>NW_028174869.1:366214-389074 GCF_963971535.1 Notolepis coatsorum
GGGAATAAGAAATGCAGGAAGGAAGGAGAGAGAGAGAGAGAAGACTAATAGTCACACTATGGACCAAATTATAGACATGTGTTGAGATAACACAATGTGTGTTAACACACTATACACACTATAACAACACAAGGTGTTACACACTATAACAACACTAGTTTAAACTTTAACAGCTGTGCAGCTGCACTAGTTAGCTGACGCTAGTTTAATTAAGCATTACATCACGCGACGGAGTGTGTTATACGGATTATATCACGCCTAGGGGTGGTTGTTAGGCCCGACGCACAGCGGAGGGTCGTTAGACCCCCCTAGGCGTGATCTAATTCGTATAACACACGACTTCAAGTGATGTAATGCTTTTATACAATGGCCGAATTCACCCAACCTTATTGCTATACAATAAACACACAGTAATTGAAGCACAATGGAGATTTATTCACAAAACCATCCGCAGAAAAGGTAGGTAAATAATTTTTTTTAAAGTTGCCTCCGTGTCTAGAAGCAGAGGGAGGTGCTACAAAGCTAACATCTACATCTAACAACAAACTTCATATAAATCCCGCAGTTTATTATTGTTTTGACAATGGGTCATGACAAACCAATTACATAATCCAACATATGTGTAACGAACTAATATTACATGGGTCCGCGACCCGATGGTTGGGGACCTCTGCTATAGAGCCACACTCCGTTATGCACAGGTTTACACACTTTTGGAGCGTGTATATTATTCAATGAGACTGCCAGCCAGCTTTTGCGCGACGGAGAAATACAATTTCAATTGTGACGAGAGAAGATCATCTCCCGATTCAGATACAATTGAACACACACGGTTACACAAGATATTAATGTTTTGCTGCAAATTTTCACCCCGCAATGGATTTAGGTGCGTCTCCTCTCTCCTCTCTCATGTTGTCTCCGCCAGTGGCCACTCCTCTCAGCCAGTGGCCACTCCCCTCAGCCAGTGGCCACTCCCCTCAGACTCCACCCCCTCAGACTCTACTCCCCTCAGCCAGTGGCCACTCCCCTCAGCCAGTGGCCACTCCCATCAGACTCCACCCCCTCAGACTCTACTCCCCTCAGCCAGTGGCCACTCCCCTCAGCCAGTGGCCACTCCCCTCAGACTCCACCCCCTCAGACTCTACTCCCCTCAGCCAGTGGCCACTCCCCTCAGCCAGTGGCCACTCCCCTCAGCCAGTGGCCACTCCCCTCAGACTCCACCCCCTCAGACTCTACTCCCCTCAGCCAGTGGCCACTCCCCTCAGACTCTACTCCCCTCAGCCAGTGGCCACTCCCCTCAGACTCCACCCCCTCAGACTCTACTCCCCTCAGCCAGTGGCCACTCCCCTCAGACTCCACCCCCTCAGACTCTACTCCCCTCAGCCAGTGGCCACTCCCCTCAGACTCTACTCCCCTCAGCCAGTGGCCACTCCCCTCAGACTCTACTCCCCTCAGCCAGTGGCCACTCCCCTCAGACTCTACTCCCCTCAGCCAGTGGCCACTCCCCTCAGACTCCACCCCCTCAGACTCTACTCCCCTCAGCCAGTGGCCACTCCCCTCAGACTCTACTCCCCTCAGCCAGTGGCCACTCCCCTCAGACTCTACTCCCCTCAGCCAGTGGCCACTCCCCTCAGACTCTACTCCCCTCAGCCAGTGGCCACTCCCCTCAGACTCCACCCCCTCAGACTCTACTCCCCTCAGCCAGTGGCCACTCCCCTCAGACTCCACCCCCTCAGACTCTACTCCCCTCAGCCAGTGGCCACTCCCCTCAGCCAGTGGCCACTCCCCTCAGACTCTACTCCCCTCAGCCAGTGGCCACTCCCCTCAGACTCTACTCCCCTCAGCCAGTGGCCACTCCCCTCAGACTCCACCCCCTCAGACTCTACTCCCCTCAGCCAGTGGCCACTCCCCTCAGCCAGTGGCCACTCCCCTCAGACGCAAAGTTCTGTAGTTTTTCACACAGCGAGGAAAATAATACAGTCGGGCAATCTAACAAGAATTAACGTAATTACAAGTGTGTCAGTGTAATGGTGAAGTCAAGTGCTTTGAGCAGGATAAACGTATAACTTATATTATATATATGTTACAGTATATAAAAATACCGTTTAACTTCTGTGCAGTAACTGAAGCTGCCACACCCCCCCCCCCCCCCCTCCAACGTGCCTGATTGTTATGCATTTTACTCTGCCAATTGGCGACCCAATAAAAACAGGTCCGCAACCCATTTTGGGTCGCAACCCTAAGTTTGGGAAACGCTGAATGGTAGATCCAAGTCTGACAAAAAATTTATAAAATCGACGGCCATTTTTTTTTTTTAAGTCCGCGATTTTTATTTTGTTTCACAACGGGTCATGACAAACCAATTACATAATCCAACATATGTGTAACGAACTAACATATTCCAGTTGACTGTATCTTTTTTGGAGGATTCGTTCAAAGGCTATTCATACTTCCATTTGTCTATCAATGGCGGACTCATTCAGAAAAGGTGATTCGGTTGTGGGAGGGATCTGGGGTCACGTGCAGTGTGTTATACGAAATAACAACGGCTAACTTGACTGTTTCAGCCAATCAGAATCAAGATATTTGCATGCCACAATAATATCATATTTATCCCTGGCCTCGGGGGATTCAGGCGTGGTGTCGATGTCTGCATGAGCTCTCTGGAGGCATCATGTTGAGCTGAGGTTCTGTTTGACCAGCTCTGAATAATGAAGAGGACTGTGATGATAGGAGGCGTGCATGCACACACACACACACACACACACACACACATGCAAGCACACGCAATAATAATGCACGCATGCACGCAGCGCGCTTCTGACATTGTATCTTTGACACTGATAATATTTACACACACACACACACACACACACATGCACACACACATAGAGATACAATTCATATCTATCTTCTTGTCTGACTCTGGGGAAGCAAATAAGTGTATTTCCAAGAATGTTGGGAGTGTTCCTTTAATATTAGGAGTGTTACTCTAATGTTGGGAGTGTTCCTTCCTACAGTACTCTACTATACTATTTGTTTATTATCAAATGTTTATTAATGTCAATTCATTTCCAGCTGCATTTACAAAAGGGAATATTTAGCAGACGACGCAAAATGTAGTGCAGACAGGAATACCAAGCGGTATCGTTCTCATTCTGACATGAAAGCCTCACAGAGAGAGAGAGAGATAGAGAGAGAGAGAGAGAGAGAGAGAGAGAGAGAGAGAGAGAGAGAGAGAGAGAGAGAGAGAGATAGAGAGAGAGAGAGAGAGAGAGAGAGTCAATTTTTATTCCTCCCTCATTTAATGCACATATAAAAGATTTCACCAAAATTGCCTTCTTCCATCTTTGTAATATCGCCAAAATTCGCCCCATTTGAACTCTGGCTGATGCTGAAACCCTGAGGGCATGCGTCCACTTAGCTCACATTTCCAGCTGAAAACGCTGGCAGTGCGACGGTAGTACTGGGGTGGAGCGCTTGCGGTGAAAAAAATAAAACGCAGCACGAGCCGGCCCAGCGCATCGCTCTGAAAAGTTCAGAAAGATTCAACTTTAACCGCTGGGCGCGGCCGCACACAGGCGCTGAAAAAAGAAGCCGATTGCAGCGCATTTCCTATAGGCGGCAGCATGCGGCCGCATAAGCTCCCTCCCCATTGGGATACATTGAAAAAAGACGCTTGCGGCCATAAAAATGAGATAGGTGGACCCAGGCCCTTATTCATGCTTTTGTCTCATCACGTCTGGACTACTGTAATGCACTTTTTTCAGGCCTACCTAATTCAAGCATCAAACATCTTCAACTCGTGCAACACTATTCAAGCCCGATCTGACTTTAAAGTGCTACTCCTCACCTACAACATTTTAAATGGGCTTGCACCGCTCTATCTATCCGACCTCATCTCCCGATACTCGCCCGCTCGTGCTCTGCGCTCACAAAATGCGGGGCTTCTATCGATTCCTAGGGTTAAGAAGAAATCCGCCGGCCACAGAGCCTTTGTCTGCCGCGCTCCCTACCTGTGGAACAAATTACCTGCCGTCGTCAGGGGCGCCTGCTCTGTCGAAGCTTTTAAATCCCTGCTTAAGACCCTTCTTTTCTCTCTCTCCTTCAACCCACCCTGATCTCACCCCCTCCTATTGCTAGGTTTTAGTGAGTTTTGGGGACATTAACGTGTGTTGTCAGGCCTTACAAATAAATTGTATTTGATTTGATACAGTTTATTAATTGAATGAATGAAGTTTATTTTCTGTCTTTGTTTACAACAAATCAAAAACACACTTGTGATCCTTTACAATTCTTAAAAACAAAATATATTTTAATATATAAAAAAAACTAAACATGGATTAAATAATCTTTCTTTTTACTTTTTTGGAAAAAATATTTGGACAATGGGTATCGGATCGGTATCGGCCGATACCCAAACCCAGGTATCGGTATCGGGACTGAAAAAGTGGGATCGGTGCGTCCCTAACTTTAATGCCACACAACGATGGTTGGTGGTAATTGTTTGTACAACTGGTTCCACCCGTTGATTGGAGACGCACCCCGTGGCCACGACTGTAGATTAATGTAAAGTTATTCCTGTGGAGTGAATAATATCTACATCTGTCAACAAGATGGAGCATCAGAGCAGTGAGAGACTGAACACATCATTATGAAGACATTCAGCCCGGCTGCAATCCATAGGGTTAGGGTTAGGGGGGTCAAACAGACTGAGGTCCAACAGACTGAGGTCCAACAGACTGAGGTCCAACAGACTGAGGTCCAACATACTGGCTGAGGTCCAACATACTGGCTGAGGTCCAACAGACTGACTGAGGTCCAACAGACTGATGTCCAACAGACAGACTGAGGTCCAACAGACTGATGTCCAACAGACTGAGGTCCAACAGACTGAGGTCCAACAGACTGACTGAGGTCCAACAGACTGAGGTCCAACAGACTGACTGAGGTCCAACAGACTGACTGAGGTCCAACAGACTGACTGAGGTCCAACAGACTGACTGAGGTCCAACAGACTGAGGTCCAACAGACTGACTGAGGTCCAACAGACTGACTGAGGTCCAACAGACTGACTGAGGTCCAACAGACTGACTGAGGTCCAACAGACTGAGGTCCAACATACTGACTGAGGTCCAACAGACTGACTGAGGTCCAACAGACTGACTGAGGTCCAACAGACTGACTGAGGTCCAACAGACTGAGGTCCAACAGACTGACTGAGGTCCAACAGACTGACTGAGGTCCAACAGACTGACTGAGGTCCAACAGACTGACTGAGGTCCAACAGACTGAGGTCCAACATACTGACTGAGGTCCAACAGACTGACTGACTGACTGAGGTCCAACAGACTCCAGCCACCCGAACAACTGCCTCTTTGAACTACTGCGGTCAGGCAAGCGATACCGGAGTCTCAAGGCGAGCACAGAAAGACTCAGAAGAAGCTTCTATCCCCAGGCCATCAGGCTGCTCAACGAACAATGAACACTATGCAACAACCATCAAATGCACACAGCACACACACCCACACGCACACACTCACTTTAAACAAACAACACACTGCAGCACGCACACTTTACACTTTATATTAATTGGTAAAGGATTTGCACTACAACTCGTACACCTTACTGTAAATTGTACCTAAATTGTACCTCATCCCATTTCTGCTCTGCACTATATAGTATTGTATATTAGTACATTGCATAGTATATTGTATATTATATGGTAACTCAGTTACTTCTATTCTGCATCGAACATTGTACATATGTCTATACTGAACACTGTGACCTTTTTGTACTTCTATTTTACATGCTATACTATTTTATTTCATACTATCTTGTCTAGCACAGTCTCTGGAGCGTAACAGTAAGAAGCATTTTGTATAAAAGTATTCTGTACTTCTGTATGACAACTATTAAAGAAACTTAAAGAAACTTGAACTGACTGAGGTCCAACAGACTGACTGAGGTCCAAGCACTTTGCTCTGATGTCATGCTCAGGTTTGGATTCCATCCCCACCCAAGGTGTCGTTTTTGTAATTGTAACTAGGGATGTTCGATAATGGCTTTTTTACCGATACCGATATACCGATATTGTCCAACTCTTAATTTCCGATACCGATATCAATCGATATCAACCGATACCGATATATGCAGGGTTTCCCCCACCAAAAAACTGAATAATTGCAGGTAATTAACATTACATATCTCTTGTTGTGGAATTAACACATTATGCATACTTTTGACAATAAATAAAATAAGAATGTGTTCTTACTTGCTTGCCTGGGTAAATAAAGCTTAAATAAATGTAAATTCTTTATTTATTTATTTTTGAAAATCGATACCGATATTTTCCGATATTACATTTTAATGCCAATATCGGACGATAATATCGGACATCCCTAATTGTAAGTGTTTTCCTGAGGTAGGGAAACACTTTTACAAGGCAAGGGAATCAGGAAAACACCCGTTTGTAGATGAACATGCAACAATACATATATATTCATATTTATCTGATAAACAACTTAAAACATTTCAACAGTGCATTTCTGTAAAAGCAGTTCCACTAGGCTACATGGTGTGTGTTTGATCAGTTCCACTAGGCCAGGGGTTCCCAAACTTTTCAGGCCGGGACCCAGAAAATAAGGCGTCAGAGAGCCGCGGCCCAATGCACATCGTCAGGCTTTTTTTTTATTTTTTTTGCCATGCGACCGATTTTTTAAGCCAAATATCACTTCAATCCTATTAAGTTAGTTCAAGTTAGTTATTCATTTATATGTGATATTTATGAGAGGGCTAACTTGTTGCAAAATAATAATGATAATAATAATAGCCTCATTAAAATACTATTGTTGCTTCGGTTGTTTTCAGCGTTTTATGTGCATAATTTGTTATTTAGTTTGAAATGTTCGTTGAAATAAGTAGATTTTTCGTTTTTGTTTATTTATTAAGTTAATATAAAACCATATAGTCACATTTTAGAATACAATAGAATATAATTTTAGAATACAACTAGAAACACTGTCCTGGCCTGCTTCTAAGTTCAGTGGCCTGACAAAATTATTATTATTTTTTTTTTTTTTGGAAATCATCCCGCGGCCCACCCGTGGCTTTGGGTCGCGACCCCGACTTTGAGAACCACTGCACTAGGCTACATGGTGTGTGTTTGATCAGTTCCACTAGAGGCTACATGGTGTGTGTTTGATCAGTTCCACTAGAGGCTACATGTTGTGTTTGATCAGTTCCACTAGAGGCTACATGTTGTGTGTTTGATCAGTTCCACTAGAGGCTACATGTTGTGTGTTTGATCAGTTCCACTAGAGGCTACATGTTGTGTTTGATCAGTTCCACTAGAGGCTACATGTTGTGTGTTTGATCAGTTCCTCTAGAGGCTACATGTTGTGTGTTTGATCAGTTCCTCTAGAGGCTACATGTTGTGTTTGATCAGTTCCACTAGAGGCTACATGTTGTGTTTGATCAGTTCCACTAGAGGCTACATGTTGTGTTTGATCAGTTCCACTAGAGGCTACATGTTGTGTTTGATCAGTTCCACTAGAGGCTACATGTTGTGTGTTTGATCAGTTCCTCTAGAGGCTACATGTTGTGTTTGATCAGTTCCTCTAGAGGCTACATGTTGTGTGTTTGATCAGTTCCACTAGAGGCTACATGTTGTGTGTTTGATCAGTTCCTCTAGAGGCTACATGTTGTGTTTGATCAGTTCCACTAGAGGCTACATGTTGTGTTTGATCAGTTCCACTAGAGGCTACATGTTGTGTTTGATCAGTTCCACTAGAGGCTACATGTTGTGTGTTTGATCAGTTCCTCTAGAGGCTACATGTTGTGTGTTTGATCAGTTCCTCTAGAGGCTACATGTTGTGTGTTTGATCAGTTCCACTAGAGGCTACATGTTGTGTGTTTGATCAGTTCCACTAGAGGCTACATGTTGTGTTTGATCAGTTCCACTAGAGGCTACATGGTGTGTGTTTGATCAGTTCCACTAGAGGCTACATGTTGTGTTTGATCAGTTCCACTAGAGGCTACATGTTGTGTTTGATCAGTTCCTCTAGAGGCTACATGTTGTGTTTGATCAGTTCCACTAGAGGCTACATGTTGTGTTTGATCAGTTCCTCTAGAGGCTACATGTTGTGTTTGATCAGTTCCACTAGAGGCTACATGTTGTGTGTTTGATCAGTTCCACTAGAGGCTACATGTTGTGTGTTTGATCAGTTCCACTAGAGGCTACATGTAGTGTTTGATCAGTTCCTCTAGAGGCTACATGTTGTGTGTTTGATCAGTTCCACTAGAGGCTACATGTTGTGTTTGATCAGTTCCACTAGAGGCTACATGTTGTGTGTTTGATCAGTTCCACTAGAGGCTACATGTTGTGTTTGATCAGTTCCACTAGAGGCTACATGTTGTGTGTTTGATCAGTTCCTCTAGAGGCTACATGTTGTGTTTGATCAGTTCCTCTAGAGGCTACATGTTGTGTGTTTGATCAGTTCCACTAGAGGCTACATGTTGTGTGTTTGATCAGTTCCTCTAGAGGCTACATGTTGTGTTTGATCAGTTCCACTAGAGGCTACATGTAGTGTTTGATCAGTTCCTCTAGAGGCTACATGTTGTGTTTGATCAGTTCCTCTAGAGGCTACATGTTGTGTGTTTGATCAGTTCCACTAGAGGCTACATGTTGTGTGTTTGATCAGTTCCACTAGAGGCTACATGTTGTGTTTGATCAGTTCCTCTAGAGGCTACATGTTGTGTGTTTGATCAGTTCCTCTAGAGGCTACATGTTGTGTGTTTGATCAGTTCCACTAGAGGCTACATGTTGTGTGTTTGATCAGTTCCACTAGAGGCTACATGTTGTGTGTTTGATCAGTTCCACTAGAGGCTACATGTTGTGTGTTTGATCAGTTCCACTAGAGGCTACATGTTGTGTGTTTGATCAGTTCCACTAGAGGCTACATGTTGTGTTTGATCAGTTCCACTAGAGGCTACATGTTGTGTTTGATCAGTTCCTCTAGAGGCTACATGTTGTGTTTGATCAGTTCCACTAGAGGCTACATGTTGTGTTTGATCAGTTCCACTAGAGGCTACATGTTGTGTGTTTGATCAGTTCCTCTAGAGGCTACATGTTGTGTGTTTGATCAGTTCCACTAGAGGCTACATGTTGTGTGTTTGATCAGTTCCACTAGAGGCTACATGTTGTGTGTTTGATCAGTTCCACTAGAGGCTACATGTTGTGTGTTTGATCAGTTCCACTAGAGGCTACATGTTGTGTGTTTGATCAGTTCCACTAGAGGCTACATGTTGTGTTTGATCAGTTCCTCTAGAGGCTACATGTTGTGTTTGATCAGTTCCACTAGAGGCTACATGGTGTGTGTTTGATCAGTTCCACTAGAGGCTACATGTTGTGTTTGATCAGTTCCACTAGAGGCTACATGTTGTGTTTGATCAGTTCCTCTAGAGGCTACATGTTGTGTTTGATCAGTTCCACTAGAGGCTACATGTTGTGTTTGATCAGTTCCTCTAGAGGCTACATGTTGTGTGTTTGATCAGTTCCACTAGAGGCTACATGTTGTGTTTGATCAGTTCCACTAGAGGCTACATGTTGTGTGTTTGATCAGTTCCACTAGAGGCTTCATGGTGTGTGGTTGATCAGTTCCACTATAGGCTACATGTTGTGTGTTTGATCAGTTCCTCTAGAGGCTACATGTTGTGTTTGATCAGTTCCTCTAGAGGCTACATGGTGTGTGTTTGATCAGTTCCACTAGAGGCTACATGTTGTGTGTTTGATCAGTTCCTCTAGAGGCTACATGGTGTGTGTTTGATCAGTTCCACTAGAGGCTACATGTTGTGTGTTTGATCAGTTCCACTAGAGGCTACATGTTGTGTTTGATCAGTTCCACTAGAGGCTACATGTTGTGTTTGATCAGTTCCACTAGAGGCTACATGTTGTGTTTGATCAGTTCCACTAGAGGCTACATGTTGTGTTTGATCAGTTCCACTAGAGGCTACATGTTGTGTGTTTGATCAGTTCCACTAGAGGCTACATGTTGTGTGTTTGATCAGTTCCACTAGAGGCTACATGTTGTGTGTTTGATCAGTTCCACTAGAGGCTACATGTTGTGTTTGATCAGTTCCACTAGAGGCTACATGTTGTGTTTGATCAGTTCCTCTAGAGGCTACATGTTGTGTTTGATCAGTTCCACTAGAGGCTACATGTTGTGTTTGATCAGTTCCTCTAGAGGCTACATGTTGTGTTTGATCAGTTCCACTAGAGGCTACATGTTGTGTGTTTGATCAGTTCCACTAGAGGCTACATGTTGTGTGTTTGATCAGTTCCAATAGAGGCTACATGTTGTGTGTTTGATCAGTTCCTCTAGAGGCTACATGTTGTGTTTGATCAGTTCCACTAGAGGCTACATGTTGTGTTTGATCAGTTCCACTAGAGGCTACATGTTGTGTGTTTGATCAGTTCCACTAGAGGCTACATGTTGTGTGTTTGATCAGTTCCAATAGAGGCTACATGTTGTGTGTTTGATCAGTTCCTCTAGAGGCTACATGTTGTGTGTTTGATCAGTTCCACTAGAGGCTACATGTTGTGTGTTTGATCAGTTCCACTAGAGGCTACATGTTGTGTTTGATCAGTTCCACTAGAGGCTACATGTTGTGTGTTTGATCAGTTCCTCTAGAGCAGGGGTGCCTAACCTTTTTTGAACCAAGATCTACTTTTTAATTTACCACCTAGCCGAGAGCTACCAGCCAAAATTGTATTATTGTAAGACGTCATTTGAGGCTTTATAAAAGCAGCATAATGAACACAAATCTGTCAGTGCCGAGTCCGACCTCATCTTAAATAACAAACAGCATTGCTTGTTGTAGTTAACAAGGAGAGGCAGAGTTGATTTAGCAAAAAAAAAAAAACGTTTTTTTTTTTTTATAATCAAATTTTATTAATCAAGATCTACTTGAAATCAGCCCGCGATCTACCTGTCGATCGCGATCGACTGGTTGGGCACCACTGCTCTAGAGGCTACATGTTGTGTTTGATCAGTTCCTCTAGAGGCTACATGTTGTGTTTGATCAGTTCATCTAGGCTACATGTTGTGTTTGATCAGTTCCACTAGAGGCTACATGTTGTGTGTTTGATCAGTTCCACTAGAGGCTACATGTTGTGTTTGATCAGTTCCACTAGAGGCTACATGTTGTGTGTTTGATCAGTTCCTCTAGAGGCTACATGTTGTGTGTTTGATCAGTTCCACTAGAGGCTACATGTTGTGTTTGATCAGTTCCACTAGAGGCTACATGTTGTGTGTTTGATCAGTTCCTCTAGAGGCTACATGTTGTGTGTTTGATCAGTTCCACTAGAGGCTACATGTTGTGTGTTTGATCAGTTCCACTAGAGGCTACATGTTGTGTTTGATCAGTTCCACTAGAGGCTACATGTTGTGTGTTTGATCAGTTCCTCTAGAGGCTACATGTTGTGTTTGATCAGTTCCTCTAGAGGCTACATGTTGTGTGTTTGATCAGTTCCACTAGAGGCTACATGTTGTGTTTGATCAGTTCCACTAGAGGCTACATGTTGTGTGTTTGATCAGTTCCACTAGAGGCTACATGTTGTGTTTGATCAGTTCCACTAGAGGCTACATGTTGTGTGTTTGATCAGTTCCTCTAGAGGCTACATGTTGTGTGTTTGATCAGTTCCACTAGAGGCTACATGTTGTGTGTTTGATCAGTTCCACTAGAGGCTACATGTTGTGTTTGATCAGTTCCACTAGAGGCTACATGTTGTGTGTTTGATCAGTTCCTCTAGAGGCTACATGTTGTGTTTGATCAGTTCCTCTAGAGGCTACATGTTGTGTGTTTGATCAGTTCCACTAGAGGCTACATGTTGTGTTTGATCAGTTCCACTAGAGGCTACATGTTGTGTTTGATCAGTTCCACTAGAGGCTACATGGTGTGTGTTTGATCAGTTCCACTAGAGGCTACATGTTGTGTTTGATCAGTTCCACTAGAGGCTACATGTTGTGTTTGATCAGTTCCACTAGAGGCTACATGTTGTGTTTGATCAGTTCCACTAGAGGCTACATGTTGTGTGTTTGATCAGTTCCACTAGAGGCTACATGTTGTGTGTTTGATCAGTTCCACTAGAGGCTACATGTTGTGTTTGATCAGTTCCACTAGAGGCTACATGTTGTGTTTGATCAGTTCCTCTAGAGGCTACATGTTGTGTGTTTGATGAGTTCCACTAGAGGCTACATGTTGTGTGTTTGATCAGTTCCACTAGAGGCTACATGTTGTGTTTGATCAGTTCCACTAGAGGCTACATGTTGTGTTTGATCAGTTCCACTAGAGGCTACATGTTGTGTTTGATCAGTTCCACTAGAGGCTACATGTTGTGTTTGATCAGTTCCTCTAGAGGCTACATGTTGTGTGTTTGATCAGTTCCACTAGAGGCTACATGTTGTGTTTGATCAGTTCCACTAGAGGCTACATGTTGTGTTTGATCAGTTCCACTAGAGGCTACATGTTGTGTTTGATCAGTTCCTCTAGAGGCTACATGTTGTGTGTTTGATCAGTTCCTCTAGAGGCTACATGTTGTGTGTTTGATCAGTTCCACTAGAGGCTACATGTTGTGTGTTTGATCAGTTCCACTAGAGGCTACATGTTGTGTTTGATCAGTTCCACTAGAGGCTACATGTTGTGTTTGATCAGTTCCACTAGAGGCTACATGTTGTGTTTGATCAGTTCCACTAGAGGCTACATGTTGTGTTTGATCAGTTCCACTAGAGGCTACATGTTGTGTGTTTGATCAGTTCCTCTAGAGGCTACATGTTGTGTTTGATCAGTTCCACTAGAGGCTACATGTTGTGTTTGATCAGTTCCACTAGAGGCTACATGTTGTGTTTGATCAGTTCCACTAGAGGCTACATGTTGTGTTTGATCAGTTCCACTAGAGGCTACATGTTGTGTTTGATCAGTTCCACTAGAGGCTACATGTTGTGTTTGATCAGTTCCACTAGAGGCTACATGTTGTGTTTGATCAGTTCCACTAGAGGCTACATGTTGTGTGTTTGATCAGTTCCACTAGAGGCTACATGTTGTGTTTGATCAGTTCCACTAGAGGCTACATGTTGTGTGTTTGATCAGTTCCACTAGAGGCTACATGTTGTGTGTTTGATCAGTTCCACTAGAGGCTACATGTTGTGTTTGATCAGTTCCACTAGAGGCTACATGTTGTGTTTGATCAGTTCCTCTAGAGGCTACATGTTGTGTTTGATCAGTTCCTCTAGAGGCTACATGTTGTGTTTGATCAGTTCCACTAGAGGCTACATGTTGTGTGTTTGATCAGTTCCACTAGAGGCTACATGTTGTGTGTTTGATCAGTTCCACTAGAGGCTACATGTTGTGTGTTTGATCAGTTCCACTAGAGGCTACATGTTGTGTTTGATCAGTTCCACTAGAGGCTACATGTTGTGTGTTTGATCAGTTCCACTAGAGGCTACATGTTGTGTTTGATCAGTTCCTCTAGAGGCTACATGTTGTGTGTTTGATCAGTTCCACTAGAGGCTACATGTTGTGTTTGATCAGTTCCTCTAGAGGCTACATGTTGTGTGTTTGATCAGTTCCACTAGAGGCTACATGTTGTGTGTTTGATCAGTTCCACTAGAGGCTACATGTTGTGTTTGATCAGTTCCACTAGAGGCTACATGTTGTGTGTTTGATCAGTTCCACTAGAGGCTACATGTTGTGTTTGATCAGTTCCACTAGAGGCTACATGTTGTGTGTTTGATCAGTTCCACTAGAGGCTACATGTTGTGTGTTTGATCAGTTCCACTAGAGGCTACATGTTGTGTTTGATCAGTTCCTCTAGAGGCTACATGTTGTGTTTGATCAGTTCCTCTAGAGGCTACATGTTGTGTTTGATCAGTTCCACTAGAGGCTACATGTTGTGTGTTTGATCAGTTCCTCTAGAGGCTACATGTTGTGTGTTTGATCAGTTCCACTAGAGGCTACATGTTGTGTGTTTGATCAGTTCCACTAGAGGCTACATGGTGTGTGTTTGATCAGTTCCACTAGAGGCTACATGTTGTGTTTGATCAGTTCCACTAGAGGCTACATGTTGTGTGTTTGATCAGTTCCACTAGAGGCTACATGGTGTGTGTTTGATCAGTTCCACTAGAGGCTACATGTTGTGTTTGATCAGTTCCACTAGAGGCTACATGTTGTGTGTTTGATCAGTTCCACTAGAGGCTACATGTTGTGTGTTTGATCAGTTCCACTAGAGGCTACATGTTGTGTTTGATCAGTTCCACTAGAGGCTACATGTTGTGTGTTTGATCAGTTCCACTAGAGGCTACATGTTGTGTTTGATCAGTTCCTCTAGAGGCTACATGTTGTGTTTGATCAGTTCCACTAGAGGCTACATGTTGTGTGTTTGATCAGTTCCACTAGAGGCTACATGTTGTGTGTTTGATCAGTTCCACTAGAGGCTACATGTTGTGTGTTTGATCAGTTCCACTAGAGGCTACATGTTGTGTTTGATCAGTTCCACTAGAGGCTACATGTTGTGTTTGATCAGTTCCTCTAGAGGCTACATGTTGTGTTTGATCAGTTCCTCTAGAGGCTACATGTTGTGTGTTTGATCAGTTCCACTAGAGGCTACATGTTGTGTTTGATCAGTTCCACTAGAGGCTACATGTTGTGTGTTTGATCAGTTCCTCTAGAGCAGGGGTGCCTAACCTTTTTTGAACCAAGATCTACTTTTTAATTTACCACCTAGCCGAGAGCTACCAGCCAAAATTGTATTATTGTAAGACGTCATTTGAGGCTTTATAAAAGCAGCATAATGAACACAAATCTGTCAGTGCCGAGTCCGACCTCATCTTAAATAACAAACAGCATTGCTTGTTGTAGTTAACAAGGAGAGGCAGAGTTGATTTAGCAAAAAAAAAAAAACGTTTTTTTTTTTTTATAATCAAATTTTATTAATCAAGATCTACTTGAAATCAGCCCGCGATCTACCTGTCGATCGCGATCGACTGGTTGGGCACCACTGCTCTAGAGGCTACATGTTGTGTTTGATCAGTTCCTCTAGAGGCTACATGTTGTGTTTGATCAGTTCATCTAGGCTACATGTTGTGTTTGATCAGTTCCACTAGAGGCTACATGTTGTGTGTTTGATCAGTTCCTCTAGAGCAGGGGTGCCTAACCTTTTTTGAACCAAGATCTACTTTTTAATTTACCACCTAGCCGAGAGCTACCAGCCAAAATTGTATTATTGTAAGACGTCATTTGAGGCTTTATAAAAGCAGCATAATGAACACAAATCTGTCAGTGCCGAGTCCGACCTCATCTTAAATAACAAACAGCATTGCTTGTTGTAGTTAACAAGGAGAGGCAGAGTTGATTTAGCAAAAAAAAAAAAACGTTTTTTTTTTTTTATAATCAAATTTTATTAATCAAGATCTACTTGAAATCAGCCCGCGATCTACCTGTCGATCGCGATCGACTGGTTGGGCACCACTGCTCTAGAGGCTACATGTTGTGTTTGATCAGTTCCTCTAGAGGCTACATGTTGTGTTTGATCAGTTCCTCTAGGCTACATGTTGTGTTTGATCAGTTCCACTAGAGGCTACATGTTGTGTGTTTGATCAGTTCCACTAGAGGCTACATGTTGTGTTTGATCAGTTCCACTAGAGGCTACATGTTGTGTGTTTGATCAGTTCCTCTAGAGGCTACATGTTGTGTGTTTGATCAGTTCCACTAGAGGCTACATGTTGTGTTTGATCAGTTCCACTAGAGGCTACATGTTGTGTGTTTGATCAGTTCCTCTAGAGGCTACATGTTGTGTGTTTGATCAGTTCCACTAGAGGCTACATGTTGTGTTTGATCAGTTCCACTAGAGGCTACATGTTGTGTTTGATCAGTTCCACTAGAGGCTACATGTTGTGTTTGATCAGTTCCACTAGAGGCTACATGTTGTGTTTGATCAGTTCCACTAGAGGCTACATGTTGTGTTTGATCAGTTCCACTAGAGGCTACATGTTGTGTTTGATCAGTTCCACTAGAGGCTACATGTTGTGTGTTTGATCAGTTCCACTAGAGGCTACATGTTGTGTTTGATCAGTTCCACTAGAGGCTACATGTTGTGTGTTTGATCAGTTCCACTAGAGGCTACATGTTGTGTGTTTGATCAGTTCCACTAGAGGCTACATGTTGTGTTTGATCAGTTCCACTAGAGGCTACATGTTGTGTTTGATCAGTTCCTCTAGAGGCTACATGTTGTGTTTGATCAGTTCCTCTAGAGGCTACATGTTGTGTTTGATCAGTTCCACTAGAGGCTACATGTTGTGTGTTTGATCAGTTCCACTAGAGGCTACATGTTGTGTGTTTGATCAGTTCCACTAGAGGCTACATGTTGTGTGTTTGATCAGTTCCACTAGAGGCTACATGTTGTGTTTGATCAGTTCCACTAGAGGCTACATGTTGTGTGTTTGATCAGTTCCACTAGAGGCTACATGTTGTGTTTGATCAGTTCCTCTAGAGGCTACATGTTGTGTGTTTGATCAGTTCCACTAGAGGCTACATGTTGTGTTTGATCAGTTCCTCTAGAGGCTACATGTTGTGTGTTTGATCAGTTCCACTAGAGGCTACATGTTGTGTGTTTGATCAGTTCCACTAGAGGCTACATGTTGTGTTTGATCAGTTCCACTAGAGGCTACATGTTGTGTGTTTGATCAGTTCCACTAGAGGCTACATGTTGTGTTTGATCAGTTCCACTAGAGGCTACATGTTGTGTGTTTGATCAGTTCCACTAGAGGCTACATGTTGTGTGTTTGATCAGTTCCACTAGAGGCTACATGTTGTGTTTGATCAGTTCCTCTAGAGGCTACATGTTGTGTTTGATCAGTTCCTCTAGAGGCTACATGTTGTGTTTGATCAGTTCCACTAGAGGCTACATGTTGTGTGTTTGATCAGTTCCTCTAGAGGCTACATGTTGTGTGTTTGATCAGTTCCACTAGAGGCTACATGTTGTGTGTTTGATCAGTTCCACTAGAGGCTACATGGTGTGTGTTTGATCAGTTCCACTAGAGGCTACATGTTGTGTTTGATCAGTTCCACTAGAGGCTACATGTTGTGTGTTTGATCAGTTCCACTAGAGGCTACATGGTGTGTGTTTGATCAGTTCCACTAGAGGCTACATGTTGTGTTTGATCAGTTCCACTAGAGGCTACATGTTGTGTGTTTGATCAGTTCCACTAGAGGCTACATGTTGTGTGTTTGATCAGTTCCACTAGAGGCTACATGTTGTGTTTGATCAGTTCCACTAGAGGCTACATGTTGTGTGTTTGATCAGTTCCACTAGAGGCTACATGTTGTGTTTGATCAGTTCCTCTAGAGGCTACATGTTGTGTTTGATCAGTTCCACTAGAGGCTACATGTTGTGTGTTTGATCAGTTCCACTAGAGGCTACATGTTGTGTGTTTGATCAGTTCCACTAGAGGCTACATGTTGTGTGTTTGATCAGTTCCACTAGAGGCTACATGTTGTGTTTGATCAGTTCCACTAGAGGCTACATGTTGTGTTTGATCAGTTCCTCTAGAGGCTACATGTTGTGTTTGATCAGTTCCTCTAGAGGCTACATGTTGTGTGTTTGATCAGTTCCACTAGAGGCTACATGTTGTGTTTGATCAGTTCCACTAGAGGCTACATGTTGTGTGTTTGATCAGTTCCTCTAGAGCAGGGGTGCCTAACCTTTTTTGAACCAAGATCTACTTTTTAATTTACCACCTAGCCGAGAGCTACCAGCCAAAATTGTATTATTGTAAGACGTCATTTGAGGCTTTATAAAAGCAGCATAATGAACACAAATCTGTCAGTGCCGAGTCCGACCTCATCTTAAATAACAAACAGCATTGCTTGTTGTAGTTAACAAGGAGAGGCAGAGTTGATTTAGCAAAAAAAAAAAAACGTTTTTTTTTTTTTATAATCAAATTTTATTAATCAAGATCTACTTGAAATCAGCCCGCGATCTACCTGTCGATCGCGATCGACTGGTTGGGCACCACTGCTCTAGAGGCTACATGTTGTGTTTGATCAGTTCCTCTAGAGGCTACATGTTGTGTTTGATCAGTTCCTCTAGGCTACATGTTGTGTTTGATCAGTTCCACTAGAGGCTACATGTTGTGTGTTTGATCAGTTCCACTAGAGGCTACATGTTGTGTTTGATCAGTTCCACTAGAGGCTACATGTTGTGTGTTTGATCAGTTCCTCTAGAGGCTACATGTTGTGTGTTTGATCAGTTCCACTAGAGGCTACATGTTGTGTTTGATCAGTTCCACTAGAGGCTACATGTTGTGTGTTTGATCAGTTCCTCTAGAGGCTACATGTTGTGTGTTTGATCAGTTCCACTAGAGGCTACATGTTGTGTGTTTGATCAGTTCCACTAGAGGCTACATGTTGTGTTTGATCAGTTCCACTAGAGGCTACATGTTGTGTGTTTGATCAGTTCCTCTAGAGGCTACATGTTGTGTTTGATCAGTTCCTCTAGAGGCTACATGTTGTGTGTTTGATCAGTTCCACTAGAGGCTACATGTTGTGTTTGATCAGTTCCACTAGAGGCTACATGTTGTGTGTTTGATCAGTTCCACTAGAGGCTACATGTTGTGTTTGATCAGTTCCACTAGAGGCTACATGTTGTGTGTTTGATCAGTTCCTCTAGAGGCTACATGTTGTGTGTTTGATCAGTTCCACTAGAGGCTACATGTTGTGTGTTTGATCAGTTCCACTAGAGGCTACATGTTGTGTTTGATCAGTTCCACTAGAGGCTACATGTTGTGTGTTTGATCAGTTCCTCTAGAGGCTACATGTTGTGTTTGATCAGTTCCTCTAGAGGCTACATGTTGTGTGTTTGATCAGTTCCACTAGAGGCTACATGTTGTGTTTGATCAGTTCCACTAGAGGCTACATGTTGTGTTTGATCAGTTCCACTAGAGGCTACATGGTGTGTGTTTGATCAGTTCCACTAGAGGCTACATGTTGTGTTTGATCAGTTCCACTAGAGGCTACATGTTGTGTTTGATCAGTTCCACTAGAGGCTACATGTTGTGTTTGATCAGTTCCACTAGAGGCTACATGTTGTGTGTTTGATCAGTTCCACTAGAGGCTACATGTTGTGTGTTTGATCAGTTCCACTAGAGGCTACATGTTGTGTTTGATCAGTTCCACTAGAGGCTACATGTTGTGTTTGATCAGTTCCTCTAGAGGCTACATGTTGTGTGTTTGATGAGTTCCACTAGAGGCTACATGTTGTGTGTTTGATCAGTTCCACTAGAGGCTACATGTTGTGTTTGATCAGTTCCACTAGAGGCTACATGTTGTGTTTGATCAGTTCCACTAGAGGCTACATGTTGTGTTTGATCAGTTCCACTAGAGGCTACATGTTGTGTTTGATCAGTTCCTCTAGAGGCTACATGTTGTGTGTTTGATCAGTTCCACTAGAGGCTACATGTTGTGTTTGATCAGTTCCACTAGAGGCTACATGTTGTGTTTGATCAGTTCCACTAGAGGCTACATGTTGTGTTTGATCAGTTCCTCTAGAGGCTACATGTTGTGTGTTTGATCAGTTCCTCTAGAGGCTACATGTTGTGTGTTTGATCAGTTCCACTAGAGGCTACATGTTGTGTGTTTGATCAGTTCCACTAGAGGCTACATGTTGTGTTTGATCAGTTCCACTAGAGGCTACATGTTGTGTTTGATCAGTTCCACTAGAGGCTACATGTTGTGTTTGATCAGTTCCACTAGAGGCTACATGTTGTGTTTGATCAGTTCCACTAGAGGCTACATGTTGTGTGTTTGATCAGTTCCTCTAGAGGCTACATGTTGTGTTTGATCAGTTCCACTAGAGGCTACATGTTGTGTTTGATCAGTTCCACTAGAGGCTACATGTTGTGTTTGATCAGTTCCACTAGAGGCTACATGTTGTGTTTGATCAGTTCCACTAGAGGCTACATGTTGTGTTTGATCAGTTCCACTAGAGGCTACATGTTGTGTTTGATCAGTTCCACTAGAGGCTACATGTTGTGTTTGATCAGTTCCACTAGAGGCTACATGTTGTGTGTTTGATCAGTTCCACTAGAGGCTACATGTTGTGTTTGATCAGTTCCACTAGAGGCTACATGTTGTGTGTTTGATCAGTTCCACTAGAGGCTACATGTTGTGTGTTTGATCAGTTCCACTAGAGGCTACATGTTGTGTTTGATCAGTTCCACTAGAGGCTACATGTTGTGTTTGATCAGTTCCTCTAGAGGCTACATGTTGTGTTTGATCAGTTCCTCTAGAGGCTACATGTTGTGTTTGATCAGTTCCACTAGAGGCTACATGTTGTGTGTTTGATCAGTTCCACTAGAGGCTACATGTTGTGTGTTTGATCAGTTCCACTAGAGGCTACATGTTGTGTGTTTGATCAGTTCCACTAGAGGCTACATGTTGTGTTTGATCAGTTCCACTAGAGGCTACATGTTGTGTGTTTGATCAGTTCCACTAGAGGCTACATGTTGTGTTTGATCAGTTCCTCTAGAGGCTACATGTTGTGTGTTTGATCAGTTCCACTAGAGGCTACATGTTGTGTTTGATCAGTTCCTCTAGAGGCTACATGTTGTGTGTTTGATCAGTTCCACTAGAGGCTACATGTTGTGTGTTTGATCAGTTCCACTAGAGGCTACATGTTGTGTTTGATCAGTTCCACTAGAGGCTACATGTTGTGTGTTTGATCAGTTCCACTAGAGGCTACATGTTGTGTTTGATCAGTTCCACTAGAGGCTACATGTTGTGTGTTTGATCAGTTCCACTAGAGGCTACATGTTGTGTGTTTGATCAGTTCCACTAGAGGCTACATGTTGTGTTTGATCAGTTCCTCTAGAGGCTACATGTTGTGTTTGATCAGTTCCACTAGAGGCTACATGTTGTGTTTGATCAGTTCCACTAGAGGCTACATGTTGTGTGTTTGATCAGTTCCACTAGAGGCTACATGTTGTGTGTTTGATCAGTTCCACTAGAGGCTACATGTTGTGTGTTTGATCAGTTCCACTAGAGGCTACATGTTGTGTGTTTGATCAGTTCCACTAGAGGCTACATGTTGTGTTTGATCAGTTCCACTAGAGGCTACATGTTGTGTGTTTGATCAGTTCCACTAGAGGCTACATGGTGTGTGTTTGATCAGTTCCACTAGAGGCTACATGTTGTGTTTGATCAGTTCCACTAGAGGCTACATGTTGTGTGTTTGATCAGTTCCACTAGAGGCTACATGTTGTGTGTTTGATCAGTTCCACTAGAGGCTACATGTTGTGTTTGATCAGTTCCACTAGAGGCTACATGTTGTGTGTTTGATCAGTTCCACTAGAGGCTACATGTTGTGTTTGATCAGTTCCTCTAGAGGCTACATGTTGTGTTTGATCAGTTCCACTAGAGGCTACATGTTGTGTGTTTGATCAGTTCCACTAGAGGCTACATGTTGTGTGTTTGATCAGTTCCACTAGAGGCTACATGTTGTGTGTTTGATCAGTTCCACTAGAGGCTACATGTTGTGTTTGATCAGTTCCACTAGAGGCTACATGTTGTGTTTGATCAGTTCCTCTAGAGGCTACATGTTGTGTTTGATCAGTTCCACTAGAGGCTACATGTTGTGTGTTTGATCAGTTCCACTAGAGGCTACATGTTGTGTTTGATCAGTTCCACTAGAGGCTACATGTTGTGTGTTTGATCAGTTCCTCTAGAGGCTACATGTTGTGTTTGATCAGTTCCACTAGAGGCTACATGTTGTGTGTTTGATCAGTTCCACTAGAGGCTACATGTTGTGTTTGATCAGTTCCACTAGAGGCTACATGTTGTGTTTGATCAGTTCCTCTAGAGGCTACATGTTGTGTTTGATCAGTTCCACTAGAGGCTACATGTTGTGTGTTTGATCAGTTCCACTAGAGGCTACATGTTGTGTGTTTGATCAGTTCCACTAGAGGCTACATGTTGTGTGTTTGATC
Organism: Notolepis coatsorum; assembly: GCF_963971535.1. NCBI lineage: Eukaryota > Metazoa > Chordata > Actinopteri > Aulopiformes > Paralepididae > Notolepis > Notolepis coatsorum. Next base: position 388,252 of record NW_028174869.1, read on the forward strand.
AGTTCCACTAGAGGCTACATGTTGTGTTTGATCAGTTCCTCTAGAGGCTACATGTTGTGTTTGATCAGTTCCACTAGATGCTACATGTTGTGTGTTTGATCAGTTCCACTAGAGGCTACATGTTGTGTGTTTGATCAGTTCCACTAGAGGCTACATGTTGTGTGTTTGATCAGTTCCACTAGAGGCTACATGTTGTGTTTGATCAGTTCCTCTAGAGGCTACATGTTGTGTTTGATCAGTTCCACTAGAGGCTACATGTTGTGTGTTTGATCAGTTCCACTAGAGGCTACATGTTGTGTGTTTGATCAGTTCCACTAGAGGCTACATGTTGTGTTTGATCAGTTCCACTAGAGGCTACATGTTGTGTGTTGATCAGTTCCACTAGAGGCTACATGTTGTGTGTTTGATCAGTTCCACTAGAGTCTACATGTTGTGTGTTTGATCAGTTCCACTAGAGGCTACATGTTGTGTTTGATCAGTTCCTCTGTGTTTGATCAGTTCCACTAGAGGCTACATGTTGTGTGTTTGATCAGTTCCACTAGAGGCTACATGTTGTGTGTTTGATCAGTTCCACTAGAGGCTACATGTTGTGTTTGATCAGTTCCTCTAGAGGCTACATGTTGTGTTTGATCAGTTCCACTAGAGTCTACATGTTGTGTGTTTGATCAGTTCCACTAGAGGCTACATGTTGTGTTTGATCAGTTCCTCTAGAGGCTACATGTTGTGTTTGATCAGTTCCACTAGAGGCTACATGTTGTGTGTTTGATCAGTTCCACTAGAGGCTACATGTTGTGTGTTTGATCAGTTCCACTAGGCTACATGT
>NW_028174869.1:389274-420893 GCF_963971535.1 Notolepis coatsorum
GAGAGAGGAGAGAGAGAGGAGAGAGAGGTGGAAGACATAAAGGAACTGTGGGACTGAGGAAGGGAATAAGAAACACGGGAAGGAAGGAAGGAAGGAAGGAAGAAGGAAGGAAGGAAGGAAGGAAGGAAGGAAGGAAGGAAGGAAGGAAGGAAGGAAGGAAGGAAGGAAGGAAGGAAGGAAGAAGGAAGGAAGGAAAGGAAGGAAGGAAGGGTGTGAATGAAGGAATGAAGGAAGGAAGGAAGGAAGGAAGGAAGGAAGGAAGGGTGTGAATGAAGGAATGAAGGAAGGAAGGAAGGGTGTGAATGAAGGAAGGTGTGGAATGAAGGAAGGGTGTGAATGAAGGAAGGGTGTGAATGAAGGAAGGGTGTGAATGAAGGAAGGGTGTGAATGAAGGAAGGGTGTGAATGAAGAATGGAGGATGAAAGACAAGAAGGAGAGAGCTATAAAAAAGAAGATCAGACTAATGGAAGAAGAGAGAACGTGAACAAAGATATCAAACAATAGAACTCAGAATAGACCCTTCTGACTGGAACTAACAGGAAACACATGAAAAGAGAAGTGGCCGTTAAGTGAACCGTGAATTTGGTTTCAAAGCACCTCCTCTCCCTAAATGGTGGGCGGGGTTTCACTTAGCCAAGTCATTCTGTATCCTTATTGATGTCACACATGAACACACACAGACATGTCACACACACACACACACACACACACACACACACACACACACACACACACACACACACACACACACACACACACACACACACACACACACACACACACACACACACACACACATCACACGCACACACAGGGAAAACAGACGTATCAACAACCCTCTGGGATTATGTGAATGAAATGAAGCATTCAGGCTTAGTGTCACAATTAAGTGTTGTGTTTGTAGTAGAGAAGAGAGGAGAGAGAGAGGGAGGAGAGAGAGAGAAGAGAGAGAGAGAGAGAGAGAGAGAGAGAGAGAGAGACAGAGAGAGAGAGAGAGAGAGAGAGAGCAGAGAGAGAGAGAAGAGAGAGAGAGGAGAGAGAGAGAGAGAGGAGAGAAGAGAGAGAGGAGAGAGAGAGAGAGAGGAGGAGAGAGAGGAGAGAGAGAGAGAGAGAGAGAGAGAGAGAGAGAGAGAGAGAGAGACACACACATGTGACCGCGCACAGCGCTATCGACCAGTATCCGGCTTGCGGGCATTTCACGTGTGATCAAAACAAAGCTTAATTATATTGTTTGTGTTTTTTCGTTTTTTTCATATTATCACAGTTTGAAGGTTTAAGAACATTTACTATAAAAGCGAACAGTTATACATTATTATTAATATTATTATTATTATTATTATTATTATTATTATTATTATTATTATTATTATTATTATTATTATTATTATTATTATATTATTATTATTATTATTATTATTATTATTATTATTATTATTATTTTATTATATTATTATTATTATTATTAATATTATTATTATTATTATTATTATTATTATTATTATTATTATTGTTGTTGATGTCAATGTGGTGTTTGTTGTTGTATATAAAAAAAATTAAACTAAAAATGTATAAACAGTTATAGTATCTCTAATAGTAACAATTATTTGTTTAAAAAAGGCTGTTTCCGTGTGACTTTGTCCATTGCATGGGGGCGGAATTAAATTGGCGAATCAAGACGAGTGTTTTCGTTGGCAAGTTTGAGTTGGGAAAGTGGGAGAACGACACACATGGCCTCTGTTGATAAACTTTCCATCGGATTTAATGAACGTGTCAATGACTCAGAGGCTCTGTCTTCATGCGTCTTCATGGGTAAGTTGTTGACTAGTTGTTTATTTAGAATGTTTGTGTGTGGTCCAGCCCTGTTGGACTGTGAAAAGTAGCGTTCAAATAACGTTACTGGCACCTCATTTAAACGGCATCATAACCTTTTACAATTCCGCAATGATTTAGAAGTGTTATTAGCTATTATTATTATTATAGCGATAATAATCTGGGGCTGTGATAATAAGCCCTGTGAAATAAGCGAAATAATAAACTTGGCGCATTGGACCAGAAACCAGGCGAATTGGACGTGAGAAGAAGAAATTGTAGTCCTAAAACAGCGGAGAGCCAGGGCTTTCGATTTGCATCTAGATTTGATAAAAACTATACCGACATTGGCTGCCGAAGTCCAAGAGCCGAAGTCCAACAGCGAAAGTCCAACCATATCGTGTTTACATCTCACGGGTCGAACAAACCTACACGTTATTGCCATAAAATACAACGTATATTGTTTCTTTACCTTTCTGTGAACATAGTCAGTTTTAACATTCTCAGAGACCAGCATTGAACACACACACACACACACACACACACACACACACACACACACACACACACACACACACACACACACACACACACACACACACACACACACACACACACACACACACACACACACACTACAGTAGTAGTAACTGTAACTGTAGTTTTTTCACAGAGCGTGGGAAATAATACAGCCGGACTATCCAACAATAATTAACATATTTACACGGACGTTTAGCCATTTTCGGAGGAATCGTGAGCTCCTTAACAAGGTGGGTTAGGGGGGGCAGGTGGCGCACGGAGATTACGTCCGTCACCAACACCGGGAGACACTAGGATTCGCCTGTTCGAATCCAGCTCCCGGCGTTGCTATCAGCTTGGCTGGCCCCTCACACTGATACAATTGGCCGTATCAGAGGGTGGGAAAGCTGAAGGGTGGGTCCTGGGCGTTGTGGACAGCGACCCCTACAGTTCGGTCGGGGCGCCTGCTCAGCGAGGGCTGGAACTGAGGAGAGATAGTGTGGCCTCCCACACGCTACACTCTCCCCGGTGAGAGCCTGCGCGGCCAGGTTGGCCTGCCCCAGGCTGCACATGCGTCGGAGGAAAGCATGTGACAGTCTCCGGTCTCCCGGACCAACAGTAGGGGAAAGTACGCAACAACCAGGAAGGGTGGGATGGGAGAGAAAAATCGGGAAAAAGGAGGGGAAGAAAGATAAAAAAAAAAAAAAAAAAAAAACAAGGTGGGTTAGATGGCGCAGAGTCACATATAACATTTGTATGATTATTAATTTGAATATAGAATATTCGTTGACAGCCCTACTTAGCAGTAACTGCACACTACATCACCCCTGAGTGGAACATGGAAAGCCAAACTTTCCCCCACTGTACCGGAAACCTGTAGCGAACCGTGACTTCAAAACCGAGGTACGTACCGAACCGTGGTTTTTGTGTACCGTTACACCCAGGGCTGGACGTTAACTTTTTGGCTCACTAGCCACTGTGGCTAGTGGTTTTCCAAAGTCACTAGCCACTCAGCATTTTCACTAGCCAAAAATCCCCGCACTCGCGCCCCCACCCAGAAAGTAATAAATATAGGTAATTTCTTCTTCACTAACCCTGCTGGGGACAGTATCATTGTAATCATACTGCTACACGCCAACTGTACAACTGTGCTTCCGACTGTTGACTCCATTGTTTACTACTGCCTGCGACCAGTGACTCAGCCGCAAAAGGAGCTCCAGTTGGGGCAACGGCTGACCGGGACAAGATGGAGGGTGTAGATGTGGAAGAGTTGTGTTGAACCTAGCAATTACATTGTTGTTCCAAACGCCGTGAACATTATCATTGACACACCTATGCCTTGGCTGTGTTGAACCTAGCAATTATATTATTGCTCCAAACGCCGTGAACATTATCATTGACACACCTATGCCTTGGCTGTGTTGAACCTAGCAATTATATTATTGCTCCAAACGCCGTGAACATTATCATTGACACACCTATGCAGGGCTTGACGTTAACTTTTTGGCTCACTAGCTAACCACTGTGGCTAGTGGTTTTCCAAAGTCACTAGCCACTCAGCATTTTCACTAGCCCTGGACAGGTGGGCAGGTGTCAACGTCAAGCCCTGGTTACACCCCTAGTGGCCAGATAGATTCACTACTGGTGGAGTGTGATGGACCTGAAGACAGGAGGTCCCTGGGTTTTACCAGACCAGGTGCAGAGAGACAGGTTTACCAGACCAGGTGCAGAGAGACAGGTTTAACAGAGGAGGTGCAGAGAGACAGGTTTAACAGAGCAGGTGCAGAGAGACAGGTTTAACAGACCAGGTGCAGAGAGACAGGTTTAACAGAGGAGCAGGAGGTTTTTAGGTTTTTTTTGCTGTTTTTTTTGCTTTGTTCGTTTTTTTGCGTTGTTTTTTTTGCGTTTCCGTTTTAGTTCGTTCGTTTTTTTGCGTTTTTGTTTTTGTTCGTTCGTTTTTTTGCGTTATTTTTTTTGCGTTACTTTTTTTGCGTTTCCGTTTTAGTTTCTTTCTTTTTTTTGCGTTTCCGTTTTACTTCGTTCGTTTTTTTGCATTCGTTTTTTTGCGTTTTTGTTTTAGTTCGTTCATTTTCTTGCATTATTTTTTGTGCGTTGCCGTTTTAGTTCGTTCGTTTTTTTGCGTTTTTGTTTTAGTTCGTTTGTTTTTTTGCGTTATTTTTTTTACTTCGTTCTTTTTTTTGCGTTATTTTTTTTGCGTTTCCGTTTTAGTTTCTTTCTTTTTTTTGCGTTTCCGTTTTAGTTTCTTTCTTTTTTTTGCGTTTCCGTTTTAGTTTCTTTCTTTTTTTTGCGTTTCCTTTTTAGTTAGTTCTTTTTTTTGCGTTCGTTTTTTTGCGTTTTTGTTTTAGTTCGTTCATTTTCTTGCGTTATTTTTTTTGCGTTTCCGTTTTAGTTCGTTCGTTTTTTTGCATTTTTGTTTTACTTCGTTCGTTTTTTTGCGTTGTTTTTTTTTGCGTTTCCGTTTTAGTTAGTTCTTTTTTTTGCATTCTTTTTTTTTACGTTCGTTTTAGTTCGTACATTTTTTTGCGAATGGTTCAGCGCCAAGGTGCAGAGAGACAGGTTTAACAGAGGAGGTGCAGAGAGACAGGTTTAACAGAGGAGGTGCAGAGAGACAGGTTTAACAGAGGAGCAGGTGCAGAGAGACAGGTTTAACAGAGCAGGTGCAGAGAGACAGGTTTAACAGAGGAGCAGGTGCAGAGAGACAGGTTTAACAGACCAGGTGCAGAGAGACAGGTTTAACAGAGGAGCAGGTGCAGAGAGACAGGTTTAACAGAGGAGGTGCAGAGAGACAGGTTTAACAGAGGAGCAGGTGCAGAGAGACAGGTTTAACAGAGCAGGTGCAGAGAGACAGGTTTAACAGAGGAGCAGGTGCAGAGAGACAGGTTTAACAGACCAGGTGCAGAGAGACAGGTTTAACAGAGGAGCAGGTGCAGAGAGACAGGTTTAACAGAGGAGGTGCAGAGAGACAGGTTTAACAGAGGAGGTGCAGAGAGACAGGTTTAACAGACCAGGTGCAGAGAGACAGGTTTAACAGAGGAGGTGCAGAGAGACAGGTTTAACAGAGGAGGTGCAGAGAGACAGGTTTAACAGAGGAGCAGGTGCAGAGAGACAGGTTTAACAGAGGAGGTGCAGAGAGACAGGTTTAACAGAGGAGGTGCAGAGAGACAGGTTTAACAGAGGAGCAGGTGCAGAGAGACAGGTTTAACAGAGGAGCAGGTGCAGAGAGACAGGTTTAACAGAGGAGCAGGTGCAGAGAGACAGGTTTAACAGAGGAGCAGGTGCAGAGAGACAGGTTTAACAGAGGAGTTAGTTCTTTTTTTTTGCATTTTTTATTGGCGTTCGTTTTTTTTCGTTTGTTTTTTTGCATTTTCGTTTTCGTTCGTTCGTTTTTTTGCATTATTTTTTTTGCGTTTCCGTTTTAGTTCGTTCGTTTATTTGCGTTTTCGTTTTTAGTTCGTTCTTTTTTTTGTGTTATTTTTTTGCGTTTTTGTTTTACTTCGTTCGTTTTTTTGCGTTATTTTTTTTGCGTTTCCGTTCTAGTTTGTTCGTTTTTTTGCGTTTTTGTTTTAGTTCGTTCGGTTTTTTGCGTTATTTTTTTTGCGTTTCCGTTTTAGTTTCTTTCTTTTTTTTGCGTTTCCGTTTTACTTTGTTCGTTTTTTTGCGTTTTCGTTTTTGTTAGTTCTTTTTTTTGCGTTCTTTTTTTTGCGTTAGTTTTTTTGCGTTTTCGTTTTAGTTCGTTAATTTTCTTGCGTTCTTTTTTTTGCGTTTACGTTTTAGTTCGTTCGTTTTTTTGCGTTCGTTTTTTTGCGTTTTTGTTTTAGTTTGTTAATTTTCTTGCGTTATTCTTTTTGCGTTTACGTTTTAGTTCGTTCGTTTTTTTGCGTTTTTGTTTTAGTTCGTTCGGTTTTTTGCGTAATTTTTTTTGCGTTTCCGTTTTAGTTTCTTTCTTTTTTTTGCGTTTCCGTTTTAGTTTCTTTCTTTTTTTTGCGTTTCCGTTTTAGTTTCTTTCTTTTTTTTGCGTTTCCTTTTTAGTTAGTTCTTTTTTTTGCGTTCGTTTTTTTGCGTTTTTGTTTTAGTTCGTTCATTTTCTTGCGTTATTTTTTTTGCGTTTCCGTTTTAGTTCGTTCGTTTTTTTGCATTTTTGTTTTACTTCGTTCGTTTTTTTGCGTTTTTTTTTTTTGCGTTTCCGTTTTAGTTAGTTCTTTTTTTTGCATTCTTTTTTTTTACGTTCGTTTTAGTTCGTACATTTTTTTGCGAATGGTTCAGCGCCAAGGTGCAGAGAGACAGGTTTAACAGAGGAGGTGCAGAGAGACAGGTTTAACAGAGGAGGTGCAGAGAGACAGGTTTAACAGAGGAGCAGGTGCAGAGAGACAGGTTTAACAGAGCAGGTGCAGAGAGACAGGTTTAACAGAGGAGCAGGTGCAGAGAGACAGGTTTAACAGACCAGGTGCAGAGAGACAGGTTTAACAGAGGAGCAGGTGCAGAGAGACAGGTTTAACAGAGGAGGTGCAGAGAGACAGGTTTAACAGAGGAGGTGCAGAGAGACAGGTTTAACAGACCAGGTGCAGAGAGACAGGTTTAACAGAGGAGGTGCAGAGAGACAGGTTTAACAGAGGAGGTGCAGAGAGACAGGTTTAACAGAGGAGCAGGTGCAGAGAGACAGGTTTAACAGAGGAGGTGCAGAGAGACAGGTTTAACAGAGGAGGTGCAGAGAGACAGGTTTAACAGAGGAGCAGGTGCAGAGAGACAGGTTTAACAGAGGAGCAGGTGCAGAGAGACAGGTTTAACAGAGGAGCAGGTGCAGAGAGACAGGTTTAACAGAGGAGCAGGTGCAGAGAGACAGGTTTAACAGAGGAGTTAGTTCTTTTTTTTTGCATTTTTTATTGGCGTTCGTTTTTTTTCGTTTGTTTTTTTGCATTTTCGTTTTCGTTCGTTCGTTTTTTTGCATTATTTTTTTTGCGTTTCCGTTTTAGTTCGTTCGTTTATTTGCGTTTTCGTTTTTAGTTCGTTCTTTTTTTTGTGTTATTTTTTTGCGTTTTTGTTTTACTTCGTTCGTTTTTTTGCGTTATTTTTTTTGCGTTTCCGTTCTAGTTTGTTCGTTTTTTTGCGTTTTTGTTTTAGTTCGTTCGGTTTTTTGCGTTATTTTTTTTGCGTTTCCGTTTTAGTTTCTTTCTTTTTTTTGCGTTTCCGTTTTACTTTGTTCGTTTTTTTGCGTTTTCGTTTTTGTTAGTTCTTTTTTTTGCGTTCTTTTTTTTGCGTTAGTTTTTTTGCGTTTTCGTTTTAGTTCGTTAATTTTCTTGCGTTCTTTTTTTTGCGTTTACGTTTTAGTTCGTTCGTTTTTTTGCGTTCGTTTTTTTGCGTTTTTGTTTTAGTTTGTTAATTTTCTTGCGTTATTCTTTTTGCGTTTACGTTTTAGTTCGTTCGTTTTTTTGCGTTTTTGTTTTAGTTCGTTCGGTTTTTTGCGTAATTTTTTTTGCGTTTCCGTTTTAGTTTCTTTCTTTTTTTTGCGTTTCCGTTTTAGTTTCTTTCTTTTTTTTGCGTTTCCGTTTTAGTTTCTTTCTTTTTTTTGCGTTTCCTTTTTAGTTAGTTCTTTTTTTTGCGTTCGTTTTTTTGCGTTTTTGTTTTAGTTCGTTCATTTTCTTGCGTTATTTTTTTTGCGTTTCCGTTTTAGTTCGTTCGTTTTTTTGCATTTTTGTTTTACTTCGTTCGTTTTTTTGCGTTGTTTTTTTTTGCGTTTCCGTTTTAGTTAGTTCTTTTTTTTGCATTCTTTTTTTTTACGTTCGTTTTAGTTCGTACATTTTTTTGCGAATGGTTCAGCGCCAAGGTGCAGAGAGACAGGTTTAACAGAGGAGGTGCAGAGAGACAGGTTTAACAGAGGAGGTGCAGAGAGACAGGTTTAACAGAGGAGCAGGTGCAGAGAGACAGGTTTAACAGAGCAGGTGCAGAGAGACAGGTTTAACAGAGGAGCAGGTGCAGAGAGACAGGTTTAACAGACCAGGTGCAGAGAGACAGGTTTAACAGAGGAGCAGGTGCAGAGAGACAGGTTTAACAGAGGAGGTGCAGAGAGACAGGTTTAACAGAGGAGGTGCAGAGAGACAGGTTTAACAGACCAGGTGCAGAGAGACAGGTTTAACAGAGGAGGTGCAGAGAGACAGGTTTAACAGAGGAGGTGCAGAGAGACAGGTTTAACAGAGGAGCAGGTGCAGAGAGACAGGTTTAACAGAGGAGGTGCAGAGAGACAGGTTTAACAGAGGAGGTGCAGAGAGACAGGTTTAACAGAGGAGCAGGTGCAGAGAGACAGGTTTAACAGAGGAGCAGGTGCAGAGAGACAGGTTTAACAGAGGAGCAGGTGCAGAGAGACAGGTTTAACAGAGGAGTTAGTTCTTTTTTTTTGCATTTTTTATTGGCGTTCGTTTTTTTTCGTTTGTTTTTTTGCATTTTCGTTTTCGTTCGTTCGTTTTTTTGCATTATTTTTTTTGCGTTTCCGTTTTAGTTCGTTCGTTTATTTGCGTTTTCGTTTTTAGTTCGTTCTTTTTTTTGTGTTATTTTATTGCGTTTTTGTTTTACTTCGTTCGTTTTTTTGCGTTATTTTTTTTGCGTTTCCGTTCTAGTTTGTTCGTTTTTTTGCGTTTTTGTTTTAGTTCGTTCGGTTTTTTGCGTTATTTTTTTTGCGTTTCCGTTTTAGTTTCTTTCTTTTTTTTGCGTTTCCGTTTTACTTTGTTCGTTTTTTTGCGTTTTCGTTTTTGTTAGTTCTTTTTTTTGCGTTAGTTTTTTTGCGTTTTCGTTTTAGTTCGTTAATTTTCTTGCGTTCTTTTTTTTGCGTTTACGTTTTAGTTCGTTCGTTTTTTTGCGTTCGTTTTTTTGCGTTTTTGTTTTAGTTTGTTAATTTTCTTGCGTTATTCTTTTTGCGTTTACGTTTTAGTTCGTTCGTTTTTTTGCGTTTTTGTTTTAGTTCGTTCGGTTTTTTGCGTAATTTTTTTTGCGTTTCCGTTTTAGTTTCTTTCTTTTTTTTGCGTTTCCGTTTTAGTTTCTTTCTTTTTTTTGCGTTTCCGTTTTAGTTTCTTTCTTTTTTTTGCGTTTCCTTTTTAGTTAGTTCTTTTTTTTGCGTTCGTTTTTTTGCGTTTTTGTTTTAGTTCGTTCATTTTCTTGCGTTATTTTTTTTGCGTTTCCGTTTTAGTTCGTTCGTTTTTTTGCATTTTTGTTTTACTTCGTTCGTTTTTTTGCGTTGTTTTTTTTTGCGTTTCCGTTTTAGTTAGTTCTTTTTTTTGCATTCTTTTTTTTTACGTTCGTTTTAGTTCGTACATTTTTTTGCGAATGGTTCAGCGCCAAGGTGCAGAGAGACAGGTTTAACAGAGGAGGTGCAGAGAGACAGGTTTAACAGAGGAGGTGCAGAGAGACAGGTTTAACAGAGGAGCAGGTGCAGAGAGACAGGTTTAACAGAGCAGGTGCAGAGAGACAGGTTTAACAGAGGAGCAGGTGCAGAGAGACAGGTTTAACAGACCAGGTGCAGAGAGACAGGTTTAACAGAGGAGCAGGTGCAGAGAGACAGGTTTAACAGAGGAGGTGCAGAGAGACAGGTTTAACAGAGGAGGTGCAGAGAGACAGGTTTAACAGACCAGGTGCAGAGAGACAGGTTTAACAGAGGAGGTGCAGAGAGACAGGTTTAACAGAGGAGGTGCAGAGAGACAGGTTTAACAGAGGAGCAGGTGCAGAGAGACAGGTTTAACAGAGGAGGTGCAGAGAGACAGGTTTAACAGAGGAGGTGCAGAGAGACAGGTTTAACAGAGGAGCAGGTGCAGAGAGACAGGTTTAACAGAGGAGCAGGTGCAGAGAGACAGGTTTAACAGAGGAGCAGGTGCAGAGAGACAGGTTTAACAGAGGAGCAGGTGCAGAGAGACAGGTTTAACAGAGGAGTTAGTTCTTTTTTTTTGCATTTTTTATTGGCGTTCGTTTTTTTTCGTTTGTTTTTTTGCATTTTCGTTTTCGTTCGTTCGTTTTTTTGCATTATTTTTTTTGCGTTTCCGTTTTAGTTCGTTCGTTTATTTGCGTTTTCGTTTTTAGTTCGTTCTTTTTTTTGTGTTATTTTTTTGCGTTTTTGTTTTACTTCGTTCGTTTTTTTGCGTTATTTTTTTTGCGTTTCCGTTCTAGTTTGTTCGTTTTTTTGCGTTTTTGTTTTAGTTCGTTCGGTTTTTTGCGTTATTTTTTTTGCGTTTCCGTTTTAGTTTCTTTCTTTTTTTTGCGTTTCCGTTTTACTTCGTTCGTTTTTTTGCGTTTTCGTTTTTGTTAGTTCTTTTTTTTGCGTTCTTTTTTTTGCGTTAGTTTTTTTGCGTTTTCGTTTTAGTTCGTTAATTTTCTTGCGTTCTTTTTTTTGCGTTTACGTTTTAGTTCGTTCGTTTTTTTGCGTTCGTTTTTTTGCGTTTTTGTTTTAGTTTGTTAATTTTCTTGCGTTATTCTTTTTGCGTTTACGTTTTAGTTCGTTCGTTTTTTTGCGTTTTTGTTTTAGTTCGTTCGGTTTTTTGCGTAATTTTTTTTGCGTTTCCGTTTTAGTTTCTTTCTTTTTTTTGCGTTTCCGTTTTACTTCGTTCGTTTTTTTGCGTTTTCGTTTTTGTTAGTTCTTTTTTTTGCGTTCTTTTTTTTGCGTTAGTTTTTTTGCGTTTTCGTTTTAGTTCGTTAATATTCTTGCGTTCTTTTTTTTGCGTTTACGTTTTAGTTCGTTCGTTTTTTTGCGTTCGTTTTTTTGCGTTTTTGTTTTAGTTTGTTAATTTTCTTGCGTTATTCTTTTTGCGTTTACGTTTTAGTTCGTTCGTTTTTTTGCGTTTTTTTTTTTTTTTTGTTTCCGTTTTAGTTCGTTCGTTTTTTTGCGTTTTTTTTTACTTCGTTCGTTTTTTTGCGTTTTCCTTTTTAGTTTGTTCGTTTTTTTGCGTTCGTTTTTTTTGCGTTTTTGTTTTAGTTCGTTAATTTTCTTGCGTTATTTTTTTTGCGTTTACGTTTTAGTTCGTTCGTTTTTTTGCGTTCGTTTTTTGCATTTTTGTTTTAGTTCGTTAATTTTCTTGCGTTATTTTTTTTGCGTTTACGTTTTAGTTCGTTCGTTTTTTTGCGTTTTTTTTTTACTTCGTTCGTTTTTTTGCGTTTTCATTTTAGTTAGTTCATTTTTTTGCGAATGGTTCAGCGCCAACATGGAAAATACAACTTTCGCACCCACCTGTCTCTGTTCTAGGAGGTGCAGGAAGACAGGTTTAACAGAGGAGGTGCAGAGAGACAGGTTTAACACCTGGTCTAGTAGGGATTCACAGCAGCTGGTGAAATACTCGGATATACCTCAAGTTTCAAGTTTCTTTAATAGTTGTCATACAGAAGTACAGAATACTTTTATACAAAATGCTTCTTACTGTTTCACTCCAGAGACTGTGTTAGACAAGATAGTATGAAATAGAATAGTATATCATGTAAAATAGAAGTAAAAATAGAGGTCACAGTGTTCAGTATAGACATAATGTACAATGTTCGATGCAGAATAGACGTAACTGAGTTACCATACAATATACAATATACTATGCAATGTACTAATATACAATACTATATAGTGCAGAGCAGAAATGGGATGAGGTACAATTTAGGTACAATTTACAGTAAGGTGTGCGAGTTGTAGTGCAAATCCTTTACCAATAAATATAAAGTGTAAAGTGTGTTTAGGTGTTCTAAACAATTGTTGTCATTGTGTCCCACAATGCAGCAGCGTGGCACAGCTGCCGTCTCCAGACTGGAACGAGCTAACTCTCTGATCTGGGGGACCCTGATGTAAACAAGATGAAAGTCTTTCTCTGGTCTGCATCCCCTTAACAATTGTGTGTATTGAGCCGTACTGTATTGTACCCATTCTGCAATCTGTTAAATAACATTTTCCATCAATCAATCAATCAATCATGCTTTGCACCGCAGGGGACATAATCATAGTATCACGGTAGGGCTGCCGCAGTTACCGCATCATCGCTATCACGTCACGCCCACCGCAGAGTCGAGCTGATTACCGCATCACCGGCTGTTTTTTATTATTATTATTATTTTTTTTTATAATACTAATAATAATTATAGTTGTGTATAGGCTATTTTCTTCACGCCATGTGATCGAAAGTTTCCACTCGCAGTTGCACAGTTAACATTCTGATCAGACCCCAGAACGTGCTTTGCTGCTACGGAAAGTTTTCGTTTTGAATTCTGCTAAAAACATGATTCTTGTAGCGAAACCCAATCGAAGGGCCGTAAATGCTGCGGTTTTGATCCCGAAAGAAGACGGAGTGGTCACGGTTAGCGAGGACAGGTCAGTTCTGGTTCTGTTCTCTGGTCACTGGTCCGCTCTGGACACTCAAACACACTCCAACCCAAACACAGGACACACCTCTGCACCATGGGTGACCGGACTTTTACTTTGAACTTCTATTCATTTTTATTATTATTATTATTATTATTATTTTATTATTATTATTATTATTATTATTATTATTATTATTATTATTATTATTATTATTATTATTATTATTATTATTATTATTATTATTATTATTATTATTATTATTCATTATTATTATTATTATTTAATTTTTATTATTATTATTATTTTATTTTTATGTTCTTCCATTTCATTGGTTGTTCTATTCATTTTAATTGTTTTTATTCATTTAACTTTTTATCTTTATCTCCTGTAGCACTTTGAGATTTTCACAAATGTAAAGTGCGGTACAAATTGAGTTTATTATTATTATTATTATTATTATTATTATTATTATTATTATTATTATTATTATTATTATTATTATTATTATTATTATTATTATTATTATTATTGTTCTGGAGCAGTAGATATGCCATATTGTGTGTGTGTGTGTGTATGTGTGTATGTGTGTGTGTGTGTGTGTGTGTGTGTATGTGTGTGTGTGTGTGTGTGTGTGTGTGTGTGTGTGTGTGTGTGTGTGTGTGTGTGTGTGTGTGTGTGCGTGTGTGTGTGTGTGCTGAGCGCAACTGCCCACGTTAACGTAAACGTTATTGGTAAATTGGCTCCATCTAGTGGCTGGGTATAAACTCGGGTCTGTAACAGGTTGGTAGAAAGCGACATCTGGTGGAATAAGCTAAAATGTACTCCTGTGTTATGGTGTTGAAGGATAGCCAGCTACACATAACGTTAGGGATTAAACTGTTGGCTATCTAATAGGGGTGGAACGGTTCGCATTCGAACCGTACACCATTCGGTACGACCTTGACGGTTCGGGGCATCTGTGTATTGTTCGGTTATAACGTTAGCCGCAAGCTAGGCTAACAAACATTAGCCGCAAGCTAACCGTGGACATGCTCACAGCGAAGTAACTCCACGACACCAGTTCCATTAGTGGGGAAGGGGGGGTATATTGACAAGGCTTGACAACAGAGGTTCAAAGATAACTTCACGTTTATTGGCTGTTCGTTTATATTCAATCATCAGGGCTTCTCCAGGTTCCAACGCTGTGTGTTACTGTTGACTATTTACTTCCTGGTGTGACGTCACTTCAAATACGGCTACCAAGACTCTCAAAAAGCAAAAGCGAGTCGAGTCGATTAGGTACCATGCAGTGAAAAGCGGCATAAGAGAATACTTCATAATGTTTCATGCAATTAAAAAGTAAATATATATTTAGTACACATGATTTATTTATTTTAAATAACAGTGACTTTTCCTTTTTGATAAGAAAGTCTAGTGCTGGTTGAGCATATGCATACTCTGTGCATCCCCTTAACAATTGTGTGTATTGAGCTGTACTGTATTGTACCCATTCTGCAATCTGTTAATAACATTTTCAATCAATCAATCAATACTTTATGTTGATGGCCTTTGTCTATAATGTGGCCACACAAATATAATTATATTGTTTGTTTGCACTAAGTTAATAGTTTGACAAATGTTGCCTATATTTTTCAGCCAGTTCGGTCTTTGTGTGCCAAACATTATTTAAGGCAAACCGCTGTAAACCTTTTTTTTTACACCAAATAAATTAGAAGCATGTTTAAATCAGCAATGCCTCCCCTCTTGCTGTACCAACATCTCACCTAGCTCTAACAGTCACTGTCAAAATAATGTGCCTGATGTCAAACTGCCTCATTCTTTCCGTTTTTGCATGACTACGTCCTTGAGAATAACTGAAAAGTTGGATTCTTTTTAGGATATATCTCTCTATATATATATATGTATGTATGGTGTTACAACGTATACCTAAGCGAACCGAAAACCGTGACACCAAAGCCGTGATACGAACCGAACCGTGAATTTTGGGAACCGTTCCACCCCTACTATCTAATGTAATGATAGGGCTGAGTGAGCAGTTTAACTCTTGAGTGAGCCCCATGTAATAACCGGATCCATCACTAGCTTTTAGCTGGTGTTAATTCGCTGGCCACCGGGTTGAACAAACGATTACATGGCGTTATTATCTGTTATGCAGATAGATAGCACACAGTCTATATACCTCTGTTTCAGTCCTGTTCTCATTCTAGCAGCCTCTATACCTGTTTCAGTCCTGTCCTCATTATTGCAGCCTATATACCTCTATGTTTCAGGCCTGTTCTCATTCTAGCAGCCTCTATACCCCTCTGTTTCAGTCCTGTTCTCATTCTAGCAGCCTCTATACCCCTCTGTTTCAGTCCTGTTCTCATTCTAGCAGCCTCTATACCCCTGTTTCAGTCCTGTTCTCATTCTAGCAGCCTATATACCTCTGTTTCAGTCCTGTTCTCATTCTAGCAGCCTCTATACCTCCCTGTTTCAGTCCTGTTCTCATTCTAGCAGCCTCTATACCTCTGTTTCAGTCCTGTTCTCATTCTAGCAGCCTCTATACCTCTGTTTCAGTCCTGTTCTCATTCTAGCAGCCTCTATACCTCTCTGTTTCAGTCCTGTTCTCAGTCTAGCAGCCTATATACCTCTGTTTCAGTCCTGTTCTCATTCTAGCAGCCTCTATACCTCTCTGTTTCAGTCCTGTTCTCATTCTAGCAGCCTCTATACCTCTGTTTCAGTCCTGTTCTCATTCTAGCAGCCTCTATACCTCTCTGTTTCAGTCCTGTTCTCATTCTAGCAGCCTCTATACCTCTGTTTCAGTCCTGTTCTCATTCTAGCAGCCTCTATACCTCTCTGTTTCAGTCCTGTTCTCAGTCTAGCAGCCTATATACCTCTGTTTCAAGTTTCAAGTTTCTTTAATAGTTGTCATACAGAAGTACAGAATACTTTTATACAAAATGCTTCTTACTGTTACGCTCCAGAGACTGTGCAAGACAAGATAAGTATGAAATAACATAACATAGTATAGCATGTAAATTAGAAGTAAAAAAAAGAAATGAGGTCACAGTGTTCAGTATAGACATATGTACAATGTTCGATGCAGAATAGACGTAACTGAGTTACCATATAATATACAATACTATGCAGTGTACTAATATACAATACTATATAGTGCAAGGCAGGAATGGGATGAGGTGCAATTTAGGTACAATTTACAGTAGGTGTACGAGTTGTAGTGCAAATCCTTTTACTTTGGCAAAAGAAAGATGGCGGCGTGGTCCGATTTACCGAATGGACTAAGAGCCTGTGACTTGTACCCATTTTTAAATTGCGAGTATACATGGTCTAATATGTTCTCGCCTCTGGTGGGACAGGTCACATGCTGATAGAAATTCGGCAACACCTTTTTAAGACGCGCGCTGTTGAAATCGCCCAGAACCAAAATAGCAGCGTCTACGTTAGCTGTCTGTTGTTTATTTACCTCATCGTGAAGTTTTGAAAGTGCGGTCCCAGTGCTCGCGTGTGGTGGGATGTACACTCCGATGAGGATAATGGACGTCAGCTCTCTTGGAAGAAAAAAGGGTCGACATTTGATCGCGATGAACTCCAGATCTGGGGAGCAGTGGTTAGACAATTCCTTCACGTTGCCTGTATCACACCACTCCTTGTTTATCATGAAGGCAATGCCGCCTCCTTTCGTCTTTAGAGATTCTTCTGCTGTCCGGTCCTTGCAAAGAACAAAGAAGTGGTCTGCCGGTTCTATTGCATGATTCGGGACATCTGGAGACAGCCAAGTTTCTGTGAAACAGAGGACATTACAGTCCCGAATGTCCCTCTGGAATTGGATCCGTGCTCTGATGTCATCCAGTTTATTTCCTATCGATTGCACATTGGCCAACAATATGCTGGGCAATGTGGTTCTGTGTCGTTTGGACCTCAATCTGTTTCGGATCCCGGCTCTTTTTCCACGTCGTCGCAGCTTCTCCTTGCCTCGGCCACAACAAAGGATCTCGGCGGGCCACTGCTGCTGTTCAGCAATCCGATCCAGAGAGCAATCCAATCGGTAAGTTTTCCTTAAACCAATGTCAATGATTGACTGACGGTCATACACATATGTGACTCGACGTGACCAAACCCGATTTGATCCGGTGAGAAACAAGTGCCAGAAAAGGAACAATTGTCTTGCTCTTCAGAAAATCGAAAAAAATCGAAATCTGTTTTTTTTTACATCTTTGAAATGTCAATAATGTGTTCTCTTATTTGCTCTTATTTGCAAACTTAAATACAACTTGTAAATGAGGTAATTATTGTTATATAGTTCGACAGTATTGTCTCTCAATACTGTGGAAAAACTACAGGTGAGGGGATTTACGTGTGGGTCTGTCAGCTTAACAGGTACTTAAGAGGTGTTGAAACACACACAGCCAAACGCTCTCCTTTCTTAGCAGGGAGAAGAACAATGTTTATACACTTTATCTTAATGTTATAAGTTATAGCAACGCAACAAACGCAGTGTCCTGTCCATATAAAAAAGATTAAAAAAAAACGCGAGTCCGCGCGGGTGTATTGTCATTAAATTAAACAACATTAAAACACATTTAGAATGTCACGAATTTGATGAGCGAACGAATTTAATTCGAGTGAATTTATTGCAACCTAATGGTATAAGAAGTAAATTCATTCAATAGGGAAACTCAAAGAAAATAACAAACAAGTTATTATTATTATAGGACGCGTTGGTTGTTGTTGTAGACGAACGCGCGCTGGCAATTCATTTGATGACAAGACAAACGTCTTTCTGGGTCTGCATCCCCTTAACAATTGTGTGTATTGAGCTGTACTGTATTATTGCAACTTGGCTTGAATCCGCAGCAATAAGCCAGATAAACAAAATTGTATTAACGCGCCTCGTTAAATCCTCCGCCGTTTCCTCTCTCTCAGTGCTCCACTGTCCGGCTGGCTGCTCTGATCCAATCACATTCAGCGTTTCTCCCCCCCACCCACAGTCTGCGAATCAGAGCAGAGTAGGGCGGGTTTTCACGGAATGGAAAGTCTCTTTGCTTGTGAAGAGTGGCAGAAACCTTTCACTACCACACTACAGAAGGTTAACCCTTTCACTGCCACACTACAGAAGGTTAACTTGATTGATTGATTGAAAACTTTATTAACAGATTGCAGAATGGGTACAATACAGTACAGCTCAATACACACAATTGTTAAGGGGATGCAGACCAGAGAAAGACTTTCATCTTGTTTACATCAGGATCCCCCATTTTCAATTCATCATAGAAAATAATGTTATGAATGCCCGAAAACATTTGTGATGTCACAGTATGATGTCATAATCAAACATTCTAGAACATTTGTGTATCTATTCAACAATTATCTCACAGCTACAGAAGGTTAACCCTTTCACTGCCACACTACAGAAGGTTAACCTTTAAATCTAAACATCTAAATGCTTATTGATGTAGCCTTTCCTTCAGCCAATACCTTGACCCCCAACATTACATGGCTTATGTGAGGCTTCCAACAAACCTTTCACTACCACACTACAGACGGTTAACCATTTCACTACCACACTACAGAAGGTTAACCTTTCCTTATAATACATTTACATTTAGTAATTTAGCTTTTAGACTTACAAGGCCAATACTTCAACTGCCACAACAACTTGCCACAAGACAGAGTCATTGCCATAACAAAAGAGCCTGATGCAAGGTGTTAATGTCCCCAGAGAGAGGGGGGCCATGGAATACAATGCATTCTGGGTAGGGTTGTAGTTGATTAAATCACAGGTGTGAACCTCTCCACAAGTTCGAAGACCATTCATCTCTGAATGCGTTTACTGATATCTCCATGATTCATAGGATGTAGCTTGAAAAATATCCCACCAAAATGTTCAAGTGATGGCTTATTTTTAAGGTATGAATCTGTACTTTCACAATATGTAAAAAAAAAAAAAAATGAAGATCCCTCAACATGACCCTGAAGTCCATACCTGGTCACATATAATGCACCAACAGTTGGTGCAAATAAAACTCTTAAAACTATAAAGATTAACAAAAGTAAGCACAGTCTCGACGGAGCGATCAGAGAGGCAGCCGGTCGGAGCAGCGCCATATTAGTTTCAGTCCTGTTCTCATTCTAGCAGCCTCTATACCTCTGTTTCAGTCCTGTTCTCATTCTAGCAGCCTCTATACCTCTGTTTCAGTCCTGTTCTCAGTCTAGCAGCCTATATACCTCTGTTTCAGTCCTGTCCTCATTCTAGCAGCCTCTATACCTCTGTTTCAGTCCTGTTCTCATTCTAGCAGCCTCTATACCTCTGTTTCAGTCCTGTCCTCATTCTAGCAGCCTCTATACCTCTGTTTCAGTCCTGTTCTCATTCTAGCAGCCTCTATACCTCTGTTTCAGTCCTGTCCTCATTCTAGCAGCCTCTATACCTCTGTTTCAGTCCTGTCCTCATTCTAGCAGCCTCTATACCTCCCTGTTTCAGTCCTGTTCTCATTCTAGCAGCCTCTATACCTCTGTTTCAGTCCTGTCCTCATTCTAGCAGCCTCTATACCTCTGTTTCAGTCCTGTTCTCATTCTAGCAGCCTCTATACCTCTCTGTTTCAGTCCTGTTCTCATTCTAGCAGCCTCTATACCTCTCTGTTTCAGTCCTGTTCTCATTCTAGCAGCCTCTATACCTCTGTTTCAGTCCTGTTCTCATTCTAGCAGCCTCTATACCTCTCTGTTTCAGTCCTGTCCTCATTCTAGCAGCCTCTATACCTCTCTGTTTCAGTCCTGTTCTCAACGGTATGTTTATGTGCCTGTAACGAGCGATCTGCTTTTATCATACAAATATGATCATTATAGCTGGTGCCTGTACCATTGAACAAAATTCAGATTAAACTGCCAGACTCAACATTGCAGATCAAATATGACTCAAGACACAACAATAGCATAGCAATTTTACCATTAAAATGTCTTTTATGTTCAACTTTAGGTAGCAAAGAGAAGATGTACGTGCAAGCCGGGATCTTGTACACAAGATATCTTCACATGCACATTATGCGCATAAACAAGTGATGTCATGAAGGCCGTCCCTGTGTGATATAATGTGCCGTCCGAGGGTTAACCCTAACCCTGGGAAGAGAGAGGAAACGGAAGAAGACGAAAACAGACGAATCCTATCGCTCTCAATGATGAAGGCACATATCGACATCTACTGCAAAACAAAGGAACTTTTTATTATAGGATTGGACTTGCTTGTTTAGAATCTTTGTGACCTATATTTTGATAAAGGCGGACACCAGTGCGAGAGGTGGACAGAGCAGCGAGATGGTGCTCCATCAACAACCTCCTGCTCAACACATCAAACTACAGAAATAGCCATCGACTTCAGATCTGCCAACAAAACACACAAACTCCCACTATCAATCTCTGACCGATCCATAACTCTGACGGACTCACTCAAATTCCTCGGCACCCACATCAACAATAACCTAAAATGGGACACCAACATCACCTACATCACAAAAAAGGCCCGGCAGCGCCTGTACTTCCTCAGGCAGCACTGAGGAAGTACAGGGTCAAACGCCACCGGCTGGTCCAATTCTACACCGCCATCATACAAAGCATACTCACCTCTTCAATAACAGTCTGGTACGGTTCCGCACAAAAACTCTCCATTCAAAAACGTCAGCGCATCATCAACAAGGCCTCCAAAATCACAGGATGTGACCTTCCCTCCCTGGACTCCATCTTCACCTCCCGCACAACCACCCGGGACCCCTCACACCCCTCACACCCCCTGTTCCAGCCCCTCACACCCCTCACACCCCCTGTTCCAGCCCCTCACACCCCTCACACCCCCTGCTCCAGCCCCTCACACCCCTCACACCCCCTGTTCCAGCCCCTCACACCCAGCACACCCCCTGTTCCAGCCCCTCACACCCCTCACACCCCCTGTTCCAGCCCCTCACACCCCTCATCAGCCCCTCCCCCCAGCACACCCCCTGTTCCAGCCCCTCACACCCCCTGTTCCAGCCCCTCACACCCAGCACACCCCCTGTTTCAGCCCCTCCCCCCAGCACACCCCCTGTTCCAGCCCCTCACACCCCCTGTTCCAGCCCCTCACACCCCCTGTTCCAGCCCCTCACACCCCCTGTTCCAGCCCCTCACACCCCCTGTTCCAGCCCCTCACACCCCCTGTTCCAGCCCCTCACACCCCCTGTTCCAGCCCCTCACACCCCCTGTTCCAGCCCCTCACACCCCCTGTTCCAGCCCCTCACACCCCCTGTTCCAGCCCCTCACACCCCCTGTTCCAGCCCCTCCCCCCAGCACACCCCCTGTTCCAGCCCCTCACACCCCTCACACCCCCTGTTTCAGCCCCTCCCCCCCAGCATACCCCCTGTTTCAGCCCCTCCCCCCAGCACACCCCCTGTTTCAGCCCCTCCCCCCCAGCATACCCCCTGTTTCAGCCCCTCCCCCCAGCACACCCCCTGTTTCAGCCCCTGCCCTCAGGCAGGCGCTTTAAGTCCATCTTTTCAAAAACCACCCGCTTCAAGGACAGCTTCTTCCCCACCGCCATTCGGACCCTGAACTCCCTTGCCCCCCCCCCCCCCACCCCCCTTCCGCCCCACACTAACTAACCAAGCTCCTGACCGATGGACTAGATTCTTCCGTGTGTTTATGTTGTGCTGGGTCGTGCTGTGCTGTATTTATGTATTTATTGTGTCATGTTGTAATAATAATAATAATAATAGATTTCATTTGTAATGCGCTTTACAGTTGCGGGGCAACTCTCAGAGCGCTACAGTTAAAGGGACTTAAAAGCTAGCGAGAATAAAGGAAAGAAAGAATATAAAAATAGGCAAGACTAAAGCATAAAATAGCAGAGAAACATAGAATAATAAAACTGATAAAATAAATTGGTAAAAGAACATAAAATGTGTGGAGCAAAACATTTGATAAAAGGTCAACAGAAGGCTCTACTAAAAAGGTGGGTTTTGAGGCCTTTCTTAAAAACATCCACAGTCTGTGGTGCTCTCAGGTAGTCAGGGAGAGCATTCCACAGACTGGGAGCAGAGGAGCAAAAAGCCCGATCTCCCATAGTGCATAGATTTGTCCTTGGGCGCTGGAGGAGGTTTGCCTGGCCAGAGCGGAGATGTCGAGCGGAGGAGTGAGGGGTGATGAGTTCTTTGAGGTATAGGGGGGCGTTTCCGTAGAGGCATTTGTGGGTGAGCAGGGAGACTTTGAACTCAATCCTGAGTGAGACAGGGAGCCAGTGAAGGGACTTGAGGATGGGGGTGATGTGGTGGTATTTCCGCACTCTCATCAGGATCCTAGCAGCGCTGTTTTGGATACATTGTAGCCTTTGGATGTTCTTGCTAGGAATCCCGATGAGGAGTGCGTTGCAGTAATCCAGCCTGGAGGAAACAAAGGCGTGGATGAGCTTTTCGGCATCTGACAGAGTGAGTGAGGGGCGTAGTTTGGCGATGTTTCTAAGGTGGTAGAAAGAATTTTTGTATAGTTGATTTATGTGTGCCTCAAAGGTCAGGTGAGGGTCCATTTTTACCCCTAGGTTGGTTATTGTTGGTGACAGGGTGATGTTTTGGCCGGAAAAGGTGATGGTGGTGATGGTGGATGAACGAACCTGGTGTGGGGTGCCAATGATAATGGCTTCAGTTTTGGAACTGTTTAGCTGTAAAAAGTTGTGCTTCATCCATGCCTTGGTCTCCTCCAGGCATGTGGTCAGCGTGGAAGATGGCAGAACTGTGGATGGGGTGGGGTTTATTTTTAGGTATAGTTGGGTGTCATCAGCGTAGCAGTGGAATGATATTCCATGCCGGCTGATGACAGAGCCAAGTATTATGTATTCACCCTGGCCTGTACCGAACAAGAATACCACCAACCTGGTTGTGTGGCAATAAAGGAAACTTGAACTTGAACTTGAACTTGAACCTTTGCTCACGTGTAACTGGATTCACCTATTTTTCTAGAGTGTGCATAGAATCGGTTGGAGGATGAATTTGAACTGGTTATTGTGATCAGCCAATAAAAGCTCCATCCTTTTTGATATAACTCTAGATTGATTGATTGATAATTTTATTAACAGATTGCAGAATGGGTACAATACAGTACAGCTCAATACACACAATTGTTAAGGGGATGCAGAC
This sequence comes from Notolepis coatsorum, assembly GCF_963971535.1. Classification (NCBI taxonomy): domain Eukaryota; kingdom Metazoa; phylum Chordata; class Actinopteri; order Aulopiformes; family Paralepididae; genus Notolepis; species Notolepis coatsorum. The sequence goes on from NW_028174869.1 coordinate 412,078, forward strand.
CAGAGAAAGACTTTCGTCTTGTTTACATCAGGGTCCCCCATTTTTTATTCATCATAACATATATGACATACATGACATACAGATAGAGACAGTACGGCTACATCTATACATTTATGACATACCAGATTTACAAATACAGTACTGTTTGTGATACAAGAAGAGTCTAAAAAAAGAGAGTATATACATTTGACGAAGAAACTGTACATTGGAGGAGGTTGGTAGGTACAGATAGACAGTACTGCTACATCTATACATTCATGACATACCAGATTTACAAATACAGTACTGTTTTTGATACAAGAAGAGTCTAAAAAAAAGAGTATATACATTTGATGAATAAACTGTACATTGGAGGTGGGGTGGGGTGGGTTAGGTAGGCGGGTGGGGGGGGGGTAACTGTACATTGGATTATCGACTAAACCTTACTTGGTCCCAAGAAGAGGGTCTCTTGTATTATTGGGTTTAATAGGACATTTATTGTACATTGGAGGGGGTTGCGTTAGGACATTTACAGGGGCCAGTTTCGGATTGCAGTCTCTCGTAGGTGCTCTTTGAGAGTGGTTTTGAAAGAGGGCGTTCCACATTGATGTGGCATAATTGTGAAACGTGTTTAGTCCCTTGTTTGAGCCGAATCTGGGTTTAACACCTTGTGGACTTCAATTGCTTTCACACTACACCCTTTTGGGATATTAGAAACGACGCAGAGACCAGTATTAGTCTATACAGATACGACACAAGCTCTCCGGAATTTTACCAGGGAATGTTACTAGAGCTGCCGCGGTATCGGTATTACCGCGGTATCTCTGTTACATCATGCCCACCGCAGCGTTGGGCTGAATACCGGCATCACCTCTGTTTTTTATTATATTATTATTATTATTATTACGCTCTCGTTGGGCTTGCGGCTCTGCAGATATACCCTACTTCTCTGTCGAGATTCCAAGCGACCCTATTGGGTACCAGAAAAGTCACATGAAACACTGCAGACCACTGATTGGTCAGAAGAGATACGCGTCACACGTTGGAGGATCTTGCAGTGCTTTTACTTCCTGAATCTCAGCCATGAGCCATTGATCAGAGCTCACAGTCACAACACGGCTAATAGTACGTTAGCTCCCACCGGAGACCGGAGTGGATTACCGACGCCGTCGCTCCTCAGGGAACGAGGCATAATGATTTTACTGCAACGAAATGTTATAATAAAAGCCCTTCGTTCTATACACTTGTCTGATTGAAAACTTTATTAACAGACCGCAGAATGGGTACAACTCGGCACGCTCTGAGCAAAGGAAGGAACTGAGATATTAATTGAGTAACGCTTGCCTTGCTATGGTCCGGTAAATACGAACGTGTAACTATACTAACGTTAATGCCACAAAACGAATGCCTTTTTAATCATAAGTAGTAACGTTATAATAATAAGAAGAGGAAAGGGTCGGGGGGGTAACCGGCGGGCGCGCCGCTACCACCCCTGCTCGCGACACCGAGGGGAGACTTCGAATCCGTGTTTCACTTTTAATAACGAATGCGTGCATGCCGAATCCCAAACAATATTCATGCTGCAAAGTCATCCTCTAAAGATAGACATTTAGACTAGAGGCAGGCTATATGCTATAAAGAGTAGACTACAAAAAAATGCATTCAAACTTTTTTTTGTGTGTGTGTGTGTGTGTGTGTGCGGTAATAACCGCGGCGGTAGGAAATATTTTGCAAATTTGTGCGGTAAGGAAAACATCAATACCGCGGCAGCTCTAAATGTTACCGTAGTTACAATTAAAAGCGGTAACCTTTCCATCCCTAGGGACAGGTCAAGACCTCAACCCAGTATATGGCAATCTTGCACCTGCCTCCTTAATTTTTCTAGTCGTGAAGCAATCGCGTGGATCCGAAATGTCACTGACCACTTCCGTCAGTAACCAGTGGTTATCATCAGCCCGCTTGCTCAGTCGGTAATGGATGGTTCCACACCCACAGAATGTCACTGACTAGCACACGCACACACTCAGTAACCAAGGGTTACACACTCCTCCTTAGTGGCACTTCACCTGGTTGGAATCAATGCCCCTATGATCATTAGGAAAATGATACAGTACTGACAGCTGCTGCTTGTGACGCACACCCACTTCCTCACCGAATCCATACCGAGACCTAAACTTTCAGCATCGAGTCGACGCTGAGAACCATCCATCTCTTTCACTGAACAGTACAGATCATTTACTTTTGGGTCACTGGATGAAAAGTATTAAGATGTAATGTTTCTGTATTGGAGATAATCTAATGTGCTTTTTTACGTGTCAAAAATGCAGCAAACCAAGTCACTTTGCCTCTGTTCTGCCCCCCCCCCCCCCCCCCCCACAGCACATGGCCCAGTAGGAGGCATTAGTACTGGGACGGTTCTGAACACTGACACCCTATTCTAGCCTGGTATTGGACGGATATCTGATACCAGTGTGTCGTTATTGTTACACTATGTCCCCCCCTCCCCCCCGGGTTCTGCTTGTGAGACGGCAGACAGATACAGTTTGATGTATGCTAAATGTTCCTCTGTTATTATGCCCGTTAGTTCACCCGTGATGCACGCTAAATGTTCCTCTGTTATTATGCCCGTTAGTTCACCCGTGATGCACGCTAAATGTTCCTCTGTTATTATGCCCGTTAGTTCACCCGTGATGCACGCTAAATGTTCCTCTGTTATTATGCCCGTTAGTTCACCCGTGATGCACGCTAAATGTTCCTCTGTTATTATGCCCGTTAGTTCACCCGTGATGCACGCTAAATGTTCCTCTGTTATTATGCCCGTTAGTTCACCCGTGATGTACGCTAAATGTTCATCTGTTATTATGCCCGTTAGTTCACCCGTGATGCACGCTAAATGTTCCTCTGTTATTATGCCCGTTAGTTCACCCGTGATGCACGCTAAATGTTCCTCTGTTATTATGCCCGTTAGTTCACCCGTGATGTACGCTAAATGTTCCTCTGTTATTATGCCCGTTAGTTCACCCGTGATGCTAAATGTTCCTCTGTTATTATGCCCGTTAGTTCACCCGTGATGCTAAATGTTCCTCTGTTATTATGCCCGTTAGTTCACCCGTGATGTACGCTAAATGTTCCTCTGTTATTATGCCCGTTAGTTCACCCGTGATGCTAAATGTTCCTCTGTTATTATGCCCGTTAGTTCACTCTGTACGCTAAATGTTCCTCTGTTATTATGCCCGTTAGTTCACCCGTGATGCTAAATGTTCCTCTGTTATTATGCCCGTTAGTTCACCCGTGATGTACGCTAAATGTTCCTCTGTTATTATGCCCGTTAGTTCACCCGTGATGCTAAATGTTCCTCTGTTATTATGCCCGTTAGTTCACCCGTGATGTACGCTAAATGTTCCTCTGTTATTATGCCCGTTAGTTCACCCGTGATGCTAAATGTTCCTCTGTTATTATGCCCGTTAGTTCACCCGTGATGCACGCTAAATGTTCCTCTGTTATTATGCCCGTTAGTTCACCTGTGATGCTAAATGTTCCTCTGTTATTATGCCCGTTAGTTCACTCTGTACGCTAAATGTTCCTCTGTTATTATGCCCGTTAGTTCACCCGTGATGTACGCTAAATGTTCCTCTGTTATTATGCCCGTTAGTTCACCCGTGATGCTAAATGTTCCTCTGTTATTATGCCCGTTAGTTCACCCGTGATGCACGCTAAATGTTCCTCTGTTATTATGCCCGTTAGTTCACCCGTGATGCTAAATGTTCCTCTGTTATTATGCCCGTTAGTTCACCCGTGATGCACGCTAAATGTTCCTCTGTTATTATGCCCGTTAGTTCACCCGTGATGCACGCTAAATGTTCCTCTGTTATTATGCCCGTTAGTTCACCCGTGATGCACGCTAAATGTTCCTCTGTTATTATGCCCGTTAGTTCACCCGTGATGTACGCTAAATGTTCCTCTGTTATTATGCCCGTTAGTTCACCCGTGATGCACGCTAAATGTTCCTCTGTTATTATGCCCGTTAGTTCACTCGTTCGTGATGTACAGTACGCTAAATGTTCCTCTGTTATTATACGTTTGAATGACGTGAAGCATCACCACAGAATTCCCTCAGGATTGTAAATGAACACGCTCACAATAGACAGACACTAAGACCATGACGGAGTCCTCGGCTGCCATTGTCCTCGTCAGTCAGACTCACGAGAGACTATAGAGCACAGAAACATGGCAGATGAAAACAATGCAGAGCCGCAACAATAAGGTATTTTGCTTTGTGTGGGTAATGTGTTCTCAGACCGCAAGGCTGCGAGCATTTCAGCGTTAAAAAAGGAGATATCTGTGACTCCGACCGCAGCTCGCCAGCTCTCGACAGCAGCAGCTTAAACTCTACATCATTCGAATGGTAATTATTCCCAAAGCTGTCAAAATGTAATTATATATTGTTGTTCAAATACTACAGGCACAAGCTGCTCCCAGGGAGGCGTGCGTCGGGGCATTCTACGTCACTGTGTTCCTGTTAGTATCCGACGTGATAAAACAGGCTGAGGGCCTGGCTGCAGAGACAGCCTTGCAGACTGCCGTGAAAACCATTGTGTCTAAGTGATGTCCACAGAAATTAAAGACTGAAATCAGTTACAGTAATGGGGCAACCTTTCCAGACAGACTTCAACTTACTTCAGTGAAAATAATATTTGTACACATAGGCCTACTGGTATATTGGCTGTTAAGGCGAGTATGTGTGTCGCCTTGAGGTATTGTGGAGGAGGATTGGCCAGGACTTGCACACAGGCTCAGTGTCGTCCTCCTGTGTGTTCTCTTCTCATGGTGGCCAGGCTGCACCAGCTGCTGGCAACAAACACTCAGGCCGGGGTGGCAGCTCAAGGATTGATCCTTCATCAGATAGCTGCCCTGAAGCAAATAATGCATGTGGCAGTTGGGAGGGGGAAGACATGGCACTATAAGGCTTCGCTCCAGACTGCAGGCCAATCGGATTGGTTTCTTAAATCAGATCTTTCTCAGATCAGAAGCACTGTTTATTTGCAAGTGATCCGATCCGATCCGTGCATCCAGACGTCACCAACCTATCTGCATGGGTCGCTGTGGTAATGACGTTAGCAACGCTTCATGACATGACCCATATAACGACGGAGAACTGTTAGCCAACTATATGTAACGTTACTAATGTAGTGCTTGTGGGAATGACAACTACAACGTGTTGTGCTAACTTAGCCTAAAGCTAAGAGTGAGATTAGCAGGCGTCGCATCAAACATACGTCATCAGTTAGTGACACAATGATGATCTGGTGAATTATGCTACACATTCTGTGTCTAAACCACTACACTAACATTAACGTTAGCTAACTTGCTACAGAGATGGTAACGTTCAAGCTTATTGTTACGTTAATGTAACGGAGGTCCATGAGTAATATCCACAGTCACGATGGACGTGTGTTGTGAAGTGACTAGGCACTAAAAACAAGATTACAAAGTAAACATCACAAAACAACTACTACACAAAAGACTACTGCTTGACCTTACTCCTAGAACCCACCTCACCCCGGCCCACTTTGACAACCTAGATGGCTTAGAGTAGATGACAGAGTACAGCAACTTGCAATGGGCCTGGTCTACAAGATACACTACACCACTAAGGTACCCATGTACATGTCGAAATACTTCCCAAAGGTCAGTGGATACGACGACAACAACACCAGAGGGAGCTCCACAAATCATGTTCAACCCAGATTCGGCACAAACAAGGAACTAAACACGTTTTTACACAACAATTATGCCACATCAATGTGGAACGCCCTACCCACAGCCGTAAACAAATGTGAATCCCTACCCACCTTCAAAACCGCTCTCAAAGAGCACCTACGGGAGGCTGCATTTCGAAACTGGCCCTGTAAATGTCCAAACCCCCCCTCCCACCCCCTCCTAATGTACAGTTTCCTCCCCCTCGTATGTATATATTATCTGTTAGGATCTCTGGTTAACAGTACTGTATATTTGCATATCTTGTTTGTCACAAATGTAACAGTACTGTATACCTGTATGTCATGTATTGTCATAAATGTCATGATATATATCTGTATATCTGTATGGCCCCTGTAAATGTACAAACCCCTCCTCCCACCCCCTCCTAATGTAGTTTCCTCCCCCTCGTATGTATATATTTTCTGTTCGGATATTCTGTTAGGATAACAGTACTGTATATTTGCATATCTTGTATGTCACAATGTAACAGTACTTACTGTATGTCAGAAATGTCAAGATATATATTTCTCAGGCGGCTAAGTGGCGCAGTGGGCAAGGCGCTCGCCACTAATGCAGGATATGCTGGTATCGAGCCCAGCTCTCTGCGTTGCTTCCGGCTGGCTGGTAGTTCATACTAATACAATTGGCAGTGTTAGAGGGTGGGAAAGCCGGTGGGTGGGGATCGGACGTTGTGGACAGCGACTCCTACAGGTCGGTTGGTGCGCCTGTACAGCAGAATCAGGAAGTATTGGGGGCAGCGTACTCCTCTCCTCGCCGCTGAGAGATTGCGCTGAGCAGGTGAAAAAGATGCGATGGCTGCTCCTCGTGTACCGGAGGGGACACGTGATGCAAGGCTTCGTCCACATTGCAGCCGACCAGTGGGAGGCATGGTCTAACAACGTTGGCGACAGGGGAGGGTAGAATGGATAATACGAAAAAAAAAAAAAAAAATATATATATATATTTCTCTGGTCTGCATCCCCTTAAAGGGGAACTATTTTACTATTTCTTTCACTATTTGGGCACTTTTACACAATTCCTGTGAGTCTATGGAACACATCAGCGGTCCAATGTGTTCCTGAGGAAGGAGGGAAGGAGGAAGAACTAGAACTTGTTTCCCACTTCAAATCCCTTGGGGTCATCTTGGACTCAACCTGACCTTTAAGAAACACATAAAGAAAGTGAGGAACACCATCAACTTCAACATTTCCAACTTCAAACAAATACGGCCCTCCCTAACACTTGAAGCCGCAAAGACATACCTACACTGTATGGTCTTCTCTCACATTGAATATTGCCTTCTAAACTGGTCATTTACTGGGGCCACAGCCATGAAACCCATAGAACAACTCTACAACAGAGCATTGAAGGTATATGACAGGAAACAGTACTCATACCACCACTGTAAAATCCTGGATAAGCATCAAATTTTAAATTTGAAACCTCAGACGTTATAAAAGTTCCTGCTTTGTATATAAATGCCTGCACAGATTAGCCCCTCCCCCTCTCAAGAGTTTATCCACGAGAAAAGGAACACTGGATTAGCCACTAGATCAAACACCAGAGGGGATTGTGAGGTCCATTTTAGAAAGACCGCCTTCAGCAAAAATTGTCTATCGATAAAGGAAGTGGAACATGGAACAGCCTTCCGGTCCCCTTAAGGGAATGTCCCACCCTGTCCACCTTTAAGGGCCAACTCAGGAAATGGCTGTTAGACAGCCAAATATGCACTCATTAGGGATGTTAGTGATGTTGTACTGACTGAATGTCATGTTAGTGTGGTCATGTCAGTGATGTCAGTTTTTATGAATGAACGTTGTATGGTCCGTTTTGTGTTTGTTTTATGTTAGGACTACGGGTGGAAATTAGCCCTGTGCTATTCCCGGCATATTTACGTCCTTATCATGCTGTGATGTTATGCATACACAATGTAAATGATGTTCATTAATTTGCATTGTCCTTAATAAACAAATCTTATCTAAATCTTACCTCTGTAATATATATATTTTTTTTATTCATTGTTTTGTATTTCTAATCAAGTCCTCAAAAACAGCATTTTTCTACCTCAAGATCTCGAGCCGTTTTGAGCCTGGGCTGCAGGTGCAGGTGCCCACTGTGTGCAGCTCATCTTGTATCTCAACATTAACATGCAGCGGTGTCTCTCTGACATCACAGATCATCACATGTTCAGATGACTCAGTTCAGTGAGGGTGAATATTGTGAGAGGAGAATTGGAAGAATGCACCAATATGAGAATTTTGAGACATAGATCATATTAATATAAGTTCACATAGCTAGGAAAACAATGCTAAACACTCAAAAAGGCCATTTATAAGATAGTTCCCCTTTAAAAATGTTGTGTATTGAGCTGTACTGTATTGTACCCATTCTGGAATCTGTCAATAACGTTTTCAATCAATCAATCAATCAATCAATCAACTGTGGCAGTAAGCGGTACTGCGAGTCAAACTCACTTCCCCTTAAAAAGACACAGAGACGTTACCAAGAAGTGAGTTCACCTCTCGGTATAGCGGTCTGTGCTGTCGCCCGCGGCGCGGCCGACCCGGGTTCAACACTCCCTCGGGGCATTGACGTTTAACACAACGCAGAAGGAGTCGCATACGATCGGTCACATTAACGTCATGTCTGTTGCAGTTAGATAAATGGATCAGCTTAGCTAACCATCAGCTAACACTAGCCAGTAGCCACTCTGGATTTGACTTTGCAAAAAAGACACCTTGAAATCATCAAGTGTCCAGACCGGTCCTGACTGAGACGCATGTGTAGAAATCAGGTTGGAATCACATTTCAAACTTCACCTTCCAAATTGTGATTTGGATCAGATCTGCAAACATCGCATTTCATGTTTATTTTTGCAGTCCAGACTCTGTAAAAATCTATCTGGACAAGGTAGGCAAACAAATTGGCATAACGATTTGAGTATATTTTTGCACAGTACTGTATATTTGCATATCGTATATGTCACAAATGTAACAGTACTATATACCTGTATGTCATGTATGTCCCTATGCCATAAATGTCAAGTTCAAGTTTCTTATTAGTTGTCATACATGAAA
>NW_028174869.1:421093-428593 GCF_963971535.1 Notolepis coatsorum
ATCTGTAAACCACTTCTCAGGAACCCGAGAAGCAACAAGCAGCAGTCGGTCAGCCGGCTCTCTGGAACCTAATGACTGTACCTACAGTAAGGCTGACCCCCTAACCCTACCTACAGTAAGGCTGACCCCTAACCCTACGTACAGTAAGGCTGTCCCCTAACCCTACGTACAGTAAGGCTGTCCCCTAACCCTACGTACAGTAAGGCTGTCCCTAACCCTACGTACAGTAAGGCTGTCCCCTAACCCTACGTACCTACAGTAAGCTGTCCCTAACCTACGTACAGTAAGGCAGTCCCCTAACCCTACTGTACAGTAAGGCTGTCCCCTAACCCTACGTACAGTAAGGCTGTCCCCTAACCCTACGTACAGTAAGGCTGTCCCCTAACCCTACGTACTACAGTAAGGCTGTCCCCTAACCTACGTACAGTAAGGCTGTCCCCTAACCCTACGTACAGTAAGGCGGTCCCCTAACCTACGTACAGTAAGGCTGTCCCCTAACCCTACGTACAGTAAGGCTGTCCCCTAACCCTACGTACAGTAAGGCTGTCCCCTAACCCTACGTACAGTAAGGCTGTCCCCTAACCCTACGTACAGTAAGGCTGTCCCCCCTAAACCCTACGTACAGTAAGGCTGTCCCCTAACCCTACGTACAGTAAGGCTGTCCCCTAACCCTACGTACACGTAAGGCTGTCCCCTAACCCTACGTACAGTAAGGCTGTCCCTAACCCTACGTACAGTAAGGCTGTCCCCTAACCCTACGTACAGTAAGGCTGTCCCCTAACCCTACGTACAGTAAGGCTGTCCCCTAACCCTACGTACAGTAAGGCTGTCCCCTAACCCTACGTACCTACAGTAAGGCTGTCCCCTAACCCTACGTACAGTAAGGCGGTCCCTAACCCTACGTACAGTAAGGCTGTCCCCTAACCCTACGTACAGTAAGGCGGTCCCCTAACCCTACGTACAGTAAGGCTGTCCCCTAACCCTACGTACGTACAGTAAAGGCCTCTGCATGCTACAGAAACTTCAAAGCAACTGCAACACAACATCGACAAGCAACGGTGTTGTAGACACACTGCCTTTATGCTTCTGCAACATCGACGCGCAAAGTTAGTTTAACTAAAGTTAGTTTAGGTTCGTGTTAACGTTAGATAATGTACAAAATAAACGTATTTCCGGTGCTTTTAGACGTCGCTCTTTTATTTTGAAATCCCCCGACCGAAGTGTTATAGTGTCTGTTGCTAGCAGCTTAACTTCTGTCGCCCGTCATTAGTTTCCAATGGATAGAAAGACCTCGGCTCACAACATGCAGCTCAAACTACCTGTTGGAATAAATTAATTGATTGATGTTTAACTTGTCCCTGTGTGTGTCCAGTCATTTCGACTAGCAAACGTTGTATTTAACGTTACCTCAGGATACCATTGTATTTAGTTGGTTAGCTATGTAACTAATGTGGATAGCATTTTGAATAGCACCAATGCTAGCTGGCTGGCTACAGCTTTATTTACTAAATTATGGAGGCTTTTTAATCGTCAAGGTAAGAGAGGATTTGTCATGATCAACTGAAGGCGTATGCTATGGGACAATAATGTGCTTGGGTTTTCAGAAAAAGGCCAGCTATGTGACGCTAATTATTTAGCGTCAACGCTGGCTACAACAATGGAGGATGTTATTCTCTGCGATACCAATATTATCCTATGACAGCCCGCCCCCATTCGCTAACCAACCAATCACTGCTACGCAATATCAACGCAACGGTTGTTTAGGTTAGATTTGGGGACATGTACGCAATGTCCTCGCAACACAGTCTACAAGACCCTATGCAACAACCGCGTTGAAATCGCGCTGATGTTGTGTTGAAGTTGCTTGAAGTTTCTGTAGCATGCAGAGGCCTTAAAGGCCTCTACATGCTACAGCAACTTCAAAGCAACTGCACCACAACATCGACAAAGCAACAGTGTTTTAGACACTCTGCCTTTATGCTTCTGCAACATCGACGCGCAAAGTTAGCTTAACTAAAGTTAGTTTAGGTTCGTGTAACGTTAGATAATGTACAAAATAAACGTATTTCCGGTGCTTTTAGACGTCGCTCTTTTATTTTGAAATCCCCCGACCGGAAGTATTTGTGATGTATTCTGCTTGTGTAACTTTAGGTTAGTTTTAACGTTAGCTGGCAGCTACAGGCACTCGAGGTCGAGGAAGAGCTGCTGAATTTAATCGGCAGGAGGAGAGAGAGCTCGTCAAAGCGGGATATATCCCTGTGGCTGTGGTTGTAGGCACGAAAATGCAGCTTGAACGACCTGTTATATTAAATTAATTGATTGCTGTTTAACAACTTGTCCGTGTCCAGTCCTTTCGAACTGCCCCACCGTCCGTTCATTGTAAACAATGATGCATGTAATTATATTAACGTTACTGTGTGTTGTTGTAGCTATGTTAATAAATTCTGAATGGCATTAACGTTAGTTGGGTATGATAGAGCATTGAATAGCATCAAGTTCAACGCTAGCTGGCTGGCTACAACAATGGCGGATGGTATTCTCTGCGATACCAATATTATTCTATGACAGCCCCGCCCCCATTCGCTAACCAACCAATCACTGCTACGCAATATCAACGCAACAGTTGTTCAGATTAGATTCTGGGGACATGTACGCGGGATCCTCGCAACACAGTCTACAAGACCCTATGCAACAACCGCGCTGAAATCGCGCTGATGTTGTGTTGAAGTTGCTTTGAAGTTGCTGTAGCATGTAGAGGCCTTAAAGGCTGTCCCCGAAGGATTCAAACTCCGTCAGGGTTTTTCAAAAACGGATGTTCGAACCTTTGTTTTTAATGATCTTTTATTTATTTATTTTTAAATAAATATCCTCAAACTAAATCCTCAATTTGAATAAAGTGATTAATCTGATTAAATTAGTATTTTTTCTTTTTATTAAATCAACTTTCTTTAATGAATATAACTCATCAGTTTCTTTTAATACTATAACATCACTGTAGCGGAGGTCTGTGAGTTATATCCACATGTGTTGTGAGAAGTGACTGTGGCACGTAGCGGTACTGCAAGTAAACTCACTCCCCTTAACCCTTTAACCCTTTAGGTCACGTTCCTCTGGGGTTGTTTGCCCCCTGACCCTAACCCTCTCAGAGGTCACGTTAAAAGGTCAGGTTAACCTCACGCCTGTGCGCGGGACACGTGCACGTCGCGCCACTTTGCCCTCGTCTGATGGCTCCGGGCTGCATTTTTTGCTGTGGAACCAATACATTGTTGGAAAGTTGAATGTGCTGCCTTTCGACCGTAGATTTTGACCACTAAAAATATAATAATTAAAAAATAAAAAATAAAAATTACTAATTTTTAAGTATGTTTGTGTTTAAAATGCACAATAACGTGTAATATATAAAATATAAATCATTGTTTGTGCTTCCTGTTCATCCCCTCTCTCTTTTGGGGCTGTCATGGGGCTATCCCATGCCCTGCAATGGTTGCCGGAGTCTTAAGTGCTTTAGCCCTGGTCCACACATGCGGTCATGCTACCAAACATTTAGCTTAGGCTTTTTGGCTTTGTTTATTTTGTATATAGGTACTGGTAGAACCCAGGCACAGAAGACAAACCTTCTGTTAAATCATAAACATGTTATGTGGATTTAAAGTAAATAAATGTGTTAACAAATACCCCGTTTGTCTCTGTGCTCCCACTTGGTTCCTTGTAGGATCTCTGGCTGCCCAACCAGAACTGGGAGAGGCCAACGCCTTTTCTGGAGGGGAGATTTGGAAGGAACCAAGTGTGGAAGAGTACAGGGGGGGGTTCATAATGAGAAGGGAATAGGCTTATGAAGTGCCCTAAACACTGTTTAGTGTTTTGTGATGGTAGATCAGTATGGAGTGATGCATCCATCTTATACAGAATTATTTAATGTGTAAAATAATGTCTGATTCTGATTCTGATTCAGGGGTCAGTATTGCTTTATTGATTGATTGTGATTTTGGTTTGTCCCTGTAGGAGGAGCTTCCAGGATAAAGCCGGGGATGGAAGCTCCTCTCGGGGAGAAGTAGCAGCAGGCTTGGAGAGAGACGCAGCCGTGCTGGAGCTAGTTCCCTTAGCCAAGGGCCTGGTTGTTGATATTTTGTTAATAGAGAGTTTGATCGTTTTGTATTTCTTTTGTATTTAATTATGTTACATATGTTTTTTGCCCGTTTTTCCCACTGGGGAGCAAAAGAACAAAAAGAATAAAAAACAACCACCGGGTGATGCCAACCTGTCTCCACCACTTGGCCACATCCTCACAGGTAGAAACATCAAACATGGCCCAGTCAGAGTCTCCACCGCTTGGCCACATCCTCACAGGTAGAAACATGGCCCAGTCAGAGTCTCCACCGCTTGGCCACATCCTCACAGGTAGAAACATCGCCCAGTCAGAGTCTCCACCGCTTGGCCACATCCTCACAGGTAGAAACATGGCCCAGTCAGTGTCTCCACCGCTTGGCCACATCCTCACAGGTAGAAACATGGCCCAGTCAGTGTCTCCACCGCTTGGCCACATCCTCACAGGTAGAAACATGGCCCAGTCAGAGTCTCCACCGCTTGGCCACATCCTCACAGGTAGAAACATGGCCCAGTCAGTGTCTCCACCGCTTGGCCACATCCTCACAGGTAGAAACATGGCCCAGTCAGTGTCTCCACCGCTTGGCCACATCCTCACAGGTAGAAACATGGCCCAGTCAGTGTCTCCACCGCTTGGCCACATCCTCACAGGTAGAAACATCGCCCAGTCAGAGTCTCCACCGCTTGGCCACATCCTCACAGGTAGAAACATCGCCCAGTCAGAGTCTCCACCGCTTGGCCACATCCTCACAGGTAGAAACATCAAACATCGCCCAGTCAGAGTCTCCACCGCTTGGCCACATCCTCACAGGTAGAAACATCGCCCAGTCAGTGTCTCCACCGCTTGGCCACATCCTCACAGGTAGAAACATCGCCCAGTCAGAGTCTCCACCGCTTGGCCACATCCTCACAGGTAGAAACATCAAACATCGCCCAGTCAGTGTCTCCACCGCTTGGCCACATCCTCACAGGTAGAAACATCAAACATGGCCCAGTCAGAGTCTCCACCGCTTGGCCACATCCTCACAGGTAGAAACATCGCCCAGTCAGAGTCTCCACCGCTTGGCCACATCCTCACAGGTAGAAACATGGCCCAGTCAGAGTCTCCACCGCTTGGCCACATCCTCACAGGTAGAAACATGGCCCAGTCAGAGTCTCCACCGCTTGGCCACATCCTCACAGGTAGAAACATCGCCCAGTCAGTGTCTCCACCGCTTGGCCACATCCTCACAGGTAGAAACATCGCCCAGTCAGAGTCTCCACCGCTTGGCCACATCCTCACAGGTAGAAACATGGCCCAGTCAGAGTCTCCACCGCTTGGCCACATCCTCACAGGTAGAAACATCGCCCAGTCAGTGTCTCCACCGCTTGGCCACATCCTCACAGGTAGAAACATGGCCCAGTCAGAGTCTCCACCGCTTGGCCACATCCTCACAGGTAGAAACATGGCCCAGTCAGAGTCTCCACCGCTTGGCCACATCCTCACAGGTAGAAACATCGCCCAGTCAGAGCGCAACTCAGCCTATTGAAAAATGCACATGGCAAATCATTTTTGTTTTTCTTTTTTAGCTAGTTAGATAGTAAATTATATTGACCTATTTGTTTACACTGCCTGTGTTGTTTTTACTACCTGTACCACCCCCCCCCCCCCCCCCCTTCCCCCACGCTGCTATGATGCCTGAATTTCCCCAAGGGGATCAATAAAGGAATATCTTATCTTATCTTATCTTAAATGCACCTAGCAATGTAAATTGCCAATCAGCGTCTTTAAATATGATGCCTAAAGGGCGATTAATTTCATGCTCAAAGCAGAGTCAGTGTGTTAGGGAGCGGGGACTGACGTGATGACTACAATGATGCACACAATGAAATGAAAATGAAAATGAATGCAGCAATCAAATGTTGAAATGTATTAAAAAAACAGCTATATATATCCATGGTAAATGGCTGCATTTATATAGTGCTTTTATCCAAAGCGCTTTACAATTTGTTCCTCACATTTTACCCTCACATTCACACACAGAGGGCGGAGGCGACCATGCGAGGTGGCAACCTGCTCATCGGGAGCAGTTAGGGGTTAAGTGTCTTGCTCAAGGACACATCGACACGTTGCCCGGGAGGAGCGGGAATCGAACTGGGAACCTCCGGATTACCAGACGACTGCTCTACCTCCTGAGCCACTGTCGCCTGACCCCCATGGGATATATTACAATACTATCCAAATGTGCACTGGATAAAATGTATACGTTCACACTAATAAAACGAATTGTCTATTGGCTGAGCACGTGGCATTCGTGTGACATCACGCCCGGAATCACGTCAACCAGGAAATAACTAACTCTTAACTCATTCACTGCCAACGGCGAGTATACTTGTTGTTGAACGCCAACAACGAGTATACTCGTTATTTGATCGTTATTTCTTTTATTCGATATTTCTAGTCATTACAGGCCCACTGTCTCGGGGTTAACCTTGGGAATCGCATTGAGAATGCCTAGGTGCAATACCGGCTGCATCACGCTAGACGGCGGTATCGAGCACCCTTTCTAACACTGTATCCTGGGCTGTGGGATGGCCCCAGGTTTCAGGTTACATTTGTCCTTGTCGGGCAAGATGAGCGGTTCTGCCCGTTACATTGAAGCCCGTCACATATGTTCTGGTGGATTATGCCGTCGAGCAAATGGACATTGGGTGTACCAGATGTCGATCAAGAAATTGGAATATTGTTTGTGGAATACTCCCGGTCGCAGCTAAGGACGATTTGACGTACATTTTTGCCTGATCCTGCAAGGCTTTTGTACCGATCGGGCTGATAAGCGTTTTTAGTGTTGAATATGAATGCCGTTACCGAAAATCTAATAATCAGAAACGACCCCCCCCCCCCCCCCCGTTCATGCATTCATGATGGAACATAATACCTATGATGTAGATTTGATTCCGGAACAATAGCTGGTTCAGGAAAGAAACATCTACAATGGAATCGACGTATACTGTACTGCCATAACTAAGCATTTCATGAATTACCCTAGACCGCTCTAAAACCATACTTATATTCACCACGGTATAACACGGGAACGTATGGATGGGAAAATTATCTCTTTTTTGCATCTCGACCGGAAGAAACTCAATGTCAAATTACTATAGTATATTGTATCCATGGCTATAATATAGAATATAGATTTAGCTCTACAAACAAGGTGACTAACTCCCATCGTTTACAGCGTGGCAATACCACCACAGGATAAGGCTAATCCCTGGCGGTCAATGAGTTAATAGTTGTTGTCGAAAATGTATTGATTGATTGATTGATTGAAAACTTTATTAACAGATTGCAGAATGGGTACAATACAGTACGGCTCAATACTAACGACTGCTAAGAGGATGAAGACCAGACAA
>NW_028174869.1:431093-496093 GCF_963971535.1 Notolepis coatsorum
CGCTAATGCTAGCGAAGCTAACAGCCGGCACATCGGAGCACACGCTAACGACGAGACGACGAAGAAAACAGAGCCACGAGCGACACGGCTAGCAAACACGACCCAGACCGAGCTAACGGCTAACAGCGAAGAGACTATCATGCGCCGAGGAGAACGTCGCGGTAGCCAACGCCGAAGGTACGGGACCAGCGTTAACATGCCGGCTATTGAGAAGGCTAACAAGGCTTCACCAAGGCCACAGGACTGTGGAAAGAACCGGCAGACTAGGCCTAGCCCAAAAACAAACGGCCCCAAAACTGTTGGAAAGAAAAATGCTAACCTCACACAGAAAATAGACTGCATACTGATTGGAGATTCCACAACAAGGTATGTGGAGATGGCAAACACAGAACATATCTGTCTAGAAAATACATCTGTGAAAGAGCTGGCCGAAATACTTCCAACACTAATCAGACCGGGAATAACAAAAATTGTCATTCACTCTGGATCGTTTGACATCCTGCGAAAGAAGACTGGCACAGAGACTTTGAAAGACGATTTCACACGTTTAATGAACACACTAGACAAACATCAGTCAGTGTACATAGACACGGATGTGTCCATCAGTGGACCAATTGCATGCTTTCGCAGAGGACAAGAAGCCTTCAGTCGACTCCTACATTTTAATTCATGGTTAGGGGCTGCATGTCTTGTACACGGCCTGAAATTCATTGACAACTTCAATGTTTTCTGGAATAACCCAGAACGTTTTCAAAGAAATGGCTTCTTCCCAAATCGCTTAGGTTCAAAGCTCCTAGCAGCAAATATGCGTCATGCCTTAATGGCCTCCAAGAATATTAAGCTCATACCAGCACGAGAGATAATCACGAAGAACACAATCTCACCACGAAGTGCAGCAGCACAAGGCGTCCCGTCCCCCGTCCCGTCCCCCATATCACACAAGGCCATCTCGTCTGATCAAATGTCCCCGAAAGCACAGTACAGTCAGTGCAGTGCAGTATAGCACAATTGACATGCCATCTCTCAAAACATACCGGTAATCATAACCAGCCAATGGCATGGTGAAAAATATACGCCATCAATGGGTTTACCTGCTATTAACCTTAGGGCCATCAAGGTCAAGCCAAAGCAGACCTCCTCTAAAGAAGTCCAACAAATTAAATTAGCTTTCCTAAATGTCAGATCACTGAATAATAAAACATTCTTAGTAAATGATCTGATTAAAGAAAATAACTTAGATTGCATCTGCCTAGTAGAGACATGGCTAAATAATGACACAGCTACATCAATAATGATAGAAGCGTGTCCACCAGACTATAACTTTTTTCAAATACCCAGAAAAAATAAAAGGGGCGGAGGAGTTGCAGCAATCTTCTCCTCAAAACTCTTGTTTAGAATCACAGAACTAGGCGAGTTCATGTCAATGGAATATCTTGCCATTGAACTAAAAACAGAATCAACTATTATTGTCACAATATACCGCCCGCCTAGACACTCACCAATATTTATACAGGAGCTCTCTGAACTGATCTCACTATGTGTTACCGGATATGATAAAGTGATCCTAAATGGAGACTTGAACATCCATTTTAATAAGAAAACAGACTCCAAAACTATAGAACTAAAAAATCTACTGGATAGCTTTGACCTAATACAGCATATAACAAATGCAACTCACAGGCTTGGGAATACACTAGACTTAGTTATAACAACAACTGGGCTAAGCATAACAAACATCTCAATAACTGAATTACCTCTCTCCGACCATCACTGTATATTTTTTGATACTCAAATAACCCTTACTAAAACAAAAAAAGAAATCATAGTTAAAAAGAGGCTTCTAAACGACAAAGCTGAATCACAGTTCATTGATCTTATCAGACTACATGAACCACACAATCATGACAGCTCTCTAAATGAAATGGTAGAAAATCTCAATGATGCAATGTCATCTATATTAAATTCTGTCGCCCCATTAAAAACAAAAAAGAAGAAAACTAGAGCCTCGCCCTGGTTAAACTATAATACAGTCAACAAAGAAAAAAGGAAATGTCGTGCAGCGGAGCGAAAATGGAGAAAAACAAAAACCACCATATGCTGTGATATATACAAAGATGCTTTAACTGCTTATAATAAAACCATCCGCTTAGCAAGGAAAGATTACTTCTCTAAAATCATTACAGAAAATGCTGGAAACTCCAGAATCCTTTTTTCCACTATTAATGTACTACTCAACACTGCCCATACACCTCCTAAGTCATCAACGGTTAAGTGTGAAGAACTTGCACTATTCTTTAACAACAAAATAACCTTGATCAGGGCCAGCATTACTCATGATGGGAATAAAGCTGACTGCGGCAAACCGCGCAATGTAACCATGAGAAGTTTCACATGCATCACATTAGATGTACTCTGCAAAACTGTCTCAGAATGTAACTCCTCCACCTCAGACATTGACCCTATACCTACAGCTTTCTTCAAACGGGTATTTAATAGTGTTTCAAGCCCTGTGCTAGATATCATAAACACTTCCCTTAGGACTGGTATTTTCCCGGATGCCTTTAAAACAGCAGTTGTAAAGCCATTACTAAAAAAACCTAACTTGGATAGTAATGAAATGGCAAATTATCGTCCAATATCCAACCTACCATTCATTAGTAAAGTACTTGAAAAGATAGTTTCAGTTCAAATAAATTCCTTTCTTGAAGAAAACAACATCTTAGAAGAATTTCAGTCAGGATTCAGAAAATATCATAGCACTGAAACTGCCCTCACCAAAATAATCAGTGACCTCAGACTAAACTCTGACGAGAATAAGATCTCCATCCTTATCCTGTTAGATCTCAGTGCAGCATTTGATACAATCGATCACGATATTCTAATCGATCGTCTTGAAAACCATGTCGGTTTCTCAGAACATGTGCTGGGCTGGTTTAAAACATACATCAGAGGGAGGAAATTCTATGTTAAACTAGGAGATCACATGTCTGATATATACGACAACAACTATGGAGTTGCACAAGGGAGTTGCTTAGGTCCTTTACTCTTCTCCCTTTACATGTTACCGCTGGGTGATATCATCAGAGAACATAATGTAGATTTACATAGCTATGCGGATGATACACAACTGTACATATCTGCTGAACCAAATGATACAGCGATTAGCTCCATTACAGACTGCTTACTGGCAATAAATAAATGGATGAGTAAGAACTTCCTGAAACTAAACGAGAACAAAACTGAAATTCTAATTATCGGCTCCAAAACTAAAAAAGAAACATTAATAAAGAACCTGGGGGGACTAACCCCTTGGATCAAATCTGAGGTCACTAGTCTTGGGGTTATCATAGATTCAGAACTGAACTTCAATTCTCATATTAGCAAAGTGACGAAAACATCGTTCTTCCATCTCAGAAATATAGCAAAAGTACGACCATTTATTAATCAGAACGATGCTGAGAAGCTAATTCATGCATTCATATCTAGCCGGTTAGACTACTGTAATGCACTTTTCACAGGTCTCCCTAAGAAAACCACAGAGAGGCTTCAGCTAATCCAAAACTCTGCAGCCCGACTGCTAACTAGAACCAAAAGGAGAGAGCACATTAGTCCAGTCTTAGCTGCTTTACACTGGCTTCCTGTAACATTTAGAATTGACTTTAAGGTCCTTCTCCTTACATACAAAGCTCTAAATGGACAGGGACCTAGCTACATCGCCAACACTCTAATAAATTACACACCAGCAAGAACACTGCGATCATCAGCTGCTGGACTACTAGAGGCTCCCAGAAGCAGTCAAAAGAGGATCGGTAATGCAGCCTTTATCAACTATGCCCCAAAACTATGGAACAAACTACCCCAAAACATCAGGGAAGCCAACTCGTTAGACATCTTTAAAAGACAGCTTAAAACCTATCTCTTTGCTCAGGCATTTCACTGATAGATATCTGCTACCACCTAGTGGCAAGAGGAAACATCAGGGATATCCTGACACAACTTGTATTTACCTGCACTATTCTTACCCTGCCTACTCTTATACACTGCCTATCAAATTCATGTGTCGGTTATTGCACTTTTTACTTCTTACTGATGACTATTTTTAAACTGAATCATTTTTAACTATTTTTATTATTTGCTAGATCCAAATGTGAAACACTGTGATTATTTGTATTACTGAATAGAGAGCCTATTAGGATGCTAGATCCTAATGTGAAACACTGTGCCATACCTTGCTATGCTCGCTCATGCCTGTATTTTTTATATCCGTTCTATTTTATAATTTTTTTGACTATTTTTAAACTGAATCATTTTAAACTATTTTTACTATTTGTGTTACTGAAAACTGTAAGCGGAGAGCCTATTGGGATGCTAGATCCTAATGTGAAACACTGTGATTCTACCCGTCTATCTTTTTATGCTCGCTTATGCCTGTATTTTTTACTGTTGTGAAGCACTTTGAACTGCAACCTCTGTATGAAAAGTGCTATACAAATAAAGTTATTATATTACTACTACTATTACTACTACTACTACTGCTACTACTACTACTACTACTACTACTACTACTACTACTACTACTACTACTACTACTACTACTCAGTGGCGGCTCTGCCACTAGGGGCGCAAGGGCGCCGACCCACCTGCTGTTAAATCACAGAAGAAGAAAATAAAACTTTTTAGTTTTTTGTTTTATAGCCCTATAAATAATATAAACATGTTTAAAATGAATAATATTTACTCATTTTAAGTATGTTTGTATTTCCAATGCACAATATAACGTTATTATCTCAAATAATATTTTTTCGTATTTCTCGGCCCGGGCTAGACGCGATAGCGCTCTGAGTGCGCGTCACAGTTTGATCGCTGTATCCGTCACAGCCAATCAGTGCATAACGCGTTGTGCGTTGAAATATGACTATTATGTTGGAATCCGGGCGCGATTTGAAGCGGTCTAGCCAGTAGCGTCAAGAATTTCTGTAGCCGCATTTCGCGGAGACGCTCTCTGATTGGCCGACGCCAGTATTTTTTTCCGTAGCAGAATTTCACAGAGACGATCTCTGATTGGCCGAATCCAATTTCTAATGTTCCAATTCTAGCTTATTCCGGCTAGGTTGGTTCCTAGGTTGGTCCTAGGTTGTTTGTCTTAGAGCGTGCCGTGACTGCAAGTTCTTTAGACTGTTAAGCTTAGGCACTCTTTCAAAGTTGGTTAAGGTTAGAGTTTGTCTTAGAGCATGGCGATAGAACGCCAGGTAGTTTGCAGTCTGTTCGAGCGGAAATGGACAAAGGAATGAAGTACTTGTGACTGTTGTGTGGTGCTGCTAACAAGCTAACACTTGGCTAACAAGCTATATGGTGGATGCAGTCTGGACACAGTGGACAGTGGTCTGGAATACATCAACAGTGATACACTACTTTATCAAGGCAAGCCCTCCTGCCCTGGACGTGTCAACTAAACAGTGAGTCTCTCTCTCTCTCTCTCTCTCTCTCTCTCTCTCTCTCTCTCTCTCTCTCTCTCTCGCGTTTGGATTGAAAATACGTGGATTATGGCTTGTTCAATATCATCTATGTTTGAATGAATGAATGAATGAGAACTTTATTAACAGATTGCAGAATGGGTACAATACAGTACGGCTCAATACACACAATTGTTAAGGGGATGCAGACCAGAGAAAGACGTTTGTCTTGTTTACATCAGGGTCCCAGATTTTCGATTCATATCGATAGTTTAATAGCTAGCCTTGGCTCGTTTAACAATATGCAAAATATGTGTACAGCCCTGTACTCATACTGAAGTTATTCTTGGTATATAATAGGTCTGATTGTGTAACAAATCGATTCCACGTCGTGCTGTGTGTGAGAGAGAGAAGGAGAGAGGGAGAGATCTGCCTGTGTTTGGAGACGGGGCGAGTTTTGTTTCTAACTTTTCTATTTATATATTGTGTTTCAAGTTGTGAATTAGAGTCTAGACTATAGTTCAAGTTCAAGTTCTTTAATAGTTGTCATACAGAAGTACAGAATACTTTCATACAAAATGCTTCTTACTGTTACGCTCCAGAGACTGTGCTAGACAAGATAGTATTAAATAACATAATAACATAATATAGCATGAATTTAGAAGAAGAAAATGAGGTCACAGTGTTCGGTATAGACATATGTACAATGTTCTGAGTTACCATATAATATACAATACACAATACTATGCAGTGTACTAATGTACAGTACTATCTAGTGCAAAGCAGAAATGGGATGAGGTACAATTTTAGGTACAATTTACAGTAAGGTGTACGAGTTGTAGTGCAATCCTTCATCCATAAATATAAAGTGTGGGGAGTGGGTGCTAAAGTGTGTTTGTTTAAAGTGGGTGTGTGCTATAAGTGTGTGGAGTGGGTGCTACAGTGTGTTTGTTTAAAGTGAGTGTGTGCGTGTGGATGTGTGTGCTATGTGCATTTGGTGGTTGTTGTTGTGTAGTGTTCATTCATTGTTCGTTTAGCAGCCTGATGGCCTGGGGATAGAAGCTTCTTCTGAGTCTTTCTGTGCTCGCCTTGAGACTCCTGTATCGCTTGCCTGACCGCAGCAGTTCAAAGAGGCAGTTGTTCGGGTGACTGGAGTCTTTAATGATTCTCTTAGCCTTGCCCTTGCAACGCTTGTAGTAAATGTTCATGTTCTGGAGGGTGGGGAGCCCCCCTCCAATTGTGCGTTCGGCTGAACGTGTCACTCTTTGTAGTCTGCTTTGGTCTTGTGCAGTGCTATTCCCAAACCAGGAGGTGATGTTGCCGGTCAAGATGCTCTCTATTGTACATGAGTAGAAGTTCTTAAGGATCTTCTGGCTGACTTGGAACTTCCTTAGGCGCCTGAGGAAGTAGAGGCGTTGTCGTGCCTTCTTCACAACACTGTTAATGTGTGTGGTCCATGTCAAGTCCTCGGATATGTAGGCTCCGAGGTACTTAAAGCTGTTGACTCTCTCAACCGGTGCCCCGTCGATGCTGAGGGGGCTGTAGTCCTTGACCCCCGACCTCCTGAAATCCACAATCATCTCCTTTGTTTTGCTGACGTTCAGGGAGAGGCTGTTTTCCTGGCACCATCCCGCCAGGACCTTGACCTCTTCCAGGTAGGCCCTCTCGTCGTTGGCAGAGATCAGGCCCACCACCACTGTGTCGTCAGCAAATTTGACGATTGTATTGCTACTCCGCTGAGCCACACAGTCGTGTGTGTACAGGGAGTAGAGGAGGGGACTCAGAACACAGCCCTGGGGGGCCCCTATGTTGAGGGTGATGGATGAGGAGGTGCAGTTGCCTGCTCTCACCACCTGGGGTCTGCCAGTCAGGAAGTCCAAGACCCACTGGCAGAGGTCATAGCCCAAGCCCAGGTCCCTGAGCTTGGCTATGAGTATGGAGGGGACTATGGTATTGAATGCCGAGCTGTAGTCGATGAATAGCATTCTCACATAGTTCCCCTGCCTCTTGTCCAGGTGTGATGCTGCTGTGTGCAGCACATGGGATATGGCGTCCTCCGTGGACCTGTTGGGGCGGTATGCAAATTGCAGGGGGTCCATGTTGATGGGGAGGGAGGAGCAGATGTAGCCCTTTACTAGCTTCTCAAAGCACTTCATGGCTATGGAGGTGAGAGCTACAGGGCGGTAGTCGTTGAGGCAAGCAGGCTTGGATTTTTTGGGTACAGGGATAATAGTGGACTTCTTCAGGCAGGTGGGGATGACAGCCTGTTCTAAGGACAGGTTAAATATGTCAGTGAATACTGGGGCCAGTTGGTCGGCACAGACTTTTAGGACGCGGCCGGGGATGCCGTCTGGACCTGCTGCCTTCCTGATATTCACTTTTTTAAAGGTCCGCCTCACCTCATGCTCTGTTACCCTGAACACTGCGCCTCCATCAGCAGCCGACCCCCCCCCCCCATTGCCGAGGCTTGCGAGCTGGTGTTGTTATTACCAGCATCAAACCTCGCATAGAAGGTATTGAGGTCATTTGCTAAGGAGATGTCACTGTTCAGTTTGAGGGAGGCGCCTTTGTAGTCTGTCATCGTTTTGAGCCCCTGCCACATAGCTCTAGAGTCAGCTTGTTCAAACTGGAGTTCAATTTTATCCCTGTAGCGTCGTTTGGCCTCTGACACTGTCCTCCTTACGTTGTATCGCGCCACCTTGTGGTCATTCATATTGCCTGCCTCTAGGCCGTCGTTGTATGCTTTGGTGCGCTCTCTCAGAGCTTCACGGACGGATTTGTCTACCCAGGGTTTTTGATTTGGGTAAACTTTCATTTTGGTAGTGGGGATTGTTTCTTTCACCCTAGTACAAACATAGTCCAGCACTGTCTCCGTGTAGACATTAATGTTATCTGTGTCACGGAACACATTCCAGTCTGTGTGGTGAAACACTGACCGGATCGTCTCCTCTGACGTCACATCCCATTTCTGCACCTCTCGCGAGACTACGGGAGTACTTTTAATTCTCTGTCTGTACTTTGGTGAAAGAAAGATGGATGCGTGATCTGACTTACCAAAGCCACTATCAGAATGAGCCTTGTAGCCACCTTTAAATTGCGTGTAACAGTGATCTAGGATGTTACCGCCTCTGGTGTTGCAAGTCACATGCTGATAGAAGTCAGGCAATACCTTTCTCAGATTGGCGCTATTGAAATCTCCCAGAACTAAAATGGCGGCGTTAACATTCGCCACTTGGATTCTATTTACCTCGTCGTGTAGTCTGGAGAGCGCAACCTTGTTGCTGGCTTGCGGTGGAATATACACTCCGACCAGGACGATCGCCGTTAACTCCCTCGGGAGGAAGAAAGGACGACACTTGATGGTTATATATTCCAGTTCTGGGGAGCAGTGGTTGGATAATTCCTTCACATTAGTTGGATCGCTCCAATTTTTGTTAAACATGAAGGCAATACCTCCTCCACGTTGTTTACCGGACTCTGCTGATGTCCGATCCTTGCGATGGATAAAGAAGTGATCAGCCGGTTGAATTGCGTGGTCTGGGACGTCCGGCGTCAACCACGTCTCGGTGAAGCAGAGGACGTTGCAGTCCCTAACGTCTCTTTGATATTGAATCCTTGCTCGGATGTCATCCAGTTTATTGTCAATTGATTGTACATTGGCTAGCAATATACTGGGCAGTGGTGTACGGTGGCGTCTGGATCTCAGCCTGTTACGGATCCCAGCCCTCTTCCCTCGCCGTCTGGTTCCTCTGTTCCTGGGGTCTAGGAACAAAGGATCTGGTCCTGATCTCCGGAGAATTTCTTCAGGCCATTGATGCGGTTCGGAAAGCTGATCCAGTGAGTAATCCAGTTGGTAAGTTTCCCGTAATCCAATGTCTATGAGTGACTGACGGTCATATACATTAAATGCACCAACAGTTGGTACGAACAAAACTCTAAAAACTATAAATATTAACAAAAGTAAACACAGTCTCGACGGAGCGAACAGAGAGGCAGCCGGTCGGAGCAGCGCCATCCCAATTATACTTTATTTGACTGGTTGTGTGTTGTTGTAGTAACAGCTGAGCGACTCGTTCATAAGAGCCGATTCATTGCCGTGAGCGTGAGTCGAATCGCTCACGTCTTGCCATGAGTCTGTTGCGTGGTACTGTACATGTTTGCAAAATGTTTGGTATAGCGCCCCTAGTGGCGAAGCACCCACCGGCCGCCACTGCTACTACTACTACTACTATTACTACTACTACTGCTACTACTACTACTACTACTACTACTACTACTACTACTACTACTACTACTACTACTACTACTACTACTACTACTACTACTAGTACTACTACTCAGGCACGTGCACACATAGAGCCCAAGGGGTGCTTGATCACCTGCCTTTTTGAACCTCATAAAAGAAGTGCCCTTTTTGAAAAAAAGAAATAATAATAATAATAATAATAATAATAATAATAATAATAATAATAATAATAATAATAATAATAATAATAATAATAATAATAATAATAATAATAATAATAATAATAATAATAATAATAATAATAATAATAATAATAATAATAATAATAATAATAATAATAATAATAATAATAATAATAATAATAATAATAATAATAATAATAATAATAATAATAATAATAATAATAATAATAATAATAATAATAATAATAATAATAATAATAATAATAATAATAATAATAATAATAATAATTTCGTTACGCATATAGACTGCCCTTCCAACTGAAAAATGTCAGGATAGAATAAAAATATTAGGTAAAGAGAGAGCGATGCCCCATATTCCATTGCAGTTTGCACGGCCTCCTCAGCGTGCCTCTCCGCGGACCTATATATTTTATGCATAGTGTGGGTGGTGATGATGATGATGATGATAGAAACCGCTGTGGCGCATACAGTTGAATGCTGGTATTATACTCACTGAGGGACACGAAGAAGTCAAGTCCGATGGGATTTGGGAATCTCAAATACAAATCGGGATTGGAATAAAAAATACATTTATATTAAACAATACAGAATATACAGCACTTCTTTGGGTCTGTAGGGTAAGCACTTATTCCCTCCCCCCTGGACATTTATGGAGATGTATGGGCCTTTTAAGTCAGTGATAAAAGTGTCTTTCAAGGATAAGTGAGCCCCTGCACTGATTATTATAGTTCAATATTCAATATTTGATCACCAAAACCCCCCAAAAAGCATAAAAAGGGGGCCCCCCCGCCTGAAAAGGGCCCTTAAAAACCGGGCTTGTGCGCCACGCTCGCTCGGTTAAATCAAATCAAATCAAATCAAATTTATTTATAGGGCCCGACAACACACGTTAATGTCCCCATGGGCCGTACAGGTCTTCTTTAAACAAGTCAAGAAGACAACATAACAATAAGTCAAGAACAGAACAAGAACACCATAAGGTCCAAACATTTTTTAGATGAATGCAAATAAATGAAAGAATGCAAGCACTCCCAGACATACCCCACGCGAAGGTAAGGAAAAACTCACTAAAACCTAACAATAGGGAAAAAAGCTCCACAGGCAGTGTGGAGGAGAGAAACCTTAGAAGGGCCATTCAAGGGGGGATCTCCCTTCTTAGATGTTGGTGATAGTAGTGTTGCAGACGGACAGTTGGTAAGCATGCACTCATGTGTGTGGTGAAACACAGATGAGTGCATGCAATAGCAACTGTAAATTTTGAAAAATTAAAGATAGAGCTAATAGCGATAGCAACTGAACATTTTGAAAGATTAAAGATAGAGTTGATAGCGGATCTATTTGAGGCACAGGGGCGGCGCAAAGAGGGTCACGTCCTCCCCGTCTTAGTCACGGGACATTCAACACTCCGGTCGTTGCTCAGGGACAGCCGGAGACAGGGAGATAGGGGGTGGCGCAGAGAGGGTCGCGAACTCCCCGACATCATCGCGGGACATCCGGCACTCCGGTCACCACTACGAGACCTCCGGAGACAGGGGGGCACGCAGAGGGGGTCGCAATCTCCCGGCCTTCGTCACGGGACGTCCAACACTCCGGTCAACACTCCAGGACAGCAAGTCATAGGAAGCAAGTCATAGGAACACACAGGTATAGTGCCCTTTTCAGCCTTTGAGCACCTGCCCCTCTAAAGTCCTGTGCACGTCCCTGAGTGGGTGTGTATCTGTTAGTGGCTTGATGTGATGGAAATTAGTCAGAAGGATTACGACAAACATCTGTATCTCCAGTATGCACCCTCCCAAGTGATGATGTTTGGAGGGCGTGGAGGAGATGTATTTAAGGACACAAGTGTCAGCTTCCTCATTGTTGCATTGATCCATTGGTGGACTGTTTCCAACATGGTGGACTTGATCACCTGCAGTGATGTAGACATCCTTGTTGTCATCTGGGAACTGTCCATCTGTTAACAACTTATTTGACAGGAATGAGAAAATGTCTTGTTACACCTGGCACAACTAACTCCTCGTCAACAGAAATATCTCTACTTGACGTGTATTGTGTCTAGCACAATAAAAGCTTTCCCATAGAGCTCTGCATGATGTTTGAAGTGCTGCATTCTCAGCTTATTTGCTGTCTTCTTCTGTGTTTTCTTCTCATGGAACAACAGTAAGTTATTTCGCTTGATCGGTGCCATCAGAAGTCTGTCATTTGATTCAAGCACTCTTCCTGAAATTGTTGTACTGCTCTTGTCCCGTAGACTCGAGTTGATGGACAGATACGGCAGCAGCCGCAGACTCACACACCTTATTGTCTAATGTAACCAGGTCTTTACTGCCCTCCTCAAAGGGATTCCCATTGCTCAGCAACACCTCCATCAGGTCTTTGGCATGGCGTTGACATTGGTGCTGAGATGCAGATCCTTTCTTGTGATGAGGACGTTCTTCACAATCATCGTTTGTTTACAGTTCTCATATCTAACTTTAGTTCTCCACATATTTATTGTCTCATTTGTGTGAAATATCATATAATATATGCTCCAATCATGTTTATTTTATTTTTATTCAATTACTCATTCATGAAAACCTAGGTACAGGCACCAACATCACCATTCTAGGTTCAATAGAATAAAAGTCATGAAGCGTAATTCGAAATAAATACAGAAATTGCAGCCATCTTTGATTTTTGCCATCAAAACATCAATATTTGAACTCCAGTTGATTCCTCACACAGTATTAACTTAAAATTGCAATACAAAATTATATTACACAGCAATTGTGTGAACATTAAGACGTTTTTAAATAATTCATGATTTCGATTGTGGCCATTTTGGATACATTTTTATTAAATTCAACTGGTTTCTTGACACTCAAGCCAAAATTGTTCTATAGATCCTTATCTTCAAATTAGAAGTGAAAACGAAACTTTCGCATATACATTTTACATTTACATTTACATTTAGTCATTTAGCTGACGCTTTTATCCAAAGCGACTTACAAGTTCTGTACGACAAGACAGCAAGAAGGGTACAACTATATCAGCTGAGTAACAATGTTCATCAAAGTGTTGCGTGTTACAGTGTAGGTTAGTTTATTAGGACAAGTGCATGACAGTAAGGTTAGTTCGGGTTAGATATATATATATATTCCCCCCCCCCCCCCCCATTATTTCAGATACTGGTTGAAGAAGTGCGTCTTTAGTTGACGGCGAAAGATTGGACGGGATTCGGCTCCTAACTGGGGTGGGTAGTTCATTCCACCATTGTGGGGCAAAGACTGAGAATAGGCGGCTTCTCTTTGATGACCCTCCCGGAGCTCGGATAGGAGTAGGTCTGAGGCGGCCAGAAGATGCAGAGCGTAGGGGTCTTGAGGGTGTGTAGTTATAGACCATTGACCGGAGGTAGGCGGGAGCGGTTCCCTTTGCCGCACGGTATGCCAGGTCGAGGGCCTTGAAGCGGATACGTGCAGCAATGGGGAGCCAGTGCAGGTCCCTAAGAAGTGGGGTAACATGGGCCGACTTCTGTAGGTTTGAGATCAGGCGGGCCGCTGCGTTTTGAACGAGTTGAAGAGGCTTGGGCACATTTTAAATGACTGAGTGTCCAGGCACCCCACTATCAGAAAAGTGTGTGCTTTTCTGGTCAGCAGGAGATGTGCATCTCTGGCAGCTTATGGTCAGTGGCATTGTTCGTCAAATAGTGTTGAACTTGAGTGTTACACCCTGAGTGCATAGTATAATAGACATATTAGCATGGTAGGTAGTAGTATACGGATAGTAACATAGTACATAGTAGTAAGGTACTAGTAAAATACAGTTATTTATATATATATTATATTGTAGAAATCATCGGAATAGAGAAACACACAATTTAGTTGACAACACAAAGCCGTGTGTCATTTATTTCGCAGTAGCACAGGTGACAGCTGTCAGAACTATGCCGGGCTAGCTTCTGACAGCTCGTAGTAATCAAACATTTACCAATGAAACCCCACACAGGACGTCTCCTCTCAGCCCAACCCAAAACCAACCTCCTTAAAGTGACAGTGCCCCATCAACACATCAAAACAATACCATGGGGAATTATGTCTCTATAGAACCCACTACAATATAAATATTATATTTATTAAGAAGGCTATTTATTTATTTGCATCTCAGATATTGATTGAAGAGGTGTGTTTCTATATGGGTGACATGTCCCCATACACAGGGCATACGAGGGCATTCGCATGCAGTCACCAGCTCTTGACCCAATCCAATGCCTATATGGGAGATTTCCCACGACCTGTTAAGACGGCACTCTCTTACGTTAAGACAGCACTCGCTTACGCCACCATCGCCAAAACACCAAAAGAGCATCAAATCACTGACCTCTAGGACCATCATTCAGGTCATAGTACCAGTTAGATTAGATTACATTGAAATGTATTGTCATAATACAGCATAAGTACATTACAATGAAAATAAATGGGGCATCCAACCCCAGTGCAAATGTAACAGTAAAGTGCAATAGTAATATTAATATAGTGATTAAGCTGGGTATAAGATATATATACATTTGTTCTACTGAGTATAATGCTAATCACATGTATGTACAGAGTTGTAATATATTTAAATGTTTCAAAAATGTTCTTATGTACCCCAGTTGCTATTGCATGCACATATTTGTGTTTTATTACACGTATATGTACATACATACCAACTATTCGCCTGTTTTATTCTCCACCCATCCATAGCAACACTATTATCACCGACATCCAAGAAGGGAGATCCCCCCTTGAACGGCCCTTCTAAGGTTTCTCTCCTCCACATGGCCTGTGGTGCTTTTTTCCTATATAGGTTTTTTTTTCAAACGATGGAGTTCTTGCAATCTGCCTTTGACATTGTTCAGTCACATCTGACCCAGCTTAAGCTCGTGTTGAATGTTCAGTCACATCTGACCCAGCTTAAGCTTGTGTTAAATGTTCAGTCACATCTTACCCAGCTTAAGCTCGTGTTAAATGTTCAGTCACATCTTACCCAGCTTAAGCTCGTGTTGAATGCTGGCAAATCAAAGTGTATGCTCTTCTCAAATGGGAAGAGACTCCCAGCTGATCTTCCCAGACTTGTTACTGCTGGAGGCACTGACATCGAAAGGGTTGCTTCCTACAAATATCTAGGCATTACAGTGGATCAGAACCTTACTGTACGTTTAAATCTCATTACAGTGGACGAGAACCTTACTGTACGTTTAAATCTCACATAGACAAACTTGTGTCGAAGCTTAAACTCTGCTTCTTTTTCAGAAACAGGTCCTGTTTTTCACTTAAAGTGAGAAGTCACCTGATCTCGACCACCTTCTTACCACGACTCGATTATGGTGACTTACTCTACATGTATGCACCTGATCAGTACCTTAGAAAGCTGGATGCTGTGTACCATTCTGCCTTACGCTTTGTCACGGGATGTGGAAATCGAGTGCACCATTGCACCCTATATGGCATTGGCAGTTACCCATCTCTACAAATACGGCGATTTTCTCGATGGCTCTCTCTTGTGCACAAAGCTCTGCTTAAACTGATTCCCTCGTACCTAAGTGTGCTTCTGTGCACAAAGCAATATAAGTATGCCCTTCGTTCTCAAGCTGCTCTAACACTGGAAGTTCCCCATATGAGAACTGAATTGGGAAAAAGGGCTTTTAAATATGCTGCTCCTTCATCTTGGAACAAGGTACAGGAGGACCTAAAATTACCAGGACTGGTCACCCTCGGAGAACTCAAAGCCATTTTAAAATCCTACGAACTCAGTTCCCTCGGACAGTGCAACTGTGTTTGATCATTTGCCTGTTTGATAACTTGCCTGAAATTGGAGCTTGCTGTAAATGTTTTATCTGTATTTTATTGTGATGTTCTTTTTTATGTTGAAACTTTCTGCTGCCTTGCTTGGCCAGATCGCTCTAGAAAAAGAGATTTTAATCTCAATGATGCTTATCTGGTTAAATAAAGGATTTGATTGATTGATTCCTTACCTTCGCTGGGGTATGTCTGGGAGTGTTGCATTTATTTATTTTACATTTATTTTGGATTTCATGGTGGGTTTTTTGTTCTTGATTTATTGGGATGTTTCTTCTTGAATAGTTTAAAGAAGACTTGTCCGGCCCATGGGGACATTAACTTGTGATTTCGGGCTTTACAAATCAATTTGATTTGATTTAATATGCATTTATATGTCCAGTGATACAGGTATAAAGACACTATGGTCAGGCACTCTACTACTGGCCCCTGAGCAGCTAACACTGGAGCGGTTAAAGCTGAGGTGCCTTGCTCAAGGGCACAGCTAGCAACTGCCCTTTTGTGCCTCATAAAAAAGTGCCCTTTTTATGCCAATTATTTTTACCATATTTTCTTTTTTACTTCCATATAGAGAGAGTGATCTGCAATATGCTTGGGTTGGGGGTGCAATTCCTAACAGGCTCAACCATATGGATAAAAGTTCCTATATTATGTGCATTACACCAGGGGTTCCCAAACTTTTCAGGCCGCGACCCCCAAATAATGGTGTCAGAGAGCCGCGACCCCCACTATTTTTCTTTTTTATAAATGGAAATGTATGGTTGAAACATGCACACGTTCAAACGCACACACACTAATAAGCATTGGAGGCTTTTAACCAGGGCCGGACTGGGGAAATTATTCAGGCCAGGAAATATAGTGCAAAATATAGCCCCAGTCAGGCCACTTTTTAAGCAGGGGGTCTGGGGGTCCCCCACCAGGAAATGTCTTGTTACAGACTTAATTTCCTGCATTCTGGTGCAGGATTTTTTTTAATTTGTACCCTTTAAATTCCAGTGTTTGTGATGGCATCACAAATGATTGTTAAAAAACAGGCTAGCATATGTATGATTAGCAACAACACTGATTTTGATGGATTTTCAGTTTTTTTGTAATGTCAGATTGAAAATAATACAATCTTTTATTCAACTTCAGCCCTGATCATAACACCACATATTCATTTTATAATTCTAACCCTTTAAATGCCAGTGTGTGTGATGGCATATATTTGCAATATATCAAATGCAAAGTAGATTTTTCTGGGGGGGATTATTACAGGCTAGCATGTGTCAATGATTAGCAACAACAGTTTTTTGTAAGGTTCCCGCCTCCACCAATCACATGCGGCTCCCTTTGTGTGTGTGTGTGAGAGCAAGAGAGAGAGAGAGAGAGAGAGAGAGATAGTTCTCCAACTTGTGTGAGTTGCAGTGATCTCCTGGTTGTTTCCCACCTAGATTATCTAACTATTGCGCTGCTGCAACTAGAAACACTGTCCTGGCCTGCTTCTAAGTTCAGTGGCCTGACTGTATAAAAATAAAAAATAAATCTTTATTTATTTTTTTGGATTATTTTTTATTTATTTTTAATCATCTGGCGACCCCCCCCCCCCCGCACAGATATTACATTACATTACACAAACTAAAAACAGATATTGCATTACTTTACACAAACTAAAAATAGATATTACATTACATTACACAAACTAAAAACAGATATTACATTACATTACACAAACTAAAAACAGATATTACATTACATTACACAAACGATATTGTCTGAATTACTAGAAAGAAATGCACCACCTTTGGCTGATAGTAATTAATTAATTTCTTAGGATTTCTTTTGGTCTAATAAATGTTTAAGGTTCTTAGATGGATCCCCTGCTGCCTCCTCCTCCTCTTCCTCCTCCTCCTCTTCCTCCTCCTCCTAATCCTCCTCCTCCTCATCTTCCTCCTCCTCCTTTTCCTCCTCTTCCTCCTCTTCCTCTTCCTCCTCCTCCTCCTGCTCCTAAACCTCCTCCTCCTCCTCCTATCCTCCTCCCTCCTCCTGCTTCTGCTCCTAATCCTCCTCGTCCTACTCCTGCTCCTCCTCCTCCGTCTCCTTTCCTCCTCCTCCTCCTCCTCCTCCTCCTCCTCCTCCTCCTCCTCCTCCTCCTCCTCCTCCTCCTCCTCCTCCTCCACGGGGAGCAGCGTACTGGCTCATGTTGAATGGCAGGCCATGCATTATGCAGCAGCTTAGGCCCCAGCGCGGGATCTTCATGTCCTCGGCTACAGTCCACTTGTCGCTGCTCTGGTCGTAGCGCTCCACGTTGGAGAGGAGAGGGTTGAAGCCCTTGGAGGAGCCTCCGATCACGAAGAGCAGGTCGTCCAGCACCGCGATGCCAAAGCAGCTGCGGGGGGTGAGCATGTCGGGCAGGGCGCTCCAGGAGTCAGTCAAGGGGCTGTAGGCCTCCGCGCTACGCATGGTGTGTCCACGGTCATCCCCTCCCACCTGAGGACAGGACACATGAGAGGAATGTTTTAGTGTGTGGCTCAGGCAGGCAGGCAGGCAGACACTGTATTAATCCACTTAGGGAAATGAGGGCATCACAGAAGCATTGAAAGTCAAATGATACATATCTATAAAAATATTGAGTATAAAGCATTTGTCTCTGTGTGCACCTACCGCATAGACATGACCTCCGTATGCAGCGACTCCCACTCCGTAACGCCCTCTGCTCATGGGGGCGATCAGAGTCCACTGGTCGGTGTCTGGGCTGTAGTACTCAGCTGTGAGCTGTAGAAAGCCACCACAGATGTAAACCTGTAATAAGAAAGAATATTCTAATTTAGTTTATATATTCCATTTGATTTCATTCTACTTTAATTGTCTGTTAATGTTGATGCACCAAAGGACCCAGACACATATTTTGTATGTGCAAGCTTACTTGGCAATAAAGACATTTATGATTTCTGATCTAACGTTCCTTGTGTTCATCTAGCACCCTGTGTCCCTCAGTTCCACCCACCTTGCCCTGGAGGGCTGCTGCCCCGGCGTGGTGCCTGCGCTCCAGCATGGGTGAGATCACTGTCCACTGGTTGGTTTCAGGCTCGTAGCGCTCGGCGGTGTTCAGTCCCACGCCTCTGTCAGTATCCCACCCTCCCATGGCGTAGATACAGCCGTCCAACATGACCATGCTGAGGCTACAGCGGCGTGAGTGCATGGGAGCCGCCTGCAGCCAGCTGCGAGTGACAGGGTTGAACCTGCACACACTGCTGAGATACTCCCCTCCCTCCGAGCCGCCGACGCAGTAGACCAGACCGTGGAGATAAGCGGTGCCGTGGCCCCACCGGGGTCTCTCCCCCTCAACGCTCACGTCCATCCATCCACCGGCTCGGATATCGTAAGCCTCCATGGTCATGCTGCAGCCACTCTCCCCTCCGATGGCCAATAGGACCTCCTGGGGCCGGCGTGGGCGGGTCAGGGGGTTTGGGAGCCTGTAGGAGCCAGGGCGGTTCAGGATGCTGAGGAGGAGGCGCCTGCAGTCGTGGCTGTCCCTCACCACAGGGTTGTTCTGGACGTTGTTCAGCAAGTAGTCAGGCCTCATCAAGCCCATGCGAACCTGGGAAGAGACAAGCAGACAGCCGGTACAACTTAGACATCGGTTGTAGACGGTTTCTGTCGCTAGGGAACAGTTTGGACCCAAATGTTTGAGAACCACTGTACTAGGGAACCTAGTGTTGTTTTAAGGGGAGACCACCCACCTAAAATACCCGTTTCCTGATTTTGGGGCAATTTATAGATTTTTGTATAATGTTGCCCCTTTACATGTCTTCTTTCAAACTAGTGACAAGAAAACTTAAAAAAAACACATTTAGTTGCTTATTTTGCTTCATTTTGCATGATTGCATCCATAAATGTGCACATATTGAATGGGGAAGTGCCTCATTTGCATATGTAAACATAAAATTCAGAAAACTTGCAATATATTTTTTCTTAGTTTATATGTACATAACAAACTGGGAAAGTTTCATAGTGATATCTATTCAAATATTTGTTTTGCCTATTAGGGGGTACAGTAATCGGTTGTGTTGTTTGTTACTAAGCTATTACTACTACTACATCATTATTATTATGTTATTATGTTATTGAGTTATCAGGCATGTGTTTAGGTTGTCTATTACTAATGGTTTGATTGGGTGTTGTGTTTATAAATAGCGGTTTCAAATAAAAATGTATGGCATTTTACAATACAGAACTTTGAAGGCGTTTTCCCAAAGGGTAGACATGTACCATTTCCCTAGCATCTACACACACCAAACTTTCCACCTTTATTCATATCTATATCCTGCTTCTTTGTGCCAAATGGTTTGTTGATATGTCATACATAGCCTGATTTACAGACAATACAAAACTTTAAAGGCATTTTTCTCAAAACGAGATTTTATGAGTTTGTATTACACATAAAACAAAAGATCTCAATTTCTCTAGTACATCCACACACCAAACTGGCCACGTTTCCTCCTATCCATATACCACAACTTTCTGCTAGAGGATTTTTTGATATATCATTCATCCAGATTCTTAGAACATTTTATACAAAAAATGTATGCAAAACATAAATCTTTTATGACTAGGGCAGGGGTGTCAAACTCATTTTCACAGAGGGCCACATCAGCATTATGGTTGCCCTCAAAGGGCCAAAGACCGTATAAATGTTAATGTAATGTAAAATAAATGTAGCTACACATTTACATATTGTTAAACATGGTGTTTCTGTATTTATTACTTATTCAAGTTATACATATTGCATATTCATTTGCATAAATGTAAAAATATATGTTAGCTTATGTTATTTTAACAAATAATTTTAGTTTATCAGAACCCCATATTACTCCACCAATCAATGATCAAACCATTCAAGTAAATAACAAAGAAGAATATCATCAAATACAAGCTATGACATTAAGTTTGTTCAAAACCTTTTTGTCACAGTCAAGAGGGGCAGAACTAACAACTGTGAGCTGCAAAGAACACGTGGGACAGATGTAGCAGATGTTACAAAAACAAATGGCTGCACACAACCTTGCAGAGGCCATACATCCAACTAATGGAAGATAGTTTAATTAACTTTAATTAACAGATTGCAGAATGGGTACAGTACAGTACAGCTCAATACACACAATTGTTAAGGGGATGCAGACCAGAGAAAGACTTTCGACTTGTTTACATCAGGGTCCCCCATTTTCAATTCGTAATGAAATTGCTATTATGTGTCTGCATGAACACACAACTGTAACTGTACTCAAAAATAACAAAATAAGGGTTGTCTCAGTTCACAACTATATTGGTCAAGTTTTGGGTGGGACTTGTTTGCGTCCCTACAGCTTCTTATTCAATTGAGCGAGATGCTCGGTTATGTCACACAGCAAGTTTGCATCTGACAGTTCAGACAATATTTCTTCAACCCTTTGTTACCTATTCCGCCTGGATCTTTTTTGTATTTTGGGCTGTAAAATTATCAAAGAATGTCTGAGGAGTAAGTGCTTTTGGCTTTTTTCCTTTGTTACCTCAGATGTTCAACATACATGTATGTGTAAGAATGTGTAATAACTAAGGCTGTCAAAGTTAAAGCTTTATTAACGCATTAACCCACAATTATTTTAACACTGCTATTTTTTAACCCAATATTAATGTAAAAAAATATATATATATTTTTTTTTCTTTTCTTTTCTTTTTTTTTACCTGAGCTCTTGGGGGGCCACATCAAATGACGTGACGGGCCGGATTTGGCCCGCGGGCCGTGAGTTTGACACCTATGGACTAGGGGGTCATAAAAGGTCATACATTCCTTTTCGGGTGGCATATAAAAAAATCCTCTAGCAAAAAGTTCGGTATTTAATGTAGTAACATGAAAAACCATGAGAAAATATCTATATATCATA
Source organism: Notolepis coatsorum (assembly GCF_963971535.1). Lineage (NCBI taxonomy): Eukaryota > Metazoa > Chordata > Actinopteri > Aulopiformes > Paralepididae > Notolepis > Notolepis coatsorum. The sequence goes on from NW_028174869.1 coordinate 452,715, forward strand.
ATTTTTTTTCTAAATTCTGTTTGGGGTAACATGCAAAAAGGGGCAATTTTGAATAGACCACGCCCCCTTTTGGGTAATACAATTATGCGACAAAAAAAATGTAATAAATTTTTTTTCTTTTTTTGGCTATTCTAAACAATTAAGATGTTTGCAAATGATTTCATCCTTTATTATTTTTTCCCTATCTAGGTGGGTGGTCTCCCCTTAACACATCCACCGCCGTTCACGTTGTACAGCGTTATTGCCCGCCATGCGTTGTCTGCCAAACCACGCTGTACAGCGATATTGAGATCATATTTAATTTTTTCGCCATGGCATTCATAATTCATATATACACCTCCGGTGCTGCAGCTGGACCCTACGGCTCAATACAACGACGGCTCAATACCGCCGCCTGGTGGATGGTCGGGCGAGTTACACTGGTAAACAGGATATGGCTGCTGTGCGTCGATTAAATTCATCCGGCCGTCAGATATTGTCGCAAGGCCCCCGACAGACACTATGTACATAATGGATCGCTTTATAAACTTAATAATCGATATGATTTTGGCATTTATTGCGACATACAAACCGGAAATGGACCTAGGCGATCGACGTCATATACCTGGGATCTTTCACCACCAGTCTCATTGACGCACGGTAAGAGGACGCTGACGCTATTTTCAGCCCAATTGTTTATTTATTTCACTGCAAACTGATCGGATCAATATATCACCCATACTACATAAAGCATTTACTGACGATCATGGAAGTATAAACGACCCCCCCCCCTTTCATCCGCGCATGATGAGGCATAACGTATACAATCAAGTACAGTTGAATTTTTAAATATAGCGTGTCTAGGGAATAGACGGCAATCGATAATCTATATATGCATTTAGGCCTATAGCTCACGTTCTAGGAATTACTGCAGAAAACGATAAAAACATACTTATATTCTAGAAGGTATTTTTGTATGAATCTATGAATGAAAAAGTATAACGTTCCTACATCCTGAACGATAGATAATCGATGTTGAATGGGCCATAGTAATGTCAATTTAGCAATACAATTTAAAAAGTTATAGCCCTGCAAAGAAGATGAACATCTCCATAGGCTTAGAGTGGTGGCAGACTGGCTATATTGATGGATATAACCAGTGGCAGGGAATGTGTTAATGTAATGCACAGTAATACAATTAGTTACCTTGGGCAGCAGCAAAGGGATGTGTGTTTTACGCTCCTCACGGGAGTGGTCAATCCAACGGAGGATGGCCTCGAACACAGTCTCCTCGCTCTTCACGTTCAGATCATCCCTCTCGATGATGTCCACCAGTTGCTGCGGGGACAGCTCCACAAACTCCTTTGAGACGTGCAACATCTCCTCAAAGTGGCACACGATGCAGAGATGGGCCTTGCGCCTCAGGTCAGGGCAGCAGTAGATGTCCACGAACCTCCAGATGCCGACACAGTTTTCAAGAGACAGCTGGCCTTCTAGGAAGTCAGAGCACGCTCCTACTATGCCAGTGACGCGAAGCTGGTCTGCAGCCACCAGAAGCTCTTCCACATTCTCTGCTGTCACCGGCACAAAGTGTGTGTACGAGTACTCTATGATGAGCTGCATCATACCCGGGGACACCCCAGGGATAGTGTAGACTGCTTTCTCTGAGTCGCTCCAGCGAGTGAAGAGGGCTCTGTGGGACGCAGAGTATAGAGTTCAAGTTCTTTAATAGTTGTCATACAGAAGTACAGAATACTTTCATACAAAATGCTTCTTACTGTTACGCTCCAGAGACTGTGCTAGACAAGATAGTATCAAATAACATAATAACATAATATAGCATGAATTTAGAAGAAAAAAATGAGGTCACAGTGTTCGGTATAGACATATGTACAATGTTCTGAGTTACCATATAATATACAATACACAATACTATGCAGTGTACTAATGTACAGTACTATCTAGTGCAAAGCGGAAATGGGATGAGGTACAATTTTAGGTACAATTTACAGTAAGGTGTACGAGTTGTAGTGCAATCCTTCATCCATAAATATAAAGTGTGGGGAGTGGGTGCTACAGTGTGTTTGTTTAAAGTGGGTGTGTGCTATAAAGTGTGTGGAGTGGGTGCTACAGTGTGTTTGTTTAAAGTGAGTGTGTGCGTGTGGATGTGTGTGCTATGTGTGTTTGGTGGTTGTTGTTGTGTAGTGTTCATTCATTGTTCGTTTAGCAGCCTGATGGCCTGGGGATAGAAGCTACTTCTGAGTCTTTCTGTGCTCGCCTTGAGACTCCTGTATCGCTTGCCTGACGGCAGCAGTTCAAAGAGGCAGTTGTTCGGGTGGCTCGAGTCCTTAATAATTCTCTTAGCCTTCCCCTTGCAACGCTTGTAGTAAATGTTCTGGAGGGTGGGGAGCCCCCCTCCAATTGTGCGTTCGGCTGAACGTGTCACTCTTTGTAGTCTGCTTTGGTCTTTTGCAGTGCTATTCCCAAACCAGGAGGTGATGTTGCCGGTCAAGATGCTCTCTATTGTACATGAGTAGAAGTTCTTAAGGATCTTCTGGCTGACTTGGAACTTCCTTAGGCGCCTGAGGAAGTAGAGGCGTTGTCGTGCCTTCTTCACCACACTGTTAATGTGTGTGGTCCATGTCAAGTCCTCGGATATGTAGGCTCCGAGGTACTTGAAGCTGTTGACTCTCTCAACCGGTGCCCCGTCGATGCTGAGGGGGCTGTAGTCCTTGACCCCCGACCTCCTGAAGTCCACAATCATCTCCTTTGTTTTGCTGACGTTCAGGGAGAGGCTGTTTTCCTGGCACCATCCCGCCAGGACCTTGACCTCTTCCAGGTAGGCCCTCTCGTCGTTGGCAGAGATCAGGCCCACCACCACTGTGTCGTCAGCAAATTTGACGATTGTATTGCTACTCCGCTGAGCCACACAGTCGTGTGTGTACAGGGAGTAGAGGAGGGGACTCAGAACACAGCCCTGGGGGGCCCCTATGTTGAGGGTGATGGATGAGGAGGTGCAGTTGCCTGCTCTCACCACCTGGGGTCTGCCAGTCAGGAAGTCCAAGACCCACTGGCAGAGGTCATAGCCCAAGCCCAGGTCCCTGAGCTTGGCTATGAGTATGGAGGGGACTATGGTATTGAATGCCGAGCTGTAGTCGATGAATAGCATTCTCACATAGTTCCCCTGCCTCTTGTCCAGGTGTGATGCTGCTGTGTGCAGCACATGGGATATGGCGTCCTCCGTGGACCTGTTGGGGCGGTATGCAAATTGCAGGGGGTCCATGTTGATGGGGAGGGAGGAGCAGATGTAGCCCTTTACTAGCTTCTCGAAGCACTTCATGGCTATGGAGGTGAGAGCTACAGGGCGGTAGTCGTTGAGGCAAGCAGGCTTGGATTTTTTGGGTACAGGGATAATAGTGGACTTCTTCAGGCAGGTGGGGATGACAGCCTGTTCTAAGGACAGGTTAAATATGTCAGTGAATACTGGGGCCAGTTGGTCGGCACAGACTTTTAGGACGCGGCCGGGGATGCCGTCTGGACCTGCTGCCTTCCTGATATTCACTTTTTTAAAGGTCCGCCTCACCTCATGCTCTGTTACCCTGAACACTGCGCCTCCATCAGCAGCCGACCCCCCCCCCCCATTGCCGAGGCTTGTGAGCTGGTGTTGTTATTACCAGCATCAAACCTCGCATAGAAGGTATTGAGGTCATTTGCTAAGGAGATGTCACTGTTCAGTTTGAGGGAGGCGCCTTTGTAGTCTGTCATCGTTTTGAGCCCCTGCCACATAGCTCTAGAGTCAGCTTGTTCAAACTGGAGTTCAATTTTATCCCTGTAGCGTCGTTTGGCCTCTGACACAGTCCTCCTTACGTTGTATCGTGCCACCTTGTGGTCATTCATGTTGCCTGCCTCTAGGCCGTCGTTGTATGCTTTGGTGCGCTCTCTCAGAGCTTCACGGACGGATTTGTCTACCCAGGGTTTTTGATTTGGGTAAACTTTCATTTTGGTAGTGGGGATTGTTTCTTTCACCCTAGTACAAACATAGTCCAGCACTGTCTCCGTGTAGGCATTAATGTTATCTGTGTCGCGGAACACATTCCAGTCTGTGTTGTGAAACACTGACCGGATCGTATCCTCTGACGTCACATCCCATTTCTGCACCTCTCGCGAGACTACGGGAGTACTTTAAATTTTCTGTCTGTACTTCGGTGTAAGAAAAATTGATGCGTGATCTGACTTACCGAAGCCACTATCAGAATGAGCCTTGTAGCCACCTTTAAATTGCGTGTAACAGTGATCTAGGATGTTACCGCCTCTGGTGTTGCAAGTCACATGCTGATAGAAGTCGGGCAATACCTTTCTCAGATTGGCGCTATTGAAATCTCCCAGAACTAAAATGGCGGCGTTAACATTCGCCTCTTGGATTCTGTTTACCTCGTTGTGTAGTCTGGAGAGCGCAACCTTGTTGCTGGCTTCAGCTTGCGGTGGAATATACACTCCGACCAGGACGATCGCCGTTAACTCCCTCGGGAGGAAGAAAGGACAACACTTGATGGTTATATATTCCAGTTCTGGGGAGCAGTGGTTGGATAGTTCCTTCACGTTCGTTGGGTCACTCCAATTTTTGTTAAACATGAAGGCAATACCCCCTCCGCGTTGTTTACCGGACTCTGATGATGACCGATCCTTTCTATGGATAAAGAAGTGATCCGCTGGTTGAATCGCGTGATCTGGAACCTCCGGCGTCAGCCATGTTTCGGTGAAGCAAAGGACATTGCAGTCCCTAACGTCTCTTTGATATTGAATCCTTGCTCGGATGTCATCCAGTTTATTGTCTATTGATTGTACATTGGCTAGCAATATACTGGGAAGTGGTGTACGATGGCGTCTGGATCTCAGCCTGTTTCGGATCCCAGTCCTCTTTCCTCGTCGTCTCTTCCTGGGCTCTGGGAACAAAGGGTCTGGTCCTAATCTCCGGAGGATTTCTTCAGGCCATTGATGTGGTTCGGAAAGCTGATCCAGCGAGTAATCCAGTTGGTAAGTTTCCCGTAATCCAATGTCTATGAGTGACTGACGGTCATATACATTAAATGCACCAACAGTTGGTACGCACAAAACTCTAAAAACTATAAATATTAACAAAAGTAAACACAGTCTCGACGGAGCGAACAGAGAGGCAGCCGAACGGGGCGGCGCCATCACCATCCTAGAGATATCTGATGAGTAAACAGTAAGCAACATTCTGTCCTGTGTAGTAATATATGTTCACTGTAGAAGTATAGCATCTTAGCATAGTAGAAGTATAGTATCTTTTTACACTAGAAGTACAGTATAGTATCTGTTTACAGTAGAAGTACAGTATATTATCTGTTTACAGTAGAAGTGCAGGATAGTATCTTTTTACAGTAGAAGTACAGTATAGTATCTGTTTACAGTAGAAGTACAGTATATTATATGTTTACAGTAGAAGTACCGTATAGTATCTGTTTACAGTAGAAGTACAGTTTAGTATCTGTTTACAGTAGAAGTACAGTATATTATATTTTTACAGTAGACGTACAGTATAGTATCTGTTTACAGTAGAAGTACAGTATATTATCTGTTTACAGTAGAAGTACAGTATAGTATCTGTTTACAGTAAAAGTACAGTATGGTATCTGTTTACTAACCAAGCTAACCTGAACCAAGCTACCATGAACCAAGCTAACCTGAACCAAGCTAAACTTACCTGAAATAGTCACTGCAGTCACACAGGAGGGCCTTGTGGGCATTCAACTCAGTGCTGTTGACTTTAATAACCACATCACAGACCCTTCTCTCCAGAGGCAGCTCATTAAGGATTGTACAGGACATTGTTGCCTTTTCCATGTGGGGATTTTAAATTGTATCTACAGAATATATTCAAGCTTACAGACAAGTAGCCGGAAACAACAAGTGCGATCTTCACTTGTCTTCTGAAATCTGAGAGCTTCTGAGAGAATTGTTGAATATATAATGTACACAAATGTTCTAGAATGTTCTATTATGACATCATACTGTGACATCAGGAATGTTCTAGAATGTGCTATTATGACATCATACTGTGACATCACAAATGTTCTAGCTTGTTTGATTATGACATCATATTGTGACATCACAAATGTTCTAGAATGTTTGATTATGACATCATACTGTGACATCACAAATGTTCTAGAATGTTTGATTATGACATCATACTATGACATCACAAATGTTCTAGAATGTTTGATTATGACATCATATTTATTTATTTTATTTATTTATCCTTTATTTATCCAGGAATGTCTCATTGAGATACAAGATCTCTTCTTCCAGGGAGTCCTGACCAACACGGCACACACCAAGTTTCAACATAAAACAGGGCATTAAACAAAAAACATAAAATTCAAATATAAATACAGAAGGCCATTTGTGCAGTGGCAAGGAGCATAATCAGATCAGCAATAGCATCAGCTAACCTGAACCAAGCTAAACTTACCTGAAATAGTCACTGCAGTCACACAGGAGGGCCTTGTGGGCATTCAACTCAGTGATGTTGACTTTAATAACCACATCACAGAGCCTTCCCTCCAGAGGCAGCTCATTAAGGATTGTACAGGACATTGTTTCCTTTTCCATGTGGGGATTTTAAATTGTATCTACAGAATATATTCAAGCTTACAGACAAGTAGCCGGAAACAACAAGTGAGATATTCACTTGTCTTCTGAGATCTGAGATCTTCTTCTTCTTCTTATTTGAATTTCCGGCAGAGTAGACGCATCGAGGCGTATTACTGCCCTCCGCAATTCTTTTTATGGGCTCTTCTTCTTCTCCTTCTTCTCCTTCTTCACCTTCTTTTTCTTCTTCTACTGGACCCCGTCATCAACTACATTGTCCATTGGAGTGCCTCTACTGCTGCTACTTCCTGTCTGAGCCCCCCTCCGCGGGACCCTCCTTGCCCCCTGCTATCTTATCCTGGGCCGCTTTGTCCCTCGCAGCCCTGTCCCTCGCAGCCCCCTCAGCCAACTCTTCACACACCTCCCTCCAGTCCAGACCTTCCAATCCCAGATGTTGAACCGCTATCCTAACAATCATCTTCACCATCTCTGTTCTACCCGTAACCTCTGCCATACCAGTAACTACCCCTGCCACGAAGGCCACAATACCTAATTTCTCCTCCCTTCCCCTGTCTCTTTCCACCTGCTCTACCCTCACTGCCAAATGCCCTCCTTCAACCCCCTGCACCCTTTCTTGGCTCCCCTGTCCTGCCCTGCTAACCGCCCCAGCATACGTCAACTTACCCTCCCTTCTCTCTCTCCGATCCGCGACCTGCTTCATCATCACCTCGCACCCCCGAAACGCTACACTGTGCTCCCCACCACAACTACAGCACCTCGGCTTCACTCCCTCTCCACATTTCCCATATTCATGTTCCCCGCCACACCTAGCGCACCTCATCCCCTTCATACACGTGGTAGCTATATGGCCAAACCCCTGGCACCTATAGCACCTAAGAGGATTATGAACAAATTCCCTAACCCTATACATCCTACGCCCTACTAATACCTCGCTAGGAACAACCCCACCCTCAAACGTAATCACTACCGTCCCCGTCACTGCCCTCTCCGCTCCCCTCTTCATCCTTGCTGCACTCTTAACTATGCCATTACGCCTGTCCTCCTTTAGCTCTTCCACCAGCTGCTCTACTGTAACCTCGACCGGTAGCCCAACTATCACCCCCTTACATCCCCCCCCCCTCTTCTCCCCTACTCTCGCCACCTTACTTATACCCACCCCCCCAATGCTCTGCATCTGCCTAGCCACCTCCACCTGCCCCTCACTACCACACCCTACGGCCAGATTCCCATCCCACAAAAGGTTCACGTACTTTACCTCTCCTAATTGCTCGGCAATGAGTTTGGGCCACTCGAGCCTACCTACTTTCCTCTCATCCCTCTCCCCCTCAAGCCTGACCACTATATGGATCACTTGCGCTTTTGCCACATCTTTTCCTGCACCCTCGTCTCCCGGACCACTTGAGCTATCGTCCCCCCCTTTCTTCCTCTTCCCCCCTTCTCCCCCCCTCTCCTCCCCCCTACTCTCACTATCCCCATCGCTGTCGTTCCTCTCCGTCCGCTTCTTCCTCTTCTTCCTCACCGTATCCCACCCCTCCTCCTCCCTCTCCCGTTCTTCCTCTTCCTTCTTCTTCTTCTTTACACCATCCGACTCCTTCCCTTTGTCTTCCACCATCTCCGAGGCCTCCTTCTCACTTCCCTCTCCGTTATCGGTCGTTAGCTCCATATCTGCCTGTTCCCTTTCGCTATCTTCCTCGCCCTTCTCACACCATTTACTTCCATCACACCATTTACTTCCATCACCATCCTCCCAATACCCTGGACAGCCGCTCACAGGCCGGGGCCACCAATCGCGAGGTCTTCCCTGTTTCCGATCCTCCATATCTACTTTGTTCGCCTCCCACCACCGACCACTACCCCTGCACATGTCCTCGTTGCACCGTTCCGGCGGACGCAGACGCCGCCACTCTGCGCACCTCTCAAAATCCATCTTTCCACAGCTTTCCACCTCTTTCCCCTGAGATCTTTTGAGAGAATTGTTGAATATATACTGTACACAAATGTTCTAGAATGTACTATTATGACATCATACTGTGACATCACAAATGTTCTAGAATGTTCTATTATGACATCATACTGTAACATCACAAATGTTCTAGAATGTTTGATTATGACATCATACTGTGACATCACAACGGAACATGTTTGAGTTCCATTTGAATCATTTAAATATGTTGACATTAAAAAAGAACAAATAAAATTATAAAAAAACTACATAAAACAATGATACAAATTATAATAAAATATTTAAGTAAAATGTATAGAATTAAAGAAAAATAAGACAATGAAATAAAGATAATAATTCATTTAAAATCTATTAAAAAGGTACGTTTTGAGCAGTGCCAACCGAGTCTGCTGTCCTAACAGACTTGGGGTCTGTAGGGTAAGCACTTATTCCCTCCGCCCTGAACATTTATGGAGATGTATGGGCCTTTTAAGTCAGTGATAAAAGTGTCTTTCAAGGACAAGTGAGCTCCTGCACTGATTATTATAGTTCATTATTCAATATTTGATCAACAAAACCCCCCCAGAAGCATAAAAAGGCCCCTCCCGCCCAAAAAGGGCCCCCAAAAATAGCACAGGCCCAGTGCCCTTTTCAGCCTTTGAGCACCTGCCCCTCTACAGTCCTGTGCACGTCCCTGCTACTACTACTACTACTACTACTACTACTACTACTACTACTACTACTACTACTACTACTACTACTACTACTACTACTACTACTACTACTACTACTACTACTACTACTACTACTACTACTACTACTACTACTGCAAAATGTATAAATGGACTGCATTTATATCAAAGCTCTTTACAACGTATGCCTCACATTCACCCATTCACACATTCACACACCGAAGGTGGAGGAAAACCTGCCAGGTGCCGACCTGCTCATCGGGAGCAGTTAGGGGTTAAGTGTCTTTGCTCAAGGACACTTCGATGCGCTGTTGGGAGGAGCGGGAGTCGAACCGGGAACCTTCTGTCTAACCCTAACCTTCTGATTACCAGGCTCTACCTCCTGAGACACTGTCTAACCCTAACCTTCTGATTACCAGACGACATCTCTACCTCCTGAGACACTGTCTAACCCTAACCTTCTGATTACCAGACTCTACCTCCTGAGACACTGTCTAACCCTAACCTTCTGATTATCAGACTCTACCTCCTGAGACACTGTCTAACCCTAACCTTCTGATTACCAGACTCTACCTCCTGAGATACTGTCTAACCCTAACCTTCTGATTACCAGACTCTACCTCCTGAGACACTGTCTAACCCTAACCTTCTGATTACCAGACGACCGCTCTACCTCCTGAGACACTGTCTAACTCTAACCTTCTGATTACCAGACGACCTCTCTACCTCCTGAGACACTGTCTAACACTAACCTTCTGATTACCAGACGACCTCTCTACCTCCTGAGACACTGTCTAACCCTAACCTTCTGATTACCAGACTCTACCTCCTGAGACACTGTCTAACCCTAACCTTCTGATTACCAGACGACCGCTCTACCTCCTGAGACACTGTCTAACTCTAACCTTCTGATTACCAGACGACCTGCTCTACCTCCTGAGACACTGTCTAACCCTAACCTTCTGATTACCAGACGACCGCTCTACCTCCTGAGACACTGTCTAACCCTAACCTTCTGATTACCAGACTCTACCTCCTGAGACACTGTCTAACCCTAACCTTCTGATTACCAGACGACCGCTCTACCTCCTGAGACACTGTCTAACCCTAACCTTCTGATTACCAGACGACCGCTCTACCTCCTGAGACACTGTCTAACCCTAACCTTCTGATTACCAGACGACCGCTCTACCTCCTGAGACACTGTCTAACTCTAACCTTCTGATTACCAGACGACCTGCTCTACCTCCTGAGACACTGTCTAACCCTAACCTTCTGATTACCAGACGACCGCTCTACCTCCTGAGACACTGTCTAACCCTAACCTTCTGATTACCAGACTCTACCTCCTGAGACACTGTCTAACCCTAACCTTCTGATTACCAGACGACCGCTCTACCTCCTGAGACACTGTCTAACCCTAACCTTCTGATTACCAGACGACCTGCTCTACCTCCTGAGACACTGTCTAACCCTAACCTTCTGATTACCAGACTCTACCTCCTGAGACACTGTCTAACCCTAACCTTCTGATTACCAGACGACCGCTCTACCTCCTGAGACACTGTCTAACCCTAACCTTCTGATTACCAGACGACCTGCTCTACCTCCTGAGACACTGTCTAACCCTAACCTTCTGATTACCAGACTCTACCTCCTGAGACACTGTCTAACCCTAACCTTCTGATTACCAGACTCTACCTCCTGAGACACTGTCTAACCCTAACCTTCTGATTACCAGACTCTACCTCCTGAGACACTGTCTAACCCTAACCTTCTGATTACCAGACTCTACCTCCTGAGACACTGTCTAACCCTAACCTTCTGATTACCAGACTCTACCTCCTGAGACACTGTCTAACCCTAACCTTCTGATTACCAGACTCTACCTCCTGAGACACTGTCTAACTTTAACCTTCTGATTACCAGACGACCAGACTCTACCTCCTGAGACACTGTCTAACTCTAACCTTCTGATTACCAGACAACCTGCTCTACCTCCTGAGACACTGTCTAACCCTAACCTTCTGATTACCAGACTCTACCTCCTGAGACACTGTCTAACTCTAACCTTCTGATTACCAGACGACCTGCTCTACCTCCTGAGACACTGTCTAACACTAACCTTCTGATTACCAGACGACCAGCTCCACCTCCTGAGACACTGTCTAACCCTAACCTTCTGATTACCAGACGACCTGCTCTACCCCCTGAGACACTGTCTAACCCTAACCTTCTGATTACCAGACGACCTGCTCTACCTCCTGAGACACTGTCTAACCCTAACCTTCTGATTACCAGACTCTACCTCCTGAGACACTGTCTAACTCTAACCTTCTGATTACCAGACGACCTGCTCTACCTCCTGAGACACTGTCTAACCCTAACCTTCTGATTACCAGACTCTACCTCCTGAGACACTGTCTAACCCTAACCTTCTGATTACCAGACGACATCTCTACCTCATGAGACACTGTCTAACCCTAACCTTCTGATTACCAGACGACATCTCTACCTCCTGAGACACTGTCTAACCCTAACCTTCTGATTACCAGACTCTACCTCCTGAGACACTGTCTAACCCTAACCTTCTGATTACCAGACGACCTCTCTACCTCCTGAGACACTGTCTAACACTAACCTTCTGATTACCAGACGACCTCTCTACCTCCTGAGACACTGTCTAACCCTAACCTTCTGATTACCAGACTCTACCTCCTGAGACACTGTCTAACCCTAACCTTCTGATTACCAGACTCTACCTCCTGAGACACTGTCTAACCCTAACCTTCTGATTACCATACTCTACCTCCTGAGACACTGTCTAACTCTAACCTTCTGATTACCAGACTCTACCTCCTGAGACACTGTCTAACCCTAACCTTCTGATTACCAGACTCTACCTCCTGAGACACTGTCTAACCCTAACCTTCTGATTACCAGACGACCGCTCTACCTCCTGAGACACTGTCTAACTCTAACCTTCTGATTACCAGACTCTACCTCCTGAGACACTGTCTAACTCTAACCTTCTGATTACCATACTCTACCTCCTGAGACACTGTCTAACTCTAACCTTCTGATTACCAGACTCTACCTCCTGAGACACTGTCTAACTCTAACCTTCTGATTACCATACTCTACCTCCTGAGACACTGTCTAACTCTAACCTTCTGATTACCATACTCTACCTCCTGAGACACTGTCTAACTCTAACCTTCTGATTACCAGACTCTACCTCCTGAGACACTGTCTAACCCTAACCTTCTGATTACCAGACGACCGCTCTACCTCCTGAGACACTGTCTAACTCTAACCTTCTGATTACCAGATGACCTGCTCTAGCTCCTGAGACACTGTCTAACCCTAACCTTCTGATTACCAGACGACCGCTCTACCTCCTGAGACACTGTCTAACTCTAACCTTCTGATTACCAGACGACCTGCTCTACCTCCTGAGACACTGTCTAACCCTAACCTTCTGATTACCAGACGACCGCTCTACCTCCTGAGACACTGTCTAACCCTAACCTTCTGATTACCAGACTCTATCTCCTGAGACACTGTCTAACCCTGACCTTCTGATTACCAGACTCTACCTCCTGAGACACTGTCTAACTCTAACCTTCTGATTACCAGACGACCGCTCTACCTCCTGAGACACTGTCTAACCCTAACCTTCTGATTACCAGACTCTACCTCCTGAGACACTGTCTAACCCTGACCTTCTGATTACCAGACTCTACCTCCTGAGACACTGTCTAACCCTTAGCTTCTGATTACCAGACAACCTCTCTACCTCCTGAGACACTGTCTAACTCTAACCTTCTGATTACCAGACTCTACCTCCTGAGACACTGTCTAACCCTAACCTTCTGATTACCAGACTCTACCTCCTGAGACACTGTCTAACCCTAACCTTCTGATTACCAGACTCTACCTCCTGAGACACTGTCTAACTCTAACCTTCTGATTACCAGACTCTACCTCCTGAGACACTGTCTAACCCTAACCTTCTGATTACCAGACTCTACCTCCTGAGACACTGTCTAACCCTAACCTTCTGATTACCAGACTCTACCTCCTGAGACACTGTCTAACCCTAACCTTCTGATTACCAGACTCTACCTCCTGAGACACTGTCTAACTCTAACCTTCCGATTACCAGACGACCAGCTCTACCTCCTGAGACACTGTCTAACCCTAACCTTCTGATTACCAGACTCTACCTCCTGAGACACTGTCTAACCCTAACCTTCTGATTACCAGACGACCTGCTCTACCTCCTGAGACACTGTCTAACCCTAACCTTCTGATTACCAGACGACCTGCTCTACCTTCTGAGACACTGTCTAACCCTGACCTTCTGATTACCAGACTCTACCTCCTGAGACACTGTCTAACCCTAACCTTCTGATTAGCAGACGACCTCTCTACCTCCTGAGACACTGTCTAACCCTAACCTTCTGATTACCAGACGACCTGCTCTACCTCCTGAGACACTGTCTAACCCTAACCTTCTGATTACCAGACTCTACCTCCTGAGACACTGTCTAACTCTAACCTTCTGATTACCAGACTCTACCTCCTGAGACACTGTCTAACTCTAACCTTCTGATTACCAGACGACCTCTCTACCTCCTGAGACACTGTCTAACCCTAACCTTCTGATTACCAGACTCTACCTCCTGAGACACTGTCTAACTCTAACCTTCTGATTACCAGACGACCTGCTCTACCTCCTGAGACACTGTCTAACCCTAACCTTCTGATTACCAGACTCTACCTCCTGAGACACTGTCTAACCCTAACCTTCTGATTACCAGACGACCTGCTCTACCCCCTGAGACACTGTCTAACCCTAACCTTCTGATTACCAGACGACCTGCTCTACCTCCTGAGACACTGTCTAACTCTAACCTTCTGATTACCAGACTCTACCTCCTGAGACACTGTCTAACCCTAACCTTCTGATTACCAGACGACATCTCTACCTCATGAGACACTGTCTAACCCTAACCTTCTGATTACCAGACGACATCTCTACCTCCTGAGACACTGTCTAACCCTAACCTTCTGATTACCAGACTCTACCTCCTGAGACACTGTCTAACACTAACCTTCTGATTACCAGACTCTACCTCCTGAGACACTGTCTAACCCTAACCTTCTGATTACCAGACTCTACCTCCTGAGACACTGTCTAACCCTAACCTTCTGATTACCAGACTCTACCTCCTGAGCCACTGTCTAACCCTAACCTTCTGATTACCAGACTCTACCTCCTGAGCACACTTTCTAACTCTAACCTTCTGATTACCAGACTCTACCTCCTGAGACACTTTCTAACTCTAACCTTCTGATTACCAGACGACCTGCTCTACCTCCTGAGACACTGTCTAACCCTAACCTTCTGATTACCAGACTCTACCTCCTGAGACACTGTCTAACTCTAACCTTCTGATTACCAGACGACCTGCTCTACCTCCTGAGACACTGTCTAACCCTAACCTTCTGATTACCAGACTCTACCTCCTGAGACACTGTCTAACCCTAACCTTCTGATTACCAGACGACATCTCTACCTCATGAGACACTGTCTAACCCTAACCTTGTGATTACCAGACGACATCTCTACCTCCTGAGACACTGTCTAACCCTAACCTTCTGATTACCAGACTCTACATCCTGAGACACTGTCTAACCCTAACCTTCTGATTACCAGACGACCTCTCTACCTCCTGAGACACTGTCTAACACTAACCTTCTGATTACCAGACGACCTCTCTACCTCCTGAGACACTGTCTAACCCTAACCTTCTGATTACCAGACTCTACCTCCTGAGACACTGTCTAACCCTAACCTTCTGATTACCAGACTCTACCTCCTGAGACACTGTCTAACCCTAACCTTCTGATTACCATACTCTACCTCCTGAGACACTGTCTAACTCTAACCTTCTGATTACCAGACTCTACCTCCTGAGACACTGTCTAACCCTAACCTTCTGATTACCAGACTCTACCTCCTGAGACACTGTCTAACCCTAACCTTCTGATTACCAGACGACCGCTCTACCTCCTGAGACACTGTCTAACTCTAACCTTCTGATTACCAGACTCTACCTCCTGAGACACTGTCTAACTCTAACCTTCTGATTACCATACTCTACCTCCTGAGACACTGTCTAACTCTAACCTTCTGATTACCAGACTCTACCTCCTGAGACACTGTCTAACTCTAACCTTCTGATTACCATACTCTACCTCCTGAGACACTGTCTAACTCTAACCTTCTGATTACCATACTCTACCTCCTGAGACACTGTCTAACTCTAACCTTCTGATTACCAGACTCTACCTCCTGAGACACTGTCTAACCCTAACCTTCTGATTACCAGACGACCGCTCTACCTCCTGAGACACTGTCTAACTCTAACCTTCTGATTACCAGACGACCTGCTCTAGCTCCTGAGACACTGTCTAACCCTAACCTTCTGATTACCAGACGACCGCTCTACCTCCTGAGACACTGTCTAACCCTAACCTTCTGATTACCAGACTCTACCTCCTGAGACACTGTCTAACCCTGACCTTCTGATTACCAGACTCTACCTCCTGAGACACTGTCTAACCCTTAGCTTCTGATTACCAGACAACCTCTCTACCTCCTGAGACACTGTCTAACTCTAACCTTCTGATTACCAGACTCTACCTCCTGAGACACTGTCTAACCCTAACCTTCTGATTACCAGACTCTACCTCCTGAGACACTGTCTAACCCTAACCTTCTGATTACCAGACTCTACCTCCTGAGACACTGTCTAACTCTAACCTTCTGATTACCAGACTCTACCTCCTGAGACACTGTCTAACCCTAACCTTCTGATTACCAGACTCTACCTCCTGAGACACTGTCTAACCCTAACCTTCTGATTACCAGACTCTACCTCCTGAGACACTGTCTAACCCTAACCTTCTGATTACCAGACTCTACCTCCTGAGACACTGTCTAACTCTAACCTTCTGATTACCAGACGACCAGCTCTACCTCCTGAGACACTGTCTAACCCTAACCTTCTGATTACCAGACTCTACCTCCTGAGACACTGTCTAACCCTAACCTTCTGATTACCAGACGACCTGCTCTACCTCCTGAGACACTGTCTAACCCTAACCTTCTGATTACCAGACGACCTGCTCTACCTTCTGAGACACTGTCTAACCCTGACCTTCTGATTACCAGACTCTACCTCCTGAGACACTGTCTAACCCTAACCTTCTGATTAGCAGACGACCTCTCTACCTCCTGAGACACTGTCTAACCCTAACCTTCTGATTACCAGACGACCTGCTCTACCTCCTGAGACACTGTCTAACCCTAACCTTCTGATTACCAGACTCTACCTCCTGAGACACTGTCTAACTCTAACCTTCTGATTACCAGACTCTACCTCCTGAGACACTGTCTAACTCTAACCTTCTGATTACCAGACGACCTCTCTACCTCCTGAGACACTGTCTAACCCTAACCTTCTGATTACCAGACTCTACCTCCTGAGACACTGTCTAACTCTAACCTTCTGATTACCAGACGACCTGCTCTACCTCCTGAGACACTGTCTAACCCTAACCTTCTGATTACCAGACTCTACCTCCTGAGACACTGTCTAACCCTAACCTTCTGATTACCAGACGACCAGCTCCACCTCCTGAGACACTGTCTAACCCTAACCTTCTGATTACCAGACGACCTGCTCTACCCCCTGAGACACTGTCTAACCCTAACCTTCTGATTACCAGACGACCTGCTCTACCTCCTGAGACACTGTCTAACTCTAACCTTCTGATTACCAGACTCTACCTCCTGAGACACTGTCTAACCCTAACCTTCTGATTACCAGACGACATCTCTACCTCATGAGACACTGTCTAACCCTAACCTTCTGATTACCAGACGACATCTCTACCTCCTGAGACACTGTCTAACCCTAACCTTCTGATTACCAGACTCTACCTCCTGAGACACTGTCTAACACTAACCTTCAGATTACCAGACTCTACCTCCTGAGACACTGTCTAACCCTAACCTTCTGATTACCAGACTCTACCTCCTGAGACACTGTCTAACCCTAACCTTCTGATTACCAGACTCTACCTCCTGAGCCACTGTCTAACCCTAACCTTCTGATTACCAGACTCTACCTCCTGAGCACACTTTCTAACTCTAACCTTCTGATTACCAGACTCTACCTCCTGAGACACTTTCTAACTCTAACCTTCTGATTACCAGACGACCTGCTCTACCTCCTGAGACACTGTCTAACCCTAACCTTCTGATTACCAGACTCTACCTCCTGAGACACTGTCTAACCCTAACCTTCTGATTACCAGACGACCTCTCTACCTCCTGAGACACTGTCTAACCCTAACCTTCTGATTACCAGACTCTACCTCCTGAGACACTGTCTAACCCTAACCTTCTGATGACCAGACTCTACCTCCTGAGACACTGTCTAACCCTAACCTTCTGATTACCAGACTCTACCTCCTGAGACACTTTCTAACTCTAACCTTCTGATTACCAGACGACCTGCTCTACCTCCTGAGACACTGTCTAACCCTAACCTTCTGATTACCAGACTCTACCTCCTGAGACACTGTCTAACCCTAACCTTCTGATTACCAGACTCTACCTCCTGAGACACTTTCTAACTCTAACCTTCTGATTACCAGACTCTACCTCCTGAGACACTGTCTAACCCTAACCTTCTGATTACCAGACGACCTCTCTACCTCCTGAGACACTGTCTAACCCTAACCTTCTGATTACCAGACTCTACCTCCTGAGACACTGTCTAACCCTAACCTTCTGATGACCAGACTCTACCTCCTGAGACACTGTCTAACTCTAACCTTCTGATGACCAGACTCTACCTCCTGAGACACTGTCTAACCCTAACCTTCTGATTACCATACTCTACCTCCTGAGACACTGTCTAACTCTAACCTTCTGATTACCAGACTCTACCTCCTGAGACACTTTCTAACTCTAACCTTCTGAGTACCAGACTCTACCTCCTGAGACACTTTCTAACTCTAACCTTCTGATTACCAGACTCTACCTCCTGAGACACTGTCTAACCCTAACCTTCTGATTACCAGACGACCTCTCTACCTCCTGAGACACTGTCTAACCCTAACCTTCTGATTACCAGACTCTACCTCCTGAGACACTGTCTAACCCTAACCTTCTGATGACCAGACTCTACCTCCTGAGACACTGTCTAACTCTAACCTTCTGATGACCAGACTCTACCTCCTGAGACACTGTCTAACCCTAACCTTCTGATTACCATACTCTACCTCCTGAGACACTGCCTAACTCTAACCTTCTGATTACCAGACTCTACCTCCTGAGACACTTTCTAACTCTAACCTTCTGAGTACCAGACTCTACCTCCTGAGACACTGTCTAACCCTAACCTTCTGATTACCAGACTCTACCTCCTGAGACACTGTCTAACCCTAACCTTCTGATTTCCAGACGACCTGCTCTACCTCCTGAGACACTGTCTAACCCTAACCTTCTGATTACCAGACTCTACCTCCTGAGACACTGTCTAACCCTAACCTTCTGATGACCAGACTCTACCTCCTGAGACACTGTCTAACCCTAACCTTCTGATTACCAGACTCTACCTCCTGAGACACTGTCTAACCCTAACCTTCTGATTACCAGACTCTACCTCCTGAGACACTGTCTAACCCTAACCTTCTGATGACCAGACTCTACCTCCTGAGACACTGTCTAACCCTAACCTTCTGATTACCAGACTCTACCTCCTGAGACACTTTCTAACTCTAACCTTCTGATTACCAGACGACCTGCTCTACCTCCTGAGACACTGTCTAACCCTAACCTTCTGATTACCAGACGACCGCTCTACCTCCTGAGACACTGTCTAACCCTAACCTTCTGATTACCAGACTCTACCTCCTGAGACACTGTCTAACCCTAACCTTCTGATGACCAGACTCTACCTCCTGAGACACTGTCTAACTCTAACCTTCTGATGACCAGACTCTACCTCCTGAGACACTGTCTAACCCTAACCTTCTGATTACCATACTCTACCTCCTGAGACACTGTCTAACTCTAACCTTCTGATTACCAGACTCTACCTCCTGAGACACTTTCTAACTCTAACCTTCTGAGTACCAGACTCTACCTCCTGAGACACTTTCTAACTCTAACCTTCTGATTACCAGACTCTACCTCCTGAGACACTGTCTAACCCTAACCTTCTGATTACCAGACGACTTCTCTACCTCCTGAGACACTGTCTAACCCTAACCTTCTGATTACCAGACTCTACCTCCTGAGACACTGTCTAACCCTAACCTTCTGATGACCAGACTCTACCTCCTGAGACACTGTCTAACTCTAACTTTCTGATGACCAGACTCTACCTCCTGAGACACTGTCTAACCCTAACCTTCTGATTACCATACTCTACCTCCTGAGACACTGTCTAACTCTAACCTTCTGATTACCAGACTCTACCTCCTGAGACACTTTCTAACTCTAACCTTCTGAGTACCAGACTCTACCTCCTGAGACACTGTCTAACCCTAACCTTCTGATTACCAGACTCTACCTCCTGAGACACTGTCTAACCCTAACCTTCTGATTACCAGACGACCTGCTCTACCTCCTGAGACACTGTCTAACCCTAACCTTCTGATTACCAGACTCTACCTCCTGAGACACTGTCTAACCCTAACCTTCTGATGACCAGACTCTACCTCCTGAGACACTGTCTAACCCTAACCTTCTGATTACCAGACTCTACCTCCTGAGACACTTTCTAACTCTAACCTTCTGATTACCAGACGACCTGCTCTACCTCCTGAGACACTGTCTAACCCTAACCTTCTGATTACCAGACTCTACCTCCTGAGACACTGTCTAACCCTAACCTTCTGATTACCAGACTCTACCTCCTGAGACACTGTCTAACCCTAACCTTCTGATTACCAGACTCTACCTCCTGAGACACTTTCTAACTCTAACCTTCTGATTACCAGACTCTACCTCCTGAGACACTGTCCAACCCTAACCTTCTGATTACCAGACGACCTCTCTACCTCCTGAGACACTGTCTAACCCTAACCTTCTGATTACCAGACTCTACCTCCTGAGACACTGTCTAACCCTAACCTTCTGATGACCAGACTCTACCTCCTGAGACACTGTCTAACCCTAACCTTCTGATTACCAGACTCTACCTCCTGAGACACTTTCTAACTCTAACCTTCTGATTACCAGACTCTACCTCCTGAGACACTGTCTAACCCTAACCTTCTGATTACCAGACGACCTATCTACCTCCTGAGACACTGTCTAACCCTAACCTTCTGATTACCAGACTCTACCTCCTGAGACACTGTCTAACCCTAACCTTCTGATTACCAGATGACCTCTCTACCTCCTGAGACACTGTCTAACCCTAACCTTCTGATGACCAGACTCTACCTCCTGAGACACTGTCTAACCCTAACCTTCTGATTACCATACTCTACCTCCTGAGACACTTTCTAACCCTAACCTTCTGATTACCAGATGACCTGCTTCACCTCCTGAGACACTGTCTAACTCTAACCTTCTGATTACCAGACTCTACCTCCTGAGACACTTTCTAACTCTAACCTTCTGAGTACCAGACTCTACCTCCTGAGACACTGTCTAACCCTAACCTTCTGATTACCAGACTCTACCTCCTGAGACACTGTCTAACCCTAACCTTCTGATTACCAGACGACCTGCTCTACCTCCTGAGACACTGTCTAACCCTAACCTTCTGATTACCAGACTCTACCTCCTGAGACACTGTCTAACCCTAACCTTCTGATTACCAGACTCTACCTCCTGAGACACTGTCTAACCCTAACCTTCTGATGACCAGACTCTACCTCCTGAGACACTGTCTAACCCTAACCTTCTGATTACCAGACTCTACCTCCTGAGACACTTTCTAACTCTAACCTTCTGATTACCAGACTCTACCTCCTGAGACACTGTCTAACCCTAACCTTCTGATTACCAGACGACCTATCTACCTCCTGAGACACTGTCTAACCCTAACCTTCTGATTACCAGACTCTACCTCCTGAGACACTGTCTAACCCTAACCTTCTGATTACCAGATGACCTCTCTACCTCCTGAGACACTGTCTAACCCTAACCTTCTGATGACCAGACTCTACCTCCTGAGACACTGTCTAACCCTAACCTTCTGATTACCATACTCTACCTCCTGAGACACTTTCTAACCCTAACCTTCTGATTACCAGATGACCTGCTTCACCTCCTGAGACACTGTCTAACTCTAACCTTCTGATTACCAGACTCTACCTCCTGAGACACTTTCTAACTCTAACCTTCTGAGTACCAGACTCTACCTCCTGAGACACTGTCTAACCCTAACCTTCTGATTACCAGACTCTACCTCCTGAGACACTGTCTAACCCTAACCTTCTGATTACCAGACGACCTGCTCTACCTCCTGAGACACTGTCTAACCCTAACCTTCTGATTACCAGACTCTACCTCCTGAGACACTGTCTAACCCTAACCTTCTGATTACCAGACTCTACCTCCTGAGACACTGTCTAACCCTAACCTTCTGATTACCAGACTCTACCTCCTGAGACACTGTCTAACCCAATCCTTCTGATGACCAGACTCTACCTCCTGAGACACTGTCTAACTCTAACCTTCTGATGACCAGACTCTACCTCCTGAGACACTGTCTAACTCTAACCTTCTGATTACCAGACTCTACCTCCTGAGACACTTTCTAACTCTAACCTTCTGAGTACCAGACTCTACCTCCCGAGACACTGTCTAACCCTAACCTTCTGATTACCAGACTCTACCTCCTGAGACACTTTCTAACTCTAACCTTCTGATTACCAGACGACCTGCTCTACCTCCTGAGACACTGTCTAACCCTAACCTTCTGATTACCAGACTCTACCTCCTGAGACACTGTCTAACCCTAACCTTCTGATTACCAGACTCTACCTCCTGAGACACTGTCTAACTCTAACCTTCTGATTACCAGACTCTACCTCCTGAGACACTGTCTAACCCTAACCTTCTGATTACCAGACTCTACCTCCTGAGTCACTGTCTAACCCTAACCTTCTGATTACCAGACTCTACCTCCTGAGACACTGTCTAACCCTAACCTTCTGATTACCAGACTCTACCTCCTGAGACACTGTCTAACTCTAACCTTCTGATTACCAGACGACCAGCTCTACCTCCTGAGACACTGTCTAACCCTAACCTTCTGATTACCAGACTCTACCTCCTGAGACACTGTCTAACCCTAACCTTCTGATTACCAGACGACCTGCTCTACCTCCTGAGACACTGTCTAACCCTAACCTTCTGATTACCAGACGACCTGCTCTACCTTCTGAGACACTGTCTAACCCTGACCTTCTGATTACCAGACTCTACCTCCTGAGACACTGTCTAACCCTAACCTTCTGATTAGCAGACGACCTCTCTACCTCCTGAGACACTGTCTAACCCTAACCTTCTGATTACCAGACGACCTGCTCTACCTCCTGAGACACTGTCTAACCCTAACCTTCTGATTACCAGACTCTACCTCCTGAGCCACTGTCTAACTCTAACCTTCTGATTACCAGACGACCTGCTTTACCTCCTGAGACACTGTCTAACCCTAACCTTCTGATTACCAGACTCTACCTCCTGAGACACTGTCTAACCCTAACCTTCTGATTACCAGACGACCAGCTCCACCTCCTGAGACACTGTCTAACCCTAACCTTCTGATTACCAGACGACCTGCTCTACCCCCTGAGACACTGTCTAACCCTAACCTTCTGATTACCAGACGACCTGCTCTACCTCCTGAGACACTGTCTAACTCTAACCTTCTGATTACCAGACTCTACCTCCTGAGACACTGTCTAACCCTAACCTTCTGATTACCAGACGACATCTCTACCTCATGAGACACTGTCTAACCCTAACCTTCTGATTACCAGACGACATCTCTACCTCCTGAGACACTGTCTAACCCTAACCTTCTGATTACCAGACTCTACCTCCTGAGACACTGTCTAACACTAACCTTCTGATTATCAGACTCTACCTCCTGAGACACTGTCTAACCCTAACCTTCTGATTACCAGACTCTACCTCCTGAGACACTGTCTAACCCTAACCTTCTGATTACCAGACTCTACCTCCTGAGCCACTGTCTAACCCTAACCTTCTGATTACCAGACTCTACCTCCTGAGACACTTTCTAACTCTAACCTTCTGATTACCAGACGACCTGCTCTACCTCCTGAGACACTGTCTAACCCTAACCTTCTGATTACCAGACTCTACCTCCTGAGACACTGTCTAACCCTAACCTTCTGATTACCAGACGACCTCTCTACCTCCTGAGACACTGTCTAACCCTAACCTTCTGATTACCAGACTCTACCTCCTGAGACACTGTCTAACCCTAACCTTCTGATGACCAGACTCTACCTCCTGAGACACTGTCTAACCCTAACCTTCTGATTATCAGACTCTACCTCCTGAGACACTTTCTAACTCTAACCTTCTGATTACCAGACGACCTGCTCTACCTCCTGAGACACTGTCTAACCCTAACCTTCTGATTACCAGACTCTACCTCCTGAGACACTTTCTAACTCTAACCTTCTGATTACCAGACGACCTGCTCTACCTCCTGAGACACTGTCTAACCCTAACCTTCTGATTACCAGACTCTACCTCCTGAGACACTGTCTAACCCTAACCTTCTGATTACCAGACGACCTCTCTACCTCCTGAGACACTGTCTAACCCTAACCTTCTGATTACCAGACTCTACCTCCTGAGACACTGTCTAACCCTAACCTTCTGATGACCAGACTCTACCTCCTGAAACACTGTCTAACCCTAACCTTCTGATTATCAGACTCTACCTCCTGAGACACTTTCTAACTCTAACCTTCTGATTACCAGACGACCTGCTCTACCTCCTGAGACACTGTCTAACCCTAACCTTCTGATTACCAGACTCTACCTCCTGAGACACTGTCTAACCCTAACCTTCTGATTACCAGACTCTACCTCCTGAGACACTTTCTAACTCTAACCTTCTGATTACCAGACTCTACCTCCTGAGACACTGTCTAACCCTAACCTTCTGATTACCAGACGACCTCTCTACCTCCTGAGACACTGTCTAACCCTAACCTTCTGATTACCAGACTCTACCTCCTGAGACACTGTCTAACCCTAACCTTCTGATGACCAGACTCTACCTCCTGAGACACTGTCTAACTCTAACCTTCTGATGACCAGACTCTACCTCCTGAGACACTGTCTAACCCTAACCTTCTGATTACCATACTCTACCTCCTGAGACACTGTCTAACTCTAACCTTCTGATTACCAGACTCTACCTCCTGAGACACTTTCTAACTCTAACCTTCTGAGTACCAGACTCTACCTCCTGAGACACTTTCTAACTCTAACCTTCTGATTACCAGACTCTACCTCCTGAGACACTGTCTAACCCTAACCTTCTGATTACCAGACGACCTCTCTACCTCCTGAGACACTGTCTAACCCTAACCTTCTGATTACCAGACTCTACCTCCTGAGACACTGTCTAACTCTAACCTTCTGATTACCAGACTCTACCTCCTGAGACACTTTCTAACTCTAACCTTCTGAGTACCAGACTCTACCTCCTGAGACACTTTCTAACTCTAACCTTCTGATTACCAGACTCTACCTCCTGAGACACTGTCTAACCCTAACCTTCTGATTACCAGACGACTTCTCTACCTCCTGAGACACTGTCTAACCCTAACCTTCTGATTACCAGACTCTACCTCCTGAGACATTGTCTAACCCTAACCTTCTGATTACCAGACTCTACCTCCTGAGACACTGTCTAACCCTAACCTTCTGATTACCAGACTCTACCTCCTGAGACACTGTCTAACTCTAACCTTCTGATGACCAGACTCTACCTCCTGAGACACTGTCTAACCCTAACCTTCTGATTACCAGACGACCTCTCTACCTCCTGAGACACTGTCTAACCCTAACCTTCTGATTACCAGACTCTACCTCCTGAGACACTGTCTAACTCTAACCTTCTGATTACCAGACGACCTGCTCTACCTCCTTTGACACTGTCTAACCCTAACCTTCTGATTACCAGACTCTACCTCCTGAGACACTGTCTAACTCTAACCTTCTGATTACCAGACTCTACCTCCTGAGACACTGTCTAACTCTAACCTTCTGATTACCAGACTCTACCTCCTGAGACACTGTCTAACCCTAACCTTCTGATTACCAGACGACCTCTCTACCTCCTGAGACACTGTCTAACCCTAACCTTCTGATTACCAGACTCTACCTCCTGAGACACTGTCTAACCCTAACCTTCTGATTACCAGACTCTACCTCCTGAAACACTGTCTAACCCTAACCTTCTGATTACCAGACGACCTCTCTACCTCCTGAGACACTGTCTAACCCTAACCTTCTGATTACCAGACTCTACCTCCTGAGACACTGTCTAACACTAACCTTCTGATTACCAGACTCTACTTCCTGAGACACTGTCTAACTCTAACCTTCTGATTACCAGACGACCTGCTTTACCTCCTGAGACACTGTCTAACACTAACCTTCTGATTACCAGACTCTACCTCCTGAGACACTGTCTAACCCTAACCTTCTGATTACCAGACTCTACCTCCTGAGACACTGTCTAACCCTAACCTTCTGATTACCAGACTCTACCTCCTGAGACACTGTCTAACTCTAACCTTCTGATTACCAGACTCTACCTCCTGAGACACTGTCTAACTCTAACCTTCTGATTACCAGACTCTACCTCCTGAGACACTGTCTAACCCTAACCTTCTGATTACCAGACGACCTCTCTACCTCCTGAGACACTGTCTAACCCTAACCTTCTGATTACCAGACTCTACCTCCTGAGACACTGTCTAACCCTAACCTTCTGATTACCAGACGACCTCTCTACCTCCTGAGACACTGTCTAACCCTAACCTTCTGATTACCAGACTCTACCTCCTGAGACATTGTCTAACCCTAACCTTCTGATTACCAGACTCTACCTCCTGAGACACTGTCTAACCCTAACCTTCTGATTACCAGACTCTACCTCCTGAGACACTGTCTAACTCTAACCTTCTGATGACCAGACTCTACCTCCTGAGACACTGTCTAACCCTAACCTTCTGATTACCAGACGACCTCTCTACCTCCTGAGACACTGTCTAACCCTAACCTTCTGATTACCAGACTCTACCTCCTGAGACACTGTCTAACTCTAACCTTCTGATTACCAGACGACCTGCTCTACCTCCTGAGACACTGTCTAACCCTAACCTTCTGATTACCAGACTCTACCTCCTGAGACACTGTCTAACTCTAACCTTCTGATTACCAGACTCTACCTCCTGAGACACTGTCTAACTCTAACCTTCTGATTACCAGACTCTACCTCCTGAGACACTGTCTAACCCTAACCTTCTGATTACCAGACGACCTCTCTACCTCCTGAGACACTGTCTAACCCTAACCTTCTGATTACCAGACTCTACCTCCTGAGACACTGTCTAACCCTAACCTTCTGATTACCAGACTCTACCTCCTGAAACACTGTCTAACCCTAACCTTCTGATTACCAGACGACCTCTCTACCTCCTGAGACACTGTCTAACCCTAACCTTCTGATTACCAGACTCTACCTCCTGAGACACTGTCTAACACTAACCTTCTGATTACCAGACTCTACCTCCTGAGACACTGTCTAACTCTAACCTTCTGATTACCAGACGACCTGCTCTACCTCCTGAGACACTGTCTAACACTAACCTTCTGATTACCAGACTCTACCTCCTGAGACACTGTCTAACCCTAACCTTCTGATTACCAGACTCTACCTCCTGAGACACTGTCTAACCCTAACCTTCTGATTACCAGACTCTACCTCCTGAGACACTGTCTAACTCTAACCTTCTGATTACCAGACTCTACCTCCTGAGACACTGTCTAACTCTAACCTTCTGATTACCAGACTCTACCTCCTGAGACACTGTCTAACCCTAACCTTCTGATTACCAGACGACCTCTCTACCTCCTGAGACACTGTCTAACCCTAACCTTCTGATTACCAGACTCTACCTCCTGAGACACTGTCTAACCCTAACCTTCTGATTACCAGACGACCTCTCTACCTCCTGAGACACTGTCTAACCCTAACCTTCTGATTACCAGACTCTACCTCCTGAGACACTGTCTAACCCTAACCTTCTGATTACCAGACTCTACCTCCTGAGACACTGTCTAACCCTAACCTTCTGATTACCAGACTCTACCTCCTGAGACACTGTCTAACCCTAACCTTCTGATTACCAGACGACATCTCTACCTCCTGAGACACTGTCTAACCCTAACCTTCTGATTACCAGACTCTACCTCCTGAGACACTGTCTAACACTGACCTTCTGATTACCAGACTCTACCTCCTGAGACACTGTCTAACCCTAACCTTCTGATTACCAGACTCTACCTCCTGAGACACTGTCTAACCCAATCCTTCTGATGACCAGACTCTACCTCCTGAGACACTGTCTAACCCTAACCTTCTGATTACCAGACTCTACCTCCTGAGACACTGTCTAACCCTAACCTTCTGATTACCAGACGACCTGCTCTACCTCCTGAGACACTGTCTAACCCTAACCTTCTGATTACCAGACTCTACCTCCTGAGACACTGTCTAACCCTAACCTTCTGATTACCAGACTCTACCTCCTGAGACACTGTCTAACCCTAACCTTCTGATTACCAGACGACCGCTCTACCTCCTGAGACACTGTCTAACCCTAACCTTCTGATTACCAGACGACCGCTCTACCTCCTGAGACACTGTCTAACTCTAACCTTCTGATTACCAGACTCTACCTCCTGAGACACTTTCTAACTCTAACCTTCTGAGTACCAGACTCTACCTCCTGAGACACTGTCTAACCCTAACCTTCTGATTACCAGACTCTACCTCCTGAGACACTGTCTAACCCTAACCTTCTGATTACCAGACGACCTGCTCTACCTCCTGAGACACTGTCTAACCCTAACCTTCTGATTACCAGACTCTACCTCCTGAGACACTGTCTAACCCTAACCTTCTGATTACCAGACGACCTCTCTACCTCCTGAGACACTGTCTAACACTAACCTTCTGATGACCAGACTCTACCTCCTGAGACACTGTCTAACCCTAACCTTCTGATTACCAGACGACCTGCTCTACCTCCTGAGACACTGTCTAACCCTAACCTTCTGATTACCAGACTCTACCTCCTGAGACACTGTCTAACCCTAACCTTCTGATTACCAGACTCTACCTCCTGAGACACTGTCTAACCCTAACCTTCTGATTACCAGACTCTACCTCCTGAGACACTGTCTAACCCTAACCTTCTGATTACCAGACTCTACCTCCTGAGACACTGTCTAACCCTAACCTTCTGATTACCAGACTCTACCTCCTGAGACACTGTCTAACCCTAACCTTCTGATTACCAGACGACCTCTCTACCTCCTGAGACACTGTCTAACCCTAACCTTCTGATGACCAGACTCTACCTCCTGAGACACTGTCTAACTCTAACCTTCTGATTACCAGACTCTACCTCCTGAGACACTTTCTAACTCTAACCTTCTGATTACCAGACTCTACCTCCTGAGACACTGTCTAACCCTAACCTTCTGATTACCAGACTCTACCTCCTGAGACACTGTCTAACTCTAACCTTCTGATTACCAGACGACCTCTCTACCTCCTGAGACACTGTCTAACCCTAACCTTCTGATTACCAGACTCTACCTCCTGAGACACTTTCTAACTCTAACCTTCTGATTACCAGACTCTACCTCCTGAGACACTGTCTAACCCTAACCTTCTGATTACCAGACTCTACCTCCTGAGACACTGTCTAACCCTAACCTTCTGATTACCAGACTCTACCTCCTGAGACACTGTCTAACCCTAACCTTCTGATGACCAGACTCTACCTCCTGAGACACTGTCTAACCCTAACTTTCTGATGACCAGACTCTACCTCCTGAGACACTGTCTAACCCTAACCTTCTGATTACCAGACTCTACCTCCTGAGACACTGTCTAACCCTAACCTTCTGATTACCAGACTCTACCTCCTGAGACACTGTCTAACCCTAACCTTCTGAGTACCAGACTCTACCTCCTGAGACACTTTCTAACTCTAACCTTCTGATTACCAGACTCTACCTCCTGAGACACTGTCTAACCCTAACCTTCTGATTACCAGACTCTACCTCCTGAGACACTTTCTAACTCTAACCTTCTGATTACCAGACTCTACCTCCTGAGACACTGTCTAACCCTAACCTTCTGATTACCAGACTCTACCTCCTGAGACACTGTCTAACTCTAACCTTCTGATTACCAGACTCTACCTCCTGAGACACTGTCTAACTCTAACCTTCTGATTACCAGACTCTACCTCCTGAGACACTGTCTAACTCTAACCTTCTGATTACCAGACTCTACCTCCTGAGACACTGTCTAACCCTAACCTTCTGATTACCAGACTCTACCTCCTGAGACACTGTCTAACCCTAACCTTCTGATTACCAGACGACATCTCTACCTCCTGAGACACTGTCACTCCTGAGCTACAGTCCCCTAATAGTGTAATTATTGACTTTAAGTCCCTCCTACGTTATTTATTGTTATTTCATTAGTCGTAGGAAGGTCAGTCAGCGTGTCAGAGGGCCCCTTGGGAGGGACGGTGTAAGGGAGGGGCCCCCACGTGACTTTGGGCCTGGGGCCCCGACAGGTCTATCTGCCTGTGCCGTTCAGATTGAACTGGCGGCTCATTGAATGTCTGTAGAAAACATGAGCACATCCTAAAACTGTTAATTTATCATCTTAAAATAAATTAGAATTCCAAGTAGAGAGGTAAACAATCCATCCATCATCAAGAGTAATTATGTGCTTTGGACGAGCGCCAGGCCATCAATCACAAAATATGAACACGTATTTTTGCTCCTTTTGAAGGGTTTCTATGCTACATGGAGGATTATTTACTGTACAATTAAAAACATAATCAGCTGTTATTTTCGAGAAGAATTCTAATCAAATAAATAAATAAATAGACTCCTGGTGTAAAAGCTACTTCTACTTGGGGTGTGATGACATTTTGTGTTTGAATTCACTCTTTCTCCTTGACTGGAAACACAATAGAAGTAAAACTGCTTGTCTGTGTATTCTATAAAATGTAAATAAAACAGGTAATTCACACTTCTCGTACAGTATCAAAGGAGAAATGGGTGAAAATGTTTAATTTAGTGGCAAGTGGCAGTGATTCATTATAAAATGTGGAGATTAGTGGGAATTATATCTTATTGTATCTACATGTTGGGTTGTGGTGTCATTAGGGGTCATGTGGTAGGGTATAGCATTTATCTATCTATCTACTAGGGGTGGAACGGTACGCATTCTAACCGTACATCGTTCGGCACGACCTCCACTGTTCGGGGCGTGTGTGTATTGTTAGGTTCAGGGGATGCGCAAAAAAAACATCTTAATTTGGCACGGAGCCGGGAGAGGTGAGCGCTGGCTGCTAGTCAGTTTGTGGAAATGGCAAGCGCAATATAAATCAATCTTCATTACGACTTTAAAAACATAGCCATTAACATTACATAGGCCTACACACATCTTGCCATAACGTTAGCACGGTTTGTACAACACAACGCATGTTTAACTATGGTAGCCCGCCAGCTCTAATACAGCCAATGAAATGTTACCGTAGCTACTAGCTAGCAGAGGAGAAAATGGGAGTCTGAAAGGCGGGGTGTTGAAAGACAATGATAGGCGTTTATTCAACATCCAAGAAGGCTAACATACAACTGTGTTTACTAACTCCAACCGGGACTATTGCCGCTTTTCCACTGCATGTTATCAACTCGATTCAACTCCGGTAACGTTATACTGTAGTCGAGAAGGTCTGAAGGTACCACACGCTAAATTGTCCGTACGGATCCCCCAACCCATAGACAGTTCCAACTCACCGAATTATGTTAATCCAAGAGAGAGTCAAGAGAGAGAGAGAGAGAGAGAGAGAGAGAGAGAGAGAGAGAGAGAGAGAGAGAGAGAGAGAGAGAGAGAGAGAGAGAGAGAGTCAAGAGGTTTTTATTTGTCACGGCATACAAGTATACAGTGAAATGCGGGGGGTCTTGCCCGCAATGATTGTGCAATAATACAATAATGCCATAATACAATAATACAATAATAAGAATCCAATAGGATGAGAATAAGACATTTGTGCAATAATACAAGTAATAAGAATAAAGACATATCAGGTATATGTACATGAAGTTTACAAAAAGCATGGTAAGACATGCTAAGGTCCTGCGATAGCTACGGATGAGGCACTGGGTCTTATGTACACTACTATACAATGCTATACTATACAATCTACAGTTATACTATGTGTCCTTATGCTAGCTTGCTATCCATCTGGTTACTATACAAGAACCACTCCCGTTCATGTTTTTAAAGTGACCTTTCATTGTGTAAAGTGATCATGAGTGTGAGCGTGTGCAGCATGTGTGTGTGTGTGTGTGTTCATGTTAAAGTGACTGTTAGTGTGTGAGCGTATACAGTGTGTGTGTTGTGTGTGTGCTCATGTGTGCTTGTGTGTGGAGAGTTCAGTGTTCAAGACTCTGATGGCCTGGGCGAAGAAGCTGAGCCGAAGTCCAGTGATGTACCTGAACGCGTTCAATGATCATCGTTCATGAACGCGTTCGTATTTTGGGTGAACGTGAACTGAACGTACTGTATTTCGTAAATTAACGTAATTGAGAATGCGTTCATTCTCAGCGCTGTATAACGGCATTCAAAAGTGCGTTCGTTCTCAGCACTCTATTATAACGCCGTTCAAAGGTGTGCCAGATTTCATATGCCTTTCAGCTGAAAACCCAGTTAAAACACACCGTAAACAGGCTTCAAAATAATGCGGAAAACCACCCAATCTGGCAACGTGCCTGTCACCCCCTGGCTACGTCATCAGACTCCTCACAACAAACGGCAAGCTGCGAGCATTAGTATCATGGACGAAGCCGAGAGCTGTAGCAGCACTCGCTCAGAGTCAGACTCTACCTCTAGACGTCGGCGTATGAGCATTTAAAAGAGTTTAACGTTAAAGTCAGTACTGACTCAGACGGAAAAAACGCTTGTCTGTAAACTTTGTCCACCCGGTTCGAAGGAGCAAGTCTGTACATTGACGACGTCGACAGCAAGCCTTAAACGGCACATTGAGAATAAGCAAAAGTCCTGTTTTTGTTTTCATAATAAAGACAATTCAAGCAAAGTTTTTCCTCATGTTTTTGAAAATATACTGTAGAGATGAAAGCTGCAGCTGCTACTAGTGTGGACTGAATGGGCGGCAGCAAAGCGAAATGCCAGTATTCCGATTGCTGTCTGTGGTTCAATAATTTTTACAAATAATAGCTTGCAGCAACGTATTGAAAAAAGAACTATAAACTATAAATTAGTTAATTTATGAAACCATGAACTTTAGTTAAATTTCAACTAGTTCATTTAAAAAATTCTGAACTGTGAACTGAACTAGTTCATGTAGAAAGTGAACTTTCCCAACACTGCTGAAGTCTCTCTGTCCTAGTTGCTGGTGTTCGCAGGTGTTTGCCTGACCGCAGCAGCTTGAACAGGCTGTTATTGGGGTGGTGGGGGTCTTTCATTATCCTGCAGGCTCTGGATTTGCACCTCTTGTTGTATAGGACCTGCAGGGGTGGTAGTGCAATACCCGTGGTACGCTCGGCTGAGCGCACCACTCTCTGTATGGCCTTCTTGTCCTGTGCCGTGCTGTTTCCATACCAGGCAGTGATGTTTCCAGTCAAGATGCTCTCTACAGCTCCTGAGTAGAAGGACTGGAGTATCTTCCCCGATACTCTGAACTTCCTTAACTGTCTCAGGTGGTAGAGGCGCTGCTTTGCCTTCTTTACGACTGAGTCTATGTGTGTTGTCCATGTCAGGTCCTCTGAGATGTGGACCCCCAGGTACTTGAAGCTGCTCACCCTGTCCTAATCCACCACAGTTTCACAATAATTACTGTGTTGCACTCAATATTTAAATAATGTTAGTCTAAATAAATGTAGACAGACAATGTATGTATTTTAAAAATAGAATGAACAGAGCAGTGTTGTTTTGAAACAGTACTGTGTGTGTGTGTTAGTTTGATGTATGCTGCAATTTATATTGATGGCCTTCTAATTTGTTTGTTTATTTATTTATTTTAAATAACAGTGACACTTTTCCTTTTGATAAGAAATCCAGCCATATTCCTTTCATTGTATTTCAAATACTGCACTTTAATTTCAAGCGGAAAATCAATCTTTCCATTAAGAACTGACAATCAGAAACTTCCTTTCACACAGCCTATGTCTAGCTTTACCTCTAATCCGGTTGTCATTCACTCAATTAAAGTGTGGAACCAATTTAGAAGATCCTTCTCCCTTAAGGAACTATCGCTGGCTGCACCAATCGTAAGAAATCACATGTTTATCCCCTCAATGATGGATAAGGCCTTTGATAGCTGGGTTGGAAAGGGAGTGATTACACTATCTGACAGTTGTACAGTGTCCCCCACCCACCCCTCCTACCCAACCTCCCCCCCACTCCTACCCAACCTCCCCCCACCCACCCAACCACCTCCAATGTACAGTACCCCCCACCCCCCCTACCCAACCTCCTCCAATGTACAGTTTCTACGTCAAATGTATATACTTCTTTTCTGGACTCTTTTCGTATCACAAACAGTACTGTATTTGCAAATCTGGTATGTCATAAATGTATAGATGTAGCAGTACTGTCTATCTGTATGTCATATATATTATGATGAATTGAAAATGGGGGACCCTGATGTAAACAAGACGAAAGTCTTTCTCTGGTCTGCATCCCCTTAACAAGGGTCAGACCTGTTAGCAGGTGCTGCTTGACTGTAGTTTACACTAACCAGCTGAGCTGAAGGGTCAAACCCGTTACTTTATTGAGTTTATTAGGATCCCCATTAGCTGTTGCATGACAACAACTAGTCTTCCTGGGGTCCACACAAAACATAAAACATTACATTCGACAAGACTTTTAGAGAACAGTAAATAAAAAAACATATTTCTGAAGTCCATTTTCCTTCAAGCATTGACTTTCATATCTTCCATCATATACCACTTATTTTCTGATTTTCATTTCATTGGTTAGCAGGTGCTGGTCCTCAGTAGTTTACACTAGTGTCAAATCCAATGATCAAATCCAAATAGATCTTGACCCAGCAAGATGCTGACTGTTTCAATGCACTTCTTACTGGTCTCCCTAGAAAGTCTATTGAGAGGTTCCTGGGTATCCAGACGTCTGCTGCTAGACTGCGGACAGAAACAAGGAGGGGAGGCTCTGGCTCACTGTGTCTTCTAGATGTTAGATCTTGATGTTACTTCTACTTGTATACAAAGCTCTCAATAGCTTAAGACATTAAGACCTACAGTACATCACAGATGATCTCAACTCCAGATGTTAGTTCTCCAGATGTTAGTTCTCCAGATGTTAGCTCTCCAGATGTTAGTTCTCCAGACGTTAGTTCTCCAGATGTTAGTTCTCCAGATGTTAGTTCTCCTGACTTTAGTTCTCTAGACGTTAGTTCAGATGTTAGTTCTCCAGATGTTAGTTCTCCTGACTTTAGTTCTCTAGACGTTAGTTCAGATGTTAGTTCTCCAGATGTTAGTTCTCCAGACATTAGTTCTCTAGACATTAGTTCAGATGTTAGTTCTCCAGACGTTAGTTCTCCAGACGTTAGTTCTCTAGACGTTAGTTCAGATGTTAGTTCTCCAGATGTTAGTTCTCCAGACGTTAGTTCTCTAGACGCTAGATTGATTGATTGATTGAAAAGTTTATTAACAGATTGCAGAATGGGTACAGTACAGTACAGCTCAATACATACAATTGTTAAGGGGATGCAGACCAGAGAAAGACTTTCGTCTTGTTTACATCAGGGTCCCCCATTTTCAATTCATCATAACATAATGACATACATGACATACAGATAGACAGTACTGCTACATCTATACATTTATGACATATCAGATTTGCAAATACAGTACTGTTTGTGATACAAAAGTGTCCAGACAAAGAGTGTATATACATTTGACGTAGAAACTGTACATTGGAGGAGGTTGGGTGGGGTTGGGTGGGTGGGTGGGGGCTGTACATTGGAGGTGGGGGGGGGGGGGGGGGTTGGGTAGGGGACACACACACATTTTACACTGTACATTGGAATACTGACAAAGCCTTACTTGGTCATTTACTGTACAACTAGGTTAGGACATTTGTAGGGGCCAGTTTCGAATTGCAGTCTCGCGTAGGTGTTTTTTGAGAGTGTTTTTGAAAGTGGGTAGTGATTCACATTCCTTTACAGCTTTGGGTAGGGCGTTCCACATTGATGTGGCATAATTGTGAAACGTGTTTCGTCCATTGTTTGAGCCGAATCTGGGTTTAACATGATTTGTGGAGCTCCCTCTGGTGTTGTGATCGTGGTATTCACTGACCTTTGGGAAGTATTTTGACATGTACATGGGTACCTTGGTCGCGTAATGTATCTTGTAGTTCAGATGTTAGTTCTCCAGATGTTAGTTCTCCAGACGTTAGTTCTCTAGACGTTCTCAAGTCAGTCCTTGTCCACGGTTGTGGAGCCTGATGGCTCCTGGCACAAAGGGTTGAGGTGATTTGTGGTGTGCCAGGGAGGGATGAGTATATGACTGAAGGTGTTATTATTGGTATCTACAGAGCGAGGTGTCAGTATGGAAAGAAAGCAGGCTTGTGTCTCAGTTTGTTTTGTTCCTGCCTTCCTGTGCCGAGGTGGATGAGATCTGTGGTGTCAGGGAAATAGCTTTCAAGGTGAGACATGGACGCCTCAGGTGGTTTGGACATGTGAGAAGATCGGAGGAGGGGGGGGGGTGTTGAGAGGGGGGGAGGAGATGATTGTGGACGGGCGGAGGCCGAGAGCGAGACCGAAGCAGACGTGGAGGGGATGTGTGGAGAATGATCATATGAGGGATCTGGAGATACATGAAGACATGGCACAAAGCCGTGCCCAGTGGCGTGGAGTCATCGGCCCGTCCGACCTCACTGAGCGCAGTGTGACGTGGGGCCTCCTGGGGGCGCAGTGTGACGTGGGGCCTCCTGGCAGCACAGTGTGACGTGGGGCCTCCTGGGGGCACAGTGTGACGTGGGGCCTCCTGGCAGCACAGTGTGACGTGGGGCCTCCTGGGGGCACAGTGTGACGTGGGGCCTCCTGGGGGCACAGTGTGACGTGGGGCCTCCTGGCAGCACAGTGTGACGTGGGGCCTCCTGGCAGCACAGTGTGACGTGGGGCCTCCTGGCAGCACAGTGTGACGTGGGGCCTCCTGGGGGCACAGTGTGACGTGGGGCCTCCTGGCAGCACAGTGTGACGTGGGGCCTCCTGGGGGCACAGTGTGACGTGGGGCCTCCTGGGGGCACAGTGTGACGTGGGGCCTCCTGGCAGCACAGTGTGACGTGGGGCCTCCTGGGGGCACAGTGTGACGTGGGGCCTCCTGGCAGCACAGTGTGACGTGGGGCCTCCTGGGGGCACAGTGTGACGTGGGGCCTCCTGGGGGCACAGTGTGACGTGGGGCCTCCTGGCAGCACAGTGTGACGTGGGGCCTCCTGGCAGCACAGTGTGACGTGGGGCCTCCTGGCAGCACAGTGTGACGTGGGGCCTCCTGGGGGCACAGTGTGACGTGGGGCCCCTGGCAGCGCAGTGTGACGTGGGGCCTCCTGGGGGCGCAGTGTGACGTGGGGCCTCCTGGCAGCACAGTGTGACGTGGGGCCTCCTGGGGGCGCAGTGTGACGTGGGGCCTCCTGGCAGCACAGTGTGACGTGGGGCCCCTGGCAGCGCAGTGTGACGTGGGGCCTCCTGGCAGCACAGTGTGACGTGGGGCCTCCTGGGGGCGCAGTGTGACGTGGGGCCTCCTGGGGGCACAGTGTGACGTGGGGCCTCCTGGGGGCGCAGTGTGACGTGGGGCCTCCTGGGGGCGCAGTGTGACGTGGGGCCTCCTGGCAGCTGGACGTCCTCCTCAC
This sequence comes from Notolepis coatsorum, assembly GCF_963971535.1. NCBI lineage: Eukaryota > Metazoa > Chordata > Actinopteri > Aulopiformes > Paralepididae > Notolepis > Notolepis coatsorum. The sequence goes on from NW_028174869.1 coordinate 490,277, forward strand.
CATCCGGACACCAAGCATCCTCATAGTTCACCAGGAATACAATAGGAAATAATAGACCGGGACACACAATGGGATATCATAGGATAGAAGTACATTTTAATTTGCGAATGTATCGTGCACATGAACGTTTTCATCATACAGTACAGTAGGAGAAGAGAAACACACAAATACACAGATGTAATAAGATAAGATGAGATATTCCTTTATCGATCCCCTTGTGGGGGGGGGGGGGGGGGTACAGGTATGGGCAGGGTAATAGTAGAAAGACATAAATATAGGCAATATAATTTACTCTGAATGTTTGAAACTGAACCTTTGAAACCTTTGAAACCGAACCTGTGGTGGAAACCGTGCGGCTCAGCGGGCGACTGGTGTTTCTCTGCCGCTAACCTAGAGTTTCCTCATGGACAACAAATCAGAGATTGATTTTGTTTCATGAATAATGTGTTTGAGTATCTGTATCCAAATGAGCTAAACAGGTCTGTTTTTATTATTACAGTTATGGCTCTGAACCCCTGTGGACTCATCCATGGTGTGGGTTGTGTGAGCTTGTAATGAGGCAGACGGACAGGGCCCCAAGTTTGTCAGATATATTTTCCCTGAATAATAATAATAATAATAATAATAATAATAATAATAATAATAATAATAATAATAATAATAATAATAATAATAATAATAATAATAATAATAATAATAATAATAATAATAATAATAATAATAATAATAATAATAATAATAATAATAATAATAATAATAATAATAATAATAATAATACACTGTATTTGTATAGCACCTTTCATACAAGAATTGCAGCTCAAAGTGCTTCACAGCAGTACAAAAAGGCAGGCATAAAATGAACACAAAATGAGGTGAGCAATGCATAAAGTGCAGACATAAAATAAGCATCAAATAGATAAATAGACAGGGTAAGGCATAGAACATTAAAGTACAGAGATACTGCAGCCGTCACCAAGAGAGAGAAGCCTGGAGCACACAGCCCTCAGTACAGAGATACTGCAGCCGTCACCAAGAGAGAGAAGCCTGGAGCACACAGCCCTCAGTACAGAGATACTGCAGCCGTCACCAAGAGAGAGAAGCCTGGAGCACACAGCCCTCAGTACAGAGATACTGCAGCCGTCACCAAGAGAGAGAAGCCTGGAGCACACAGCCCTCAGTACAGAGATACTGCAGCCGTCACCAAGAGAGAGAAGCCTGGAGCACACAGCCCTCAGTACAGAGATACTGCAGCCGTCACCAAGAGAGAGAAGCCTGGAGCACACAGCCCTCAGTACAGAGATACTGCAGCCGTCACCAAGAGAGAGAAGCCTGGAGCACACAGCCCTCAGTACAGAGATACTGCAGCCGTCACCAAGAGAGAGAAGCCTGGAGCACACAGCCCTCAGTACAGAGATACTGCAGCCGTCACCAAGAGAAGCCCTGGGTGTGGTTGGGGTACTGTACTCTGTACTGTACTCTGTACTGTACTCTGAAACTATCCCTCTTCTATCCGGGGGTAATAAAATAGAATAGACAGAGTAAAATAGTGCAGTGCAATAAAATAATTAGACAGAATAAAATAGAATATACATCAAATAAGCATAACATTTGCATAACATTTGCATGAAATAGATAGCAGAAAAATAGACAAGGTCCACTTTGTTAAGGTTTGATTATCACTGATACACATAATATAGACATGTTTAAAAATAGACAGTAATAAACGAGTAAAATAGAATAGACAGTAAAATAATGCAATAGTGAAGTGCAATAAAATTGTTGGTAAAATAGAATAGACAGTAAAATAATGCAATAAGTGCAATAATAGGTCTCATCTACAGTACAGCAATCACAGTCTGGATGCAATGAGTCCAACCAGCAGTTAAAAGCATGTTAAAAAGTATTAAAAGTGTATTAAAAGTGTATTAAAAGTCTAAGGTGAAGAGATACTTTTTTAACTTATTTTATAAAATATTTAGAGATCTAGCCTCCGTAATGTCCATAGGTAGTGTGTTCCATAACTTTGGTGCATCATTTATGAAGGCTGAATCCCTGATTTTCTTTTGGCTGTAGTTGGGAACCTTCAGTAAACCAGTAGTAGACGATCGTAATGTTCTAGGGGCCACATAGGTGACTAGAGAATTGAGGACCTTGAAATCGATTCTAAATGTTCCCAGAAGCCAGTGCAGAGTAGCTAATACTGGACCCACTCAGCTTCTTCCCCCAGGGCCATCAGAACACTGAACACTGAACCCTCCACTCACAAATACACATGAGCACACACAGACACACACACACACCACTCATGCGGCAACCACAAAACAACAAAAAATCACTTTAAACAAAGTGTCACTTTAAAAAATAAACTATAGTATAGTTTAGATAAATTAAGAGTTAACATTGTAAATTGTATATTGCATAGTAGTGTATATAAGAACCAGTTTCTCAGGAACCTAGCATGTCTTTTTTTTTACCATGCATATCTTGTGTCTTATCTATTACATTTTTTCTATGCCTATTCTATTCTATTTTATTATTGTATTTTGCACAATCAATGCGGGCAAGACCACCCACGCATTTCACTGTATGCCCTGGTATGTATGTGACAAATAAACCTCTTGATTCATTCTTGATTCATTCATTCTTGATTCACTGATGTGGTCTCTCCTCTTGGTTCTAGTTAGTAGCCTAGCTGCAGAGTAGCTAACACTGGACTGATGTGGTCTCTCCTCTTGGTTCTAGTTAGTAGCCTAGCTGCAGAGTAGCTAACACTGGACTGATGTGGTCTCTCCTCTTGGTTCTAGTTAGTAGCCTAGCTGCAGAGTAGCTAACACTGGACTGGTGTGGTCTCTCCTCTTGGTTCTAGTTAGTAGCCTAGCTGCAGAGTAGCTAACACTGGACTGATGTGGTCTCTCCTCTTGGTTCTAGTTAGTAGCCTAGCTGCAGAGTAGCTAACACTGGACTGATGTGGTCTCTCCTCTTGGTTCTAGTTAGTAGCCTAGCTGCAGAGTAGCTAACACCGGACTGATGAGGTCTCTCCTCTTGGTTCTAGTTAGTAGCCTAGCTGCAGAGTAGCTAACACTGGACTGATGTGGTCTCTCCTCCTGGTTCTAGTTAGTAGCCTAGCTGCAGAGTAGCTAACACTGGACTGATGTGGTCTCTCCTCTTGGTTCTAGTTAGTAGCCTTGCTGCAGAGTAGCTAACACTGGACTGATGTGGTCTCTCCTCTTGGTTCTAGTTAGTAGCCTAGCTGCAGAGTAGCTAACACTGGACTGATGTGGTCTCTCCTCTTGGTTCTAGTTAGTAGCCTAGCTGCAGAGTAGCTAACACTGGACTGATGTGGTCTCTCCTCTTGGTTCTAGTTAGTAGCCTAGCTGCAGAGTAGCTAACACTGGACTGATGTGGTCTCTCCTCTTGGTTCTAGTTAGTAGCCTAGCTGCAGAGTAGCTAACACTGGACTGATGTGGTCTCTCCTCTTGGTTCTAGTTAGTAGCCTAGCTGCAGAGTAGCTAACACCGGACTGATGTGGTCTCTCCTCTTGGTTCTAGTTAGTAGCCTAGCTGCAGAGTAGCTAACACTGGACTGATGTGGTCTCTCCTCTTGGTTCTAGTTAGTAGCCTAGCTGCAGAGTAGCTAACACTGGACTGATGTGGTCTCTCCTGTTGGTTCTAGTTAGTAGCCTAGCTGCAGAGTAGCTAACACTGGACTGATGTGGTCTCTCCTCTTGGTTCTAGTTAGTAGCCTAGCTGCAGAGTAGCTAACACCGGACTGATGTGGTCTCTCCTCCTGGTTCTAGTTAGTAGCCTAGCTGCAGAGTAGCTAACGCTGGACTGATGTGGTCTCTCCTCCTGGTTCTAGTTAGTAGCCTAGCTGCAGAGTAGCTAACGCTGGACTGATGTGGTCTCTCCTCTTGGTTCTAGTTAATAGCCTAGCTGCAGAGTAGCTAACACTGGACTGATGTGGTCTCTCCTCTTGGTTCTAGTTAGTAGCCTAGCTGCAGAGTAGCTAACACTGGACTGATGTGGTCTCTCCTCTTGGTTCTAGTTAGTAGCCTAGCTGCAGAGTAGCTAACACTGGACTGATGTGGTCTCTCCTCTTGGTTCTAGTTAGTAGCCTAGCTGCAGAGTAGCTAACACTGGACTGATGTGGTCTCTCCTCTTGGTTCTAGTTAGTAGCCTAGCTGCAGAGTAGCTAACACTGGACTGATGTGGTCTTTTGCGGGGTGGGGGTAACTGTGAATGAATGAATGAATGAATGAATGAAGCACTGCCTCTGTGTTGTTGAGGTGTGGAGACCACATGTCTGGTCTCTCTTCCTCTGTGTTGTTGAGGTGTGGAGACCACAGGTCTGGTCTCTCTTCCTCTGTTGTTGAGGTGTGGAGACCACAGGTCTGGTCTCTCTTCCTCTGTGTTGTTGAGGTGTGGAGACCACATGTCTGGTCTCTCTTCCTCTGTGTTGTTGAGGTGTGGAGACCACAGGTCTGGTCTCTCTTCCTCTGTTATTGAGGTGTGGAGACCACATGTCTGGTCTCTCTTCCTCTGTGTTGTTGAGGTGTGGAGACCACATGTCTGGTCTCTCTTCCTCTGTGTTATTGAGGTGTGGAGACCACAGGTCTGGTCTCTCTTCCTCTATGTTGTTGAGGTGTGGAGACCACATGTCTGGTCTCTCTTCCTCTGTGTTGTTGAGGTGTGGAGACCACAGGTCTGGTCTCTCTTCCTCTGTGTTGTTGAGGTGTGGAGACCACAGGTCTGGTCTCTCTTCCTCTGTGTTGTTGAGGTGTGGAGACCACATGTCTGGTCTCTCTTCCTCTGTGTTGTTGAGGTGTGGAGACCACATGTCTGGTCTCTCTTCCTCTGTGTTGTTGAGGTGTGGAGACCACAGGTCTGGTCTCTCTTCCTCTGTGTTATTGAGGTGTGGAGACCACATGTCTGGTCTCTCTTCCTCTGTGTTATTGAGGTGTGGAGACCACAGGTCTGGTCTCTCTTCCTCTGTGTTGTTGAGGTGTGGAGACCACAGGTCTATTCTCTCTTCCTCTGTGTTGTTGAGGTGTGGAGACCACAGGTCTGGTCTCTCTTCCTCTGTGTTGTTGAGGTGTGGAGACCACATGTCTGGTCTCTCTTCCTCTGTGTTATTGAGGTGTGGAGACCACATGTCTGGTCTCTCTTCCTCTGTGTTGTTGAGGTGTGGAGACCACATGTCTGGTCTCTCTTCCTCTGTGTTGTTGAGGTGTGGAGACCACAGGTCTGGTCTCTCTTCCTCTGTGTTGTTGAGGTGTGGAGACCACAGGTCTGGTCTCTCTTCATCTGTGTTATTGAGGTGTGGAGACCACAGGTCTGGTCTCTCTTCCTCTGTGTTGTTGAGGTGTGGAGACCACATGTCTGGTCTCTCTTCCTCTGTGTTGTTGAGGTGTGGAGACCACATGTCTGGTCTCTCTTCCTCTGTGTTATTGAGGTGTGGAGACCACATGTCTGGTCTCTCTTCCTCTGTGTTGTTGAGGTGTGGAGACCACAGTTCTGGTCTCTCTTCCTCTATGTTGTTGAGGTGTGGAGACCACATGTCTGGTCTCTCTTCCTCTGTGTTGTTGAGGTGTGGAGACCACAGGTCTGGTCTCTCTTCCTCTGTGTTGTTGAGGTGTGGAGACCACATGTCTGGTCTCTCTTCCTCTGTGTTGTTGAGGTGTGGAGACCACATGTCTGGTCTCTCTTCCTCTGTGTTGTTGAGGTGTGGAGACCACATGTCTGGTCTCTCTTCCTCTGTATTGTTGAGGTGTGGAGACCACATGTCTGGTCTCTCTTCCTCTGTGTTGTTGAGGTGTGG
>NW_028174869.1:501093-556093 GCF_963971535.1 Notolepis coatsorum
CGGGACTTCTGATCGACGCGGAGTCTCTGATGCATTCTCTTTTGCCGCCAGTTCCAATCTAGGGGTCTGGGCCCTCTCTTGGACCTCTTCTGGACACTTGAAAGGACGTGTCACTTGAATGTAAGACACTAGATAGGAGCCTCAAGGAATCTGATGGAAGACAAACATCTGAGAGGGAGACAGGGATCATCATCACACAGGGCCTGAGAGGGAGACAGGGATCATCATCACACAGGGCCTGAGAGGGAGACAGGGATCATCATCACACAGGGCCTGAGAGGGAGACAGGGATCATCATCACACAGGGCCTGAGAGGGAGACAGGGATCATCATCACACAGGGCCTGAGAGGGAGACAGGGATCATCATCACACAGGGCCTGAGAGGGAGACAGGGATCATCATCACACAGGGCCTGAGAGGGAGACAGGGATCATCATCACACAGGGCCGGCCTTATTATGAAGATACCTCCCCTTAATATCAATCATCATTTTGTACCCATCTTTGGGGTGCCCCTTCCACCGGCTGGTTTCATATCTTGTCATATCTTTCATCGGAAAAGGTAAAGTAAAGTACTCACTAAGAGGCGCAATTGCCAATTTTTACGCCAGATGGCGACCTCTACATTCACAAACACGCTCACGTCCCTGGACCCCGACTGATCCTAAAGAAACACTGGGTTAGTGGTTATGAGTTTGTCTTCTCCACTGGGTTGGTGGTTATGAGTTTGTCTTCTCCACTGGGTTAGGGTTAGTGGTTATGAGTTTGTCTTCTCCACTGGGTTAGTGGTTATGAGTTTGTCTTCTCCACTGGGTTAGTGGTTATGAGTTTGTCTTCTCCACTGGGTTAGTGGTTATGAGTTTGTCTTCTCCACTGGGTTAGTGGTTATGAGTTTGTCTTCTCCACTGGGTTAGTGGTTATGAGTTTGTCTTCTCCACTGGGTTAGTGGTTATGAGTTTGTCTTCTCCACTGGGTTAGTGTTAGTGGTTATGAGTTTGTATTCTCCACTGGGTTAGGGTTAGTGGTTATGAGTTTGTCTTCTCCACTGGGTTAGTGGTTATGAGTTTGTCTTCTCCACTGGGTTAGGGTTAGTGGTTATGAGTTTGTCTTCTCCACTGGGTTAGTGGTTATGAGTTTGTCTTCTCCACTGGGTTAGTGGTTATGAGTTTGTCTTCTCCACTGGGTTAGTGGTTATGAGTTTGTCTTCTCCACTGGGTTAGTGGTTATGAGTTTGTCTTCTCCACTGGGTTAGGGTTAGTGGTTATGAGTTTGTATTCTCCATTGGGTTAGTGGTTATGAGTTTGTATTCTCCACTGGGTTAGGGTTAGTGGTTATGAGTTTGTCTTCTCCACTGGGTTAGGGTTAGTGTTATGAGTTTGTCTTCTCCATTGGGTTAGGGTTAGTGGTTATGAGTTTGTATTCTCCACTGGGTTAGGGTTAGTGGTTATGAGTTTGTCTTCTCCACTGGGTTAGGGTTAGTGGTTATGAGTTTGTCTTCTCCACTGGGTTAGGGTTAGTGGTTATGAGTTTGTATTCTCCACTGGGTTAGGGTTAGTGGTTATGAGTTTGTCTTCTCCACTGGGTTAGGGTTAGTGGTTATGAGTTTGTCTTCTCCACTGGGTTAGGGTTAGTGGTTATGAGTTTGTCTTCTCCACTGGGTTAGTGGTTATGAGTTTGTATTCTCCATTGGGTTAGGGTTAGTGTTATGAGTTTGTATTCTCCACTGGGTTAGGGTTAGTGGTTATGAGTTTGTCTTCTCCATTGGGTTAGTGGTTATGAGTTTGTATTCTCCATTGGGTTAGGGTTAGTGTTATGAGTTTGTATTCTCCATTGGGTTAGGGTTAGTGGTTATTCTCCATTGGGCTGCACAGGTTCTGCTTCAGTGTCTTGTTCAGTTCAGTCATTGCAGCTTAATGTCGGGTCAGCTCGTCAGTTAGTTCTGTCAATGTGCTGGTTCTGTTCTGTAGGACCGCGTCGGTCGACAGCCTCGGACGCCCCTTCCTCCTGGGGGTCCACTGGAATGGACAACTTCATTGGATTTATTTATTCTCAAAAAATATTTTAAATCATACGATTAAATATTGTTTAAAATAAAAAGCGGAATATTATCTTGTGTGTCATGTTTCCAAATAAGACTGTTCACAACGAAATGCCTTCTACCTTCAACGTGTCGGTTAGTTAGATGACCTCCGTGATCAATCTCGCTCTCTAGTGAAGTTTCTCTTTTTAATTCGCTTATAGCCATTATTCCACATTCCACAAACAGGCATGTCCTCATGGGGGGGGGGGGGTTTAATGACCATATATGGTTGATTAGGGGCGGTTCTGTATGCAAATACTTAGAATCGTGCACGAGCATAGACGGTAAGAACAACTGGTATTTATCAACACGCAGTACTTGCATGTGTGCGTAGGGAGGAAGATAGAACACTGTCTACGCATTATTGATCACATGAGGGCCCGGGACTTATTGATCACATGAGGGCCCGGGACTTCTGATCGACGCGGAGTCTCTGATGCATTCTCTTTTGCCGCCAGTTCCAATCTAGGGGTCTGGGCCCTCTCTTGGACCTCTTCTGGACACTTGAAAGGACGTGTCACTTGAATGTAAGACACTAGATAGGAGCCTCAAGGAATCTGATGGAAGACAAACATCTGAGAGGGAGACAGGGATCATCATCACACAGGGCCTGAGAGGGAGACAGGGATCATCATCAAACAGGGCCTGAGAGGGAGACAGGGATCATCATCACACAGGGCCTGAGAGGGAGACAGGGATCATCATCACACAGGGCCTGAGAGGGAGACAGGGATCATCATCACACAGGGCCTGAGAGGGAGACAGGGATCATCATCACACAGGGCCTGAGAGGGAGACAGGTATCATCATCACACAGGGCCTGAGAGGGAGACAGGGATCATCATCACACAGGGCCTGAGAGGGAGACAGGGATCATCATCACACAGGGCCTGAGAGGGAGACAGGGATCATCATCACACAGGGCCTGAGAGGGAGACAGGGATCATCATCACACAGGGCCTGAGAGGGAGACAGGGATCATCATCACACAGGGCCTGAGAGGAGACAGGGATCATCATCACACAGGGCCTGAGAGGAGACAGGGATCATCATCACACAGGGCCTGAGAGGGAGACAGGGATCATCATCACACAGGGCTGAGAGGGAGACAGGGATCATCATCACACAGGCCTGAGAGGGAGACAGGGATCATCATCACACAGGGCCTGAGAGGGAGACAGGGATCATCATCACACAGGGCCTGAGAGGGAGACAGGGATCATCATCACACAGGGCCTGAGAGGGAGACGGGGATCATCATCACACAGGGCCTGAGAGGGAGACAGGGATCATCATCACACAGGGCCTGAGAGGGAGACAGGGATCATCATCACACAGGGCCTGAGAGGGAGACAGGGATCATCATCACACAGGGCCTGAGAGGGAGACAGGGATCATCATCACACAGGGCCTGAGAGGGAGACAGGGATCATCATCACACAGGGCCTGAGAGGGAGACGGGGATCATCATCACACAGGGCCTGAGAGGGAGACAGGGATCATCATCACACAGGGCCTGAGAGGGAGACAGGATCATCATCACACAGGCCTGAGAGGGAGACAGGGATCATCATCACACAGGGCCGGCCTTATTATGAAGATACCTCCCCTTAATATCAATCATCATTTTGTAGCCATCTTTGGGGTGCCCCTTCCACCGGCTGGTTTCATATCTTGTCATATCTTTCATCGGAAAAGGTAAAGTAAAGTACTCACTAAGAGGCGCAATTGCCAATTTTTACGCCAGATGGCGACCTCTACATTCACAAACATCGCTCACGTCCCTGGACCCCGACTGATCCTAAAGAAACACTTCTTCTCTGAGGCGAGCACCTTAGATACCCCGTTGTAAACTCCGCCCCACTGTATATTCTATCCTGGTTATTTATTATTATTATCATCACCATTATTATTTTTATTTTAAATTTCACTTTATCATCACCATTATTATTTTTATTTTAATTTCACTTATCATCATCATTATTACTTTGCGCAACGACCAGGAAGGGAATTCGACTAAATTGGGATGGGAGAAAAAAATACAGAAAAAGGGGGAGAAAAAGTAGATAAAAAAAAAGAGAAATAAGAACAATTATTATGAAGATACCTCCCCATAACCTCTTAAAAGGACTACGCCAACTTTTGGGGAAATTAGCTTATTTGCCATCTACCCTGGAGTTAGACAAGCAGATACATATACCTTTTCTGCTCGGTGCGTCTATTAGGCTTAGGGAACAGCTGCACCGTTAGCCGAGCTTAGTGATTTCATCACCTCAAAAGCCTAGTTTTTCAAAAAGCAAGGTGAGGTGATGAAATCACTTGCGCCCCAAGCAGCAGTGATTGGCAAAAAAATCAGAGTATATATCTGCTTAGAAAACGAAAATGTCTAATTTATTTATTTTTTTCCATGTGGTAAATACACAGGTCACAACATGTTTACAGGAACGTTTTGGAGTGTATTTCGTGACTGTTGGGAACTAGGCTACACTGGCACACCTACTTCTCTCTCCATCCCTCGCACCAGGTTGCAGACTTTTGGGGACAGAGCCTTCAGCCTGGCGTCCCCCCCCCCCCCCCCCTCTGGAACTCTCTCACAGAGCCTTCAGTGTGGCGTCCCCCCCCCCTCTGGAACTCTCTCACAGAGCCTTCAGCCTGGCGTCCCCCCCCCCCTCTGGAACTCTCTCACAGAGCCTTCAGCGTGGCGTCCCCCCCCCCCCCCCCCCCCCTCCGGAACTATCTCACAGAGCCTTCAGTGTGGCGTCCCCCCCCCCTCTGGAACTCTCTCACAGAGCCTTCAGCGTGGCGTCCCCTACCTTCCTGAACTCTCTCCCCCCCTGAAATCCACAACACCCCAACCCTGGACACCTTCAAACTGCTCTCAGAACACACCTCTTCACCGAGGCTTTTCCCCATCAGTTAGTTTAGATTAGGTTCATTATCCCTTACCTGCCCTCATCCCCCCCCCCCCCCCCCCCCCCCGTACCTCCCTAGCCCTATTTTTTGTTATGATTGTGAAGCGACCTTGGGTTTCATGAAAGGCGCTATAGAAATTTGATCTATTATTATTATTATTATTATTACTTCCAGTGAATGATGCTAAGCTAGGCTAACGGTCCCTAAGCCCAATGCAGCACAGAGAAGAACAGGGCATCTGCTTGTCTAACTCCAGGGTAGATGGCAAATAAGCGAACGTTTTTAAATACCCGCAAACAGCACCGACACACCGAGACGCAATGCTGATGGCAACGCAGTTACCCCACCGCATTTCACCCGCTGCGCCTCCTCGGTGAAGAGCAAACTGTGTTTCAGACCTATTGGCACAGGGTTAGGGTTAGGGTGGCACAGGGTTAGGGTTAGGGTGGCACAGGATTAGGGTTAGGGTGGCACAGGGTTAGGGTTAGGGTGGCACAGGCCTGGCGTCAGGAGAAGCAGCACAACCCCTTTGTGAAGTCGCCCTGGGAGTGTTGCATATCTGGATTTTATGGTGGTTTTATTTTAGTTTTTGCTCTTTCTTCTCGACTGTGCAGCCCATGCCTTGTGATCTCGGGCTATATAAATACATTTGATTTGAAATTTGATTTAGTTATAGAATTGCAACTGTTCATTCATTCAACCAACCAATGAATGAATTAACCAACAAGCAATCAATGAATCAATTAACCAGCCAACAAACCAATCACAATATCAATGGACTATCTGCTCAGCAGTACAACAGCAGAATCACTGTAGGCCTGCTGTACACTGCAGACCAAACAGATGTAATGTAATGAGAGACTCCAGGCCCGCCTTAATTAGAGCGTAAACCAATAACACGTCAGTTACTAACGACTCAATTAAGAGAAAGAGAGAGAGAGTGTCATCCACACCTCACTCACCCCTGGCCTCATTAACTCATTCAATGGTCCTAATAAAGTAGCACACAACATAAACCGTGTGTGGAGAGAGAGAGAGAGAGAGAGAGAGAGAGAGAGAGAGAGAGAGAGAGAGAGAGAGAGAGAGAGAGAGAGAGAGAGAGAGAGAGAGAGAGACAGAGAGAGAGACATAGAGAGAGACATAGAGAGAGACATAGAGAGAGACATAGAGAGAGAGAGAGACATAGAGACATAGAGACATAGCGACATAGAGACATAGAGAGGTTTAATTTCCCTGCTGATGAATAAGTGATGACTGTGTAGACGACGTGTTCTAGTTCAGTTTAATGGGTACTAGTTACTTTAGTTACTAGTTACATGTTCATGAAAGGGGAAGACACCGTGTTTTGGTTGATCTCTTCACACAGATACTGATAAACAGTATATATGTCAGGGTGCATAAATAACAGTTATGTTGCATTATGCAGATGTGGGCATGCGCCGTTAGCTTTTATTTATTGTAATTGAGTTTTGTGTGATGCCAATAATTACATTCAATCTAAGCAATCTAAGCACCACAGCCAATCGTCACATGCACACACACACACTCGTCACATGCACACACACACACTCGTCACATGCACACACACACACTCGTCACATGCACACACACACACTCGTCACATGCACACACACACACTCGTCACATGCACACACACACACTCGTCACATGCACACACACACACTCGTCACATGCACACACACACACACTCGTCACATGCACACACACACACTCGTCACATGCACACACACACACTCGCCCACTAGCGGCCTGACTGTCCTGATTGTGATTATGTGGTTATGTGATTATGATTATGTATATGTGTGCCTGCCTATACGGTGCTTATACATGTAGGGACTTTGATTTGTCCCTGTACACTGTTTTCTTTCTGCCTTAAACATCGAGCCCAGAGACTACAACTAATGTTGCTAATGTTGGCAGATTTACAGTTTTTTATTCATTTATAAATGTATAACTGTTGATTGATAATGCACTGTCCCTGATCAAATAAACTAAACCAAACTAAAAAGAAAATACTAAAAAACACCAGGAAACATTGTTTATTTTCATTTAAAACTATTCCCGGTCGAAAACCCTGCCAACAAGTATTTAGCCTCAGATCCTCTACCTGTGTCTGTGAGACGTAGGGGAGGAGCCTCAGATCCTCTACCTGTGTCTGTGAGACGTAGGGGAGGAGCCTCAGATCCTCTACCTGTGTCTGTGAGACGTAGGGGAGGAGCCTCAGATCCTCTACCTGTGTCTGTGAGACGTAGGGGAGGAGCCTCAGATCCTCTACCTGTGTCTGTGAGACGTAGGGGAGGAGCCTCAGATCCTCTACCTGTGTCTGTGAGACGTAGGGGAGGAGCCTCAGATCCTCTACCTGTGTCTGTGAGACGTAGGGGAGGAGCCTCAGATCCTCTACCTGTGTCTGTGAGACGTAGGGGAGGAGCCTCAGATCCTCTACCTGTGTCTGTGAGACGTAGGGGAGGAGCCTCAGATCCTCTACCTGTGTCTGTGAGACGTAGGGGAGGAGCCTCAGATCCTCTACCTGTGTCTGTGAGACGTAGGGGAGGAGCCTCAGATCCTCTACCTGTGTCTGTGAGACGTAGGGGAGGAGCCTCAGATCCTCTACCTGTGTCTGTGAGACGTAGGGGAGGAGCCTCAGATCCTCTACCTGTGTCTGTGAGACGTAGGGGAGGAGCCTCAGATCCTCTACCTGTGTCTGTGAGACGTAGGGGAGGAGCCTCAGATCCTCTACCTGTGTCTGTGAGACGTAGGGGAGGAGCCTCAGATCCTCTACCTGTGTCTGTGAGACGTAGGGGAGGAGCCTCAGATCCTCTACCTGTGTCTGTGAGACGTAGGGGAGGAGCCTCAGATCCTCTACCTGTGTCTGTGAGACGTAGGGGAGGAGCCTCAGAGACGTAGGGGAGGCAGGGAGAGACTCATCAGCTGCTTCTTTCCCTTTGATGTTCTCTGGTATTTAAGAAGGAAAGAAAGAAAATACATAATCTTGAATCTTGAGACGCAGGGGTTTGATGTGTGCAGAGACAGACAGACAGGTGACAGTTAGAACTATAGACAGACAGACAGACAGACAGACAGACAGACAGACAGACAGACAGCCAGACAGACAGACAGACAGACAGACAGACAGACAGACAGACAGACAGACAGACACAGACAGACAGACAGACAGACAGACAGACAGACAGACAGACAGACACACAGCTGCACCTCAACATGAACCTTAAAGACACACAGCTGCAACATGAACCTTAAAGACACACAGCTGCAACATGAACCTTAAAGACACACAGCTGCAACATGAACCTTAAAGACACACAGCTGCAGCTCAACATGAACCTTAAAGACACACAGCTGCACCTCAACATGAACCTTAAAGACACACAGCTGCAACATGAACCTTAAAGACACACAGCTGCAACATGAACCTTAAAGACACACAGCTGCACCTCAACATGAACCTTAAAGACACACAGCTGCACCTCAACATGAACCTTAAAGACACACAGCTGCACCTCAACATGAACCTTAAAGACACACAGCTGCAACATGAACCTTAAAGACACACAGCTGCAACATGAACCTTAAAGACACACAGCTGCAACATGAACCTTAAAGACACACAGCTGCACCTCAACATGAACCTTAAAGACACACAGCTCAACATGAACCTTAAAGACACACAGCTGCAACATGAACCTTAAAGACACACAGCTGCAGCTCAACATGAACCTTAAAGACACACAGCTGCAACATGAACCTTAAAGACACACAGCTGCAACATGAACCTTAAAGACACACAGCTGCACCTCAACATGAACCTTAAAGACACACAGCTGCAACATGAACCTTAAAGACACACAGCTGCAGCTCAACATGAACCTTAAAGACACACAGCTCAACATGAACCTTAAAGACACACAGCTGCAGCTCAACATGAACCTTAAAGACACACAGCTGCAGCTCAACATGAACCTTAAAGACACACAGCTGCAGCTCAACATGAACCTTAAAGACACACAGCTGCAACATGAACCTTAAAGACACACAGCTGCACCTCAACATGAACCTTAAAGACACACAGCTGCACCTCAACATGAACCTTAAAGACACACAGCTGCAACATGAACCTTAAAGACACACAGCTGCAACATGAACCTTAAAGACACACAGCTGCAGCTCAACATGAACCTTAAAGACACACAGCTGCAACATGAACCTTAAAGACACACAGCTGCACCTCAACATGAACCTTAAAGACACACAGCTGCAACATGAACCTTAAAGACACACAGCTGCACCTCAACATGAACCTTAAAGACACACAGCTGCAGCTCAACATGAACCTTAAAGACACACAGCTGCAACATGAACCTTAAAGACACACAGCTGCAACATGAACCTTAAAGACACACAGCTGCAGCTCAACATGAACCTTAAAGACACACAGCTGCAACATGAACCTTAAAGACACACAGCTGCACCTCAACATGAACCTTAAAGACACACAGCTGCAACATGAACCTTAAAGACACACAGCTGCAACATGAACCTTAAAGACACACAGCTGCAGCTCAACATGAACCTTAAAGACACACAGCTCAACATGAACCTTAAAGACACACAGCTGCAGCTCAACATGAACCTTAAAGACACACAGCTGCAGCTCAACATGAACCTTAAAGACACACAGCTGCAACATGAACCTTAAAGACACACAGCTGCAGCTCAACATGAACCTTAAAGACACACAGCTGCAACATGAACCTTAAAGACACACAGCTGCACCTCAACATGAACCTTAAAGACACACAGCTGCAGCTCAACATGAACCTTAAAGACACACAGCTGCAACATGAACCTTAAAGACACACAGCTGCAGCTGCAACATGAACCTTAAAGACACACAGCTGCAGCTCAACATGAACCTTAAAGACACACAGCTGCAGCTCAACATGAACCTTAAAGACACACAGCTGCAACATGAACCTTAAAGACACACAGCTGCAACATGAACCTTAAAGACACACAGCTGCACCTCAACATGAACCTTAAAGACACACAGCTGCACCTCAACATGAACCTTAAAGACACACAGCTGCACCTCAACATGAACCTTAAAGACACACAGCTGCACCTCAACATGAACCTTAAAGACACACAGCTGCAGCTCAACATGAACCTTAAAGACACACAGCTCAACATGAACCTTAAAGACACACAGCTGCAGCTCAACATGAACCTTAAAGACACACAGCTGCAACATGAACCTTAAAGACACACAGCTGCAGCTCAACATGAACCTTAAAGACACACAGCTGCAACATGAACCTTAAAGACACACAGCTGCACCTCAACATGAACCTTAAAGACACACAGCTGCAGCTCAACATGAACCTTAAAGACACACAGCTGCAGCTCAACATGAACCTTAAAGACACACAGCTGCAACATGAACCTTAAAGACACACAGCTGCAACATGAACCTTAAAGACACACAGCTGCAACATGAACCTTAAAGACACACAGCTGCAACATGAACCTTAAAGACACACAGCTGCAGCTCAACATGAACCTTAAAGACACACAGCTGCAACATGAACCTTAAAGACACACAGCTGCAACATGAACCTTAAAGACACACAGCTGCACCTCAACATGAACCTTAAAGACACAGCTGCAGCTCAACATGAACCTTAAAGACACACAGCTGCAACATGAACCTTAAAGACACACAGCTGCACCTCAACATGAACCTTAAAGACACACAGCTGCAACATGCACCTTAAAGACACACAGCTGCAACATGAACCTTAAAGACACACAGCTGCAACATGAACCTTAAAGACACACAGCTGCACCTCAACATGAACCTTAAAGACACACAGCTGCAACATGAACCTTAAAGACACACAGCTGCAACATGAACCTTAAAGACACACAGCTGCACCTCAATATGAACCTTAAAGACACACAGCTGCAGCTCAACATGAACCTTAAAGACACACAGCTGCAGCTCAACATGAACCTTAAAGACACACAGCTGCAACATGAACCTTAAAGACACACAGCTGCAACATGAACCTTAAAGACACACAGCTGCAACATGAACCTTAAAGACACACAGCTGCAACATGAACCTTAAAGACACACAGCTGCAGCTCAACATGAACCTTAAAGACACACAGCTGCAACATGAACCTTAAAGACACACAGCTGCAACATGAACCTTAAAGACACACAGCTGCACCTCAACATGAACCTTAAAGACACACAGCTGCAACATGAACCTTAAAGACACACAGCTGCAGCTCAACATGAACCTTAAAGACACACAGCTGCAACATGAACCTTAAAGACACGCAGCTGCAACATGAACCTTAAAGACACACAGCTGCACCTCAACATGAACCTTAAAGACACACAGCTGCACCTCAACATGAACCTTAAAGACACACAGCTGCAACATGAACCTTAAAGACACACAGCTGCACCTCAACATGAACCTTAAAGACACACAGCTGCAGCTCAACATGAACCTTAAAGACACACAGCTGCAACATGAACCTTAAAGACACACAGCTGCAGCTCAACATGAACCTTAAAGACACACAGCTGCACCTCAACATGAACCTTAAAGACACACAGCTGCAACATGAACCTTAAAGACACACAGCTGCACCTCAACATGAACCTTAAAGACACACAGCTGCAACATGAACCTTAAAGACACACAGCTGCAACATGAACCTTAAAGACACACAGCTCAACATGAACCTTAAAGACACACAGCTGCAACATGAACCTTAAAGACACACAGCTGCAGCTCAACATGAACCTTAAAGACACACAGCTGCAACATGAACCTTAAAGACACACAGCTGCACCTCAACATGAACCTTAAAGACACACAGCTGCAGCTCAACATGAACCTTAAAGACACACAGCTGCACCTCAACATGAACCTTAAAGACACACAGCTGCAGCTCAACATGAACCTTAAAGACACACAGCTGCAACATGAACCTTAAAGACACACAGCTGCAACATGAACCTTAAAGACACACAGCTGCACCTCAACATGAACCTTAAAGACACACAGCTGCACCTCAACATGAACCTTAAAGACACACAGCTGCAGCTCAACATGAACCTTAAAGACACACAGCTGCACCTCAACATGAACCTTAAAGACACACAGCTGCAGCTCAACATGAACCTTAAAGACACACAGCTGCAACATGAACCTTAAAGACACACAGCTGCACCTCAACATGAACCTTAAAGACACACAGCTGCACCTCAACATGAACCTTAAAGACACACAGCTGCAACATGAACCTTAAAGACACACAGCTGCACCTCAACATGAACCTTAAAGACACACAGCTGCACCTCAACATGAACCTTAAAGACACACAGCTGCAACATGAACCTTAAAGACACACAGCTGCAACATGAACCTTAAAGACACACAGCTGCAGCTCAACATGAACCTTAAAGACACACAGCTGCAACATGAACCTTAAAGACACACAGCTGAACCTCAACATGAACCTTAAAGACACACAGCTGCAGCTCAACATGAACCTTAAAGACACACAGCTGCAACATGAACCTTAAAGACACACAGCTGCACCTCAACATGAACCTTAAAGACACACAGCTGCACCTCAACATGAACCTTAAAGACACACAGCTGCACCTCAACATGAACCTTAAAGACACACAGCTGCAGCTCAACATGAACCTTAAAGACACACAGCTGCACCTCAACATGAACCTTAAAGACACACAGCTGCAACATGAACCTTAAAGACACACAGCTGCAGCTCAACATGAACCTTAAAGACACACAGCTGCAACATGAACCTTAAAGACACACAGCTGCACCTCAACATGAACCTTAAAGACACACAGCTGCAACATGAACCTTAAAGACACACAGCTCAACATGAACCTTAAAGACACACAGCTGCAACATGAACCTTAAAGACACACAGCTGCACCTCAACATGAACCTTAAAGACACACAGCTGCAACATGAACCTTAAAGACACACAGCTGCAACATGAACCTTAAAGACACACAGCTGCAACATGAACCTTAAAGACACACAGCTGCACCTCAACATGAACCTTAAAGACACACAGCTGCAACATGAACCTTAAAGACACACAGCTGCAACATGAACCTTAAAGACACACAGCTGCACCTCAACATGAACCTTAAAGACACACAGCTGCAGCTCAACATGAACCTTAAAGACACACAGCTGCACCTCAACATGAACCTTAAAGACACACAGCTGCAACATGAACCTTAAAGACACACAGCTGCAACATGAACCTTAAAGACACACAGCTGCAACATGAACCTTAAAGACACACAGCTGCAACATGAACCTTAAAGACACACAGCTGCACCTCAACATGAACCTTAAAGACACACAGCTGCACCTCAACATGAACCTTAAAGACACACAGCTGCACCTCAACATGAACCTTAAAGACACACAGCTGCAGCTCAACATGAACCTTAAAGACACACAGCTGCAGCTCAACATGAACCTTAAAGACACACAGCTGCACCTCAACATGAACCTTAAAGACACACAGCTGCAACATGAACCTTAAAGACACACAGCTGCAGCTCAACATGAACCTTAAAGACACACAGCTCAACATGAACCTTAAAGACACACAGCTGCAACATGAACCTTAAAGACACACAGCTGCACCTCAACATGAACCTTAAAGACACACAGCTGCACCTCAACATGAACCTTAAAGACACACAGCTGCAGCTCAACATGAACCTTAAAGACACACAGCTGCACCTCAACATGAACCTTAAAGACACACAGCTGCAACATGAACCTTAAAGACACACAGCTGCACCTCAACATGAACCTTAAAGACACACAGCTGCAACATGAACCTTAAAGACACACAGCTGCAACATGAACCTTAAAGACACACAGCTGCAACATGAACCTTAAAGACACACAGCTGCAACATGAACCTTAAAGACACACAGCTGTACCTCAACATGAACCTTAAAGACACACAGCTGCAACATGAACCTTAAAGACACACAGCTCAACATGAACCTTAAAGACACACAGCTGCACCTCAACATGAACCTTAAAGACACACAGCTGCAGCTCAACATGAACCTTAAAGACACACAGCTGCAACATGAACCTTAAAGACACACAGCTGCAGCTCAACATGAACCTTAAAGACACACAGCTGCACCTCAACATGAACCTTAAAGACACACAGCTGCAACATGAACCTTAAAGACACACAGCTGCACCTCAACATGAACCTTAAAGACACACAGCTGCACCTCAACATGAACCTTAAAGACACACAGCTGCACCTCAACATGAACCTTAAAGACACACAGCTGCACCTCAACATGAACCTTAAAGACACACAGCTGCAACATGAACCTTAAAGACACACAGCTGCAACATGAACCTTAAAGACACACAGCTGCACCTCAACATGAACCTTAAAGACACACAGCTGCACCTCAACATGAACCTTAAAGACACACAGCTGCACCTCAACATGAACCTTAAAGACACACAGCTGCAGCTCAACATGAACCTTAAAGACACACAGCTGCACCTCAACATGACCCTTAAAGACACACAGCTGCAACATGAACCTTAAAGACACACAGCTGCAACATGAACCTTAAAGACACACAGCTGCACCTCAACATGAACCTTAAAGACACACAGCTGCAGCTCAACATGAACCTTAAAGACACACAGCTGCAACATGAACCTTAAAGACACACAGCTGCAACATGAACCTTAAAGACACACAGCTGCAACATGAACCTTAAAGACATACAGCTGCACCTCAACATGAACCTTAAAGACACACAGCTGCAACATGAACCTTAAAGACACACAGCTGCAGCTGCAACATGAACCTTAAAGACACACAGCTGCACCTCAACATGAACCTTAAAGACACACAGCTGCAACATGAACCTTAAAGACACACAGCTGCACCTCAACATGAACCTTAAAGACACACAGCTGCAACATGAACCTTAAAGACACACAGCTGCAACATGAACCTTAAAGACACACAGCTGCACCTCAACATGAACCTTAAAGACACACAGCTGCAGCTCAACATGAACCTTAAAGACACACAGCTGCAACATGAACCTTAAAGACACACAGCTGCAACATGAACCTTAAAGACACACAGCTGCACCTCAACATGAACCTTAAAGACACACAGCTGCAACATGAACCTTAAATACACACAGCTGCACCTCAACATGAACCTTGAAGACACACAGCTGCAACATGAACCTTAAAGACACACAGCTGCAGCTCAACATGAACCTTAAAGACACACAGCTGCAGCTCAACATGAACCTTAAAGACACACAGCTGCACCTCAACATGAACCTTAAAGACACACAGCTGCAGCTCAACATGAACCTTAAAGACACACAGCTGCAACATGAACCTTAAAGACACACAGCTGCAACATGAACCTTAAAGACACACAGCTGCACCTCAACATGAACCTTAAAGACACACAGCTGCACCTCAACATGAACCTTAAAGACACACAGCTGCAGCTCAACATGAACCTTAAAGACACACAGCTGCACCTCAACATGAACCTTAAAGACACACAGCTGCAGCTCAACATGAACCTTAAAGACACACAGCTGCAACATGAACCTTAAAGACACACAGCTGCAACATGAACCTTAAAGACACACAGCTGCAGCTCAACATGAACCTTAAAGACACACAGCTGCACCTCAACATGAACCTTAAAGACACACAGCTGCAGCTCAACATGAACCTTAAAGACACACAGCTGCACCTCAACATGAACCTTAAAGACACACAGCTGCACCTCAACATGAACCTTAAAGACACAGCTGCAGCTCAACATGAACCTTAAAGACACACAGCTGCAACATGAACCTTAAAGACACACAGCTGCACCTCAACATGAACCTTAAAGACACACAGCTGCAACATGAACCTTAAAGACACACAGCTGCAACATGAACCTTAAAGACACACAGCTGCAACATGAACCTTAAAGACACACAGCTGCACCTCAACATGAACCTTAAAGACACACAGCTGCAACATGAACCTTAAAGACACACAGCTGCAACATGAACCTTAAAGACACACAGCTGCACCTCAACATGAACCTTAAAGACACACAGCTGCAGCTCAACATGAACCTTAAAGACACACAGCTGCAGCTCAACATGAACCTTAAAGACACACAGCTGCAACATGAACCTTAAAGACACACAGCTGCAACATGAACCTTAAAGACACACAGCTGCAACATTAACCTTAAAGACACACAGCTGCAACATGAACCTTAAAGACACACAGCTGCAGCTCAACATGAACCTTAAAGACACACAGCTGCAACATGAACCTTAAAGACACACAGCTGCAACATGAACCTTAAAGACACACAGCTGCACCTCAACATGAACCTTAAAGACACACAGCTGCAACATTAACCTTAAAGACACACAGCTGCAACATGAACCTTAAAGACACACAGCTGCAGCTCAACATGAACCTTAAAGACACACAGCTGCAACATGAACCTTAAAGACACACAGCTGCAACATGAACCTTAAAGACACACAGCTGCACCTCAACATGAACCTTAAAGACACACAGCTGCAACATGAACCTTAAAGACACACAGCTGCAGCTCAACATGAACCTTAAAGACACACAGCTGCAACATGAACCTTAAAGACACACAGCTGCACCTCAACATGAACCTTAAAGACACACAGCTGCACCTCAACATGAACCTTAAAGACACACAGCTGCAACATGAACCTTAAAGACACACAGCTGCACCTCAACATGAACCTTAAAGACACACAGCTGCAGCTCAACATGAACCTTAAAGACACACAGCTGCAACATGAACCTTAAAGACACACAGCTGCAGCTCAACATGAACCTTAAAGACACACAGCTGCACC
Organism: Notolepis coatsorum; assembly: GCF_963971535.1. Classification (NCBI taxonomy): domain Eukaryota; kingdom Metazoa; phylum Chordata; class Actinopteri; order Aulopiformes; family Paralepididae; genus Notolepis; species Notolepis coatsorum. Next base: position 518,141 of record NW_028174869.1, read on the forward strand.
TCAACATTAACCTTAAAGACACACAGCTGCAACATGAACCTTAAAGACACACAGCTGCACCTCAACATGAACCTTAAAGACACACAGCTGCAACATGAACCTTAAAGACACACAGCTGCAACATGAACCTTAAAGACACACAGCTCAACATGAACCTTAAAGACACACAGCTGCAACATGAACCTTAAAGACACACAGCTGCAGCTCAACATGAACCTTAAAGACACACAGCTGCAACATGAACCTTAAAGACACACAGCTGCACCTCAACATGAACCTTAAAGACACACAGCTGCAGCTCAACATGAACCTTAAAGACACACAGCTGCACCTCAACATGAACCTTAAAGACACACAGCTGCAGCTCAACATGAACCTTAAAGACACACAGCTGCAACATGAACCTTAAAGACACACAGCTGCAGCTCAACATGAACCTTAAAGACACACAGCTGCAGCTCAACAGCTCAACATGAACCTTAAAGACACACAGCTCAACATGAACCTTAAAGACACACAGCTGCACCTCAACATGAACCTTAAAGACACACAGCTGCAGCTCAACATGAACCTTAAAGACACACAGCTGCAGCTCAACATGAACCTTAAAGACACACAGCTGCACCTCAACATGAACCTTAAAGACACACAGCTGCAGCTCAACATGAACCTTAAAGACACACAGCTGCAACATGAACCTTAAAGACACACAGCTGCAACATGAACCTTAAAGACACACAGCTGCAACATGAACCTTAAAGACACACAGCTGCACCTCAACATGAACCTTAAAGACACACAGCTGCACCTCAACATGAACCTTAAAGACACACAGCTGCACCTCAACATGAACCTTAAAGACACACAGCTGCACCTCAACATGAACCTACCACTGTTATGCCGACGATACTCAACTCTTCCTCTCCTTCCCTCCCTCAGATATCCACGTCTCTGAGCGGATCTCGGCCTGTCTGTCCGACATCTCCGCCTGGATGACGACCAACCACCTCAAACTGAACCTAAGCAAAACAGAATTGCTCCACCTGCCGGCCAAATCCTCCCCTCTGACTGACCTCTCCATCACAGTCGAGAATGCAGCTGTGACCGCGTCCCCGACCGCCAAGAACCTTGGTGTTGTCCTCGACAACCAGTTGAACTTCTCTGCTCACATCGCAGCGACAACCAGAACCTGCAGATTCCTCCTGAGCAACGTCAGAAGGATACGCCCCTTCCTGACAAAAGAAGCCACCCAACTCCTCGTCCAATCAACAGTCATCTCCCGCCTCGACTACTGCAACGCACTGCTCGCTGGCCTCCCGGCCACTGCCACTAAGCCTCTTCAACTCATTCAGAACGCAGCGGCCCGCCTGATCTCAAACCTACCGAAGTCGGCCCATGTCACCCCACTTCTTAGGGACCTGCACTGGCTCCCCATTGCTGCACGAATCCGCTTCAAGGCCCTTGACCTAGCATACCGTGCGGCAAAGGGAACTGCTCCCGCCTACCTCCGGTCAATGGTCTCTAACTACACACCCTCAAGACCCCTACGCTCTGCATCTTCTGGCCGCCTCAGACCTACTCCTATCCAAGCTCCGGGAGGGTCATCAAAGAGAAGTCGCCTATTCTCAGTCCTTGCCCCACAATGGTGGAATGAACTACCCACCCCAGTTAGGACAGCCGAAACACGTCCAATCTTTCGCCGTCGACTAAAGACTCACTTCTTCAACCATTATCTGAATTAAAAAAAAAAAAAAATCTAACCCTAACTAACCATACTGTCATGCACTTGTCCTAATAAACTAACCTACACTGTAGCACTCAACACTTTGATGAACATTGTTACTCAGCTGATAGAGTTGTGCTCTTCCTGATGGCTTGTCGTACAGAACTTGTAAGTCGCTTTGGATAAAAGCGTCAGCTAAATGACTAAATGTAAATGTAAATGTAAAGACACACAGCTGCAGCTCAACATGAACCTTAAAGACACACAGCTGCACCTCAACATGAACCTTAAAGACACACAGCTGCACCTCAACATGAACCTTAAAGACACACAGCTGCAACATGAACCTTAAAGACACACAGCTGCAACATGAACCTTAAAGACACACAGCTGCAACATGAACCTTAAAGACACACAGCTGCAGCTCAACATGAACCTTAAAGACACACAGCTGCACCTCAACATGAACCTTAAAGACACACAGCTGCAGCTCAACATGAACCTTAAAGACACACAGCTGCAACATGAACCTTAAAGACACACAGCTGCAACATGAACCTTAAAGACACACAGCTGCAGCTCAACATGAACCTTAAAGACACACAGCTGCAACATGAACCTTAAAGACACACAGCTGCAACATGAACCTTAAAGACACACAGCTGCAACATGAACCTTAAAGACACACAGCTGCACCTCAACATGAACCTTAAAGACACACAGCTGCACTTCAGCAGTGTTGGGAAAGTTCACTTTCTACATGAACTAGTTCAGTTCACAGTTCACAATTTTTTAAATGAACTAGTTCAGTTCATAGTTCATAATTAAACATTTTGAACTAAAGTTCTTGGTTTCAAAAATGAACTAATTTATAGTTTATAGTTCTTTTTTCAATACGTTGCTGCGAGCTATTATTTGTAAAAATTATTGAACCACAGACAGCAATCGGAATACTGGCATTTCCATAATGTCGTCGATGTACGGACTTGCTTCTTCAAACCGGGTGGACAAAGGCTCTGCCTTCTTCTGACAAACCTTCATCACGTAGGGCTCTGCCTTCCTCTGACAAACCTTCATCACGTAGGGCTCTGCCTTCACTTCCTCTGACAAACCTTCATCACGTAGGGCTCTGCCTTCACTTCCTCTGACAAACCTTCATCACGTAGGGCTCTGCCTTCACTTCTTCTGACAAACCTTCATCACGTAGGGCTCTGCCTTCCTCTGACAAACCCTCATCACGTAGGGCTCTGCCTTCACTTCCTCTGACAAACCCTCATCACGTAGGGCTCTGCCTTCACTTCCTCTGACAAACCCTCATCACGTAGGGCTCTGCCTGCACTTCCTGACACGCCTGGTTAACTCCTTGCTATTGGCCGACACGGCTCCCGCTCGTTAATCACAATTAACATCCTGTAAATCATTACATTACCTTGGAAACACACCTGTGGTGCTGCGCTCTGGACACCTCTCCATCAGTCCCCTGGTAGGGGGCGGCGCAGAGAGGGTCGCAACCTCCCCGACATCATCGCGGGACGTCCAGCACTCCGGTCACCACTACGAGGCCGCCGGAGACAGGGAGACAGGAGGGCACGCAGAGAGGGTCGCATCCTCCCGGCCTTCATCACGGGACGTCCGACACTCCGGTCAGCACTCCAGGACAGCAACTCACAGGGAGACAGGCGTTAGACAGCTTGCGTCATTGTAGTGGGCGGACATAGCAATAGATACAAGTGGTAAGCATATATGTGAATAGAGTAGATATATGAAGTAAGCATATTATGTGAATAGAATTATAATTACTATGTTTATATAGTGGATCATACAAATACAAACACAATAGATGTTTTGGAACTTTTGATATGTATTGCCCCTCAACAGGCCACAACTGGGCAACATAAAATTATGCTTGTTAAGCACTATACCAAAAATAAATAACAAATATATACTGGTTGATTGAACATTTTAATTAACAGATTGCAGAATGGGTACAGTACAGTACGGCTCAATACACACAATTGTTAAGGGGATGCAAACCAGAGAGACTTTCGTCTTGTTTACATCACGGTCCCCCATTTTCAATTCATGACATTTATGACATACACAACATACAGATATAAGAATCTAATCTAATCTTCTAAACAAATCTAATCATGACATTTAAGACATGCATGACATACAGATATATATATCTCTGATTCTGAGCACCTGAAGACTGTGCTATTAAACCAGGAAGTGCAGCACTATGTCAGCAGAGTAGAGCCTCCACTACTGCAGTGCCCTGCGCTGCAACACAACTAACACAAGAGTGAACAAAAAATGCTCATGGACCCGCGGTCTGTCATTGACTGCTCGCTTGTGTTGTTCGTTGGATTAGTTTGGGATTATTTGGGCTCGCCAAACAAACTATCAAAACGTACATGGTCGTTGACTGAGTCGCTTGTGTTGTCGCTGTGTGTCAGACTCTGGATTCTTTCGAACACCTGCCCACCTCTACCTCTGATTGGCTTACCATGACATTTTACTCAACCTCAGCCAATCGCGTACTGCCCACTAACCAAGGAAAAAAAGTATTGCTTCTCGGCGCAGAGATCTGTCTGAAGAAAAAAACAGCTTCAATCATAGTAACGCGCCGCATTTTTTGGCAGTAACGGTAACAGCGTTATTCCCATCACTGTATGTCACAGTTTGATGTCATAATCAAACATTCTAGAACATTTGTGATGTCACAGTATGATGTCATAATAGAACATTCTAGAACATTTGTGATGTCACAGTATGATGTCATAATCAAACATTCTAGAACATTTGTGTACAGTATATATTCAACAATTATCTCAGAAGATCTCAGATCTCAGAAGACAAGTGAATATCTCACTTGTTGTTTCCGGCTACTTGTCTGTAAGCTTGAATATATTCTGTAGATACAATTTAAAATCCCCACATGGAAAAGGAAACAATGTCCTGTACAATCCTTAATGAGCTGCCTCTGGAGGGAAGGCTCTGTGATGTGGTTATTAAAGTCAACAGCACTGAGTTGAATGCCCACAAGGCCCTCCTGTGTGACTGCAGTGACTATTTCAGGTAAGTTTAGCTTGGTTCAGCTTAGCTTGGTTCAGGTTAGCTAGGTTCAGCGTAACTTGGTTAGTAAACAGATACCATACTGTACTTTTACTGTAAACAGATAATATACTGTACTTCTACTGTAAACAGATACTATACTGTACTTCTTTGTCATATGAGGAGAGGGCATTCCAGAGCTCTCAATGAGATACAAACTGTATCTGACCTCTGACCTTTCGGTTGCTGCTGTTGATGATGGTGGAGTAGTGGGCAGATTTGGCAGCTTGAAGTGCATCACGGTAGGAGGAGACGTGCTGTTTGTGGAGGTCAGCGTGGACGGTGAGGTGGGTTTTATTGTAGAGGTGTTCGAGTCGACGGCCGGTCTGCTTCATAGAGCGGAGTTCCGGGGTGTACCACCAGGGGGAGGAGGTGGTCAAATCAAATCAAATGTATCTGTACGGCCCGACAACACACGTTAATGTCCCCAATGGGCCGGACACGTGTTCTTTAAACAAGTCAAGAAGAAACATCACAATAAGTCAAGAACAAAACAAGAACACCATGAGGTCCAAACATTTTAAAATAAATGCAAAATAAATGCAACACTCCCAGACATACCCCACGTGAAGGTAAGGAAAAACTCACTAAAACCTAGCAATAGGAAAAAAATTCACCACATTTTTGATAGTTTTCAGGGGTGCCAGTTAGTCAAGGGAGTCAGAGCGAGTGGAGTTGAGTAGGAGGGCATAGTCGTCAGGGTTATTGGGGGCAGAGTCAGGGGGAAAGGCAGAGGCTATGGACTGGGACAGAGTGAGAGGGTCGATGGATTTTATGTTACGGAAAGAGATGGTGCGTTTGTTGGAGTGGTGGGGTGGGGGAAGGGGAGCAGAGAAGAGGATGCAGTAGTGGTCAGAGAGTGGGGATGGGATAGGGTGAGGATTGGATATGGGTAGGGAGGCAGAGCAAACAAGGTTGAGTGTGTGGCCTTTGTTGTGGGTGGGGAAGTTGATGTGCTGGGAGAGGCTAAAACAGTCAAGGAGGGAGAAGAAGTCAGGTGTGAGGTTTGAGTTAGGTTGGTCAACATGGATGTTGAAGTCACCGGTGAGCAGTGTTGGGCAAGTTACTTTTAAAAAGTAACTAGTTACAGTTACTAGTTACTTCTTCCAAAAAGTAACTAAATTACTTACTCAGTTACAAATTATAAAAGTAACTAGTTACTTCAGAAAGTAACTATTGCGTTACTTTCAAGTAAATGTTTTACATAAACAACATACACAAATCTAAACTATTTTAATGTTGCTGTGGGACAAAGTGAGACTAGCCTCCAATCAAATGCCATGTATGTAGATATTATAATTACTATGTTTATATAGTGGATCATACAAATACAAACACAATAGATGTTTTGGAACTTTTGATATGTATTGCCCCTCAACAGGCCACAACTGGGCAACATTAAATTATGCTTGTTAAGCACTATACCAAAAATAAATAACAAATATACTGATTGATTGAACATTTTAATTAACAGATTGCAGAATGGGTACAGTACAGTACAGCTCAATACACACAATTGTTAAGGGGATGCAGACCAGAGAGACTTTCGTCTTGTTTACATCACGGTCCCCCATTTTCAATTCATGACATTTATGACATACACAACATACAGATATAAGAATCTAATCTAATCTTCTAAACAAATCTAATCATGACATTTAAGACATGCATGACATACAGATATATATATCTCTGATTCTGAGCACCTGAAGACTGTGCTATTAAACCAGGAAGTGCAGCACTATGTCAGCAGAGTAGAGCCTCCACTACTGCAGTGCCCTGCGCTGCAACACAACTAACACAAGAGTGAACAAAAAACGCTCATGGACCCGCGGTCTGTCATTGACTGCTCGCTTGTGTTGTTCGTTGGATTAGTTTGGGATTATTTGGGCACGCAAGACAAACTATCAATACGTACATGGAACCGCGGTCTGTCGTTGACTGAGTCGCTTGTGTTGTCGCTGTGTGTCAGACTCTGGATTCTTTCGAACACACGCCCACCTCTACCTCTGATTGGCTTACCATGACATTTTACTCAACCTCAGAAAATTGCGCACTGCCCACTAACCAAGGAAAAAAGTATTGCTTCTCGGTGCAGAGATCTGTCTGAAGAAAAAAACAGCTTCAATCATAGTAACGCGCTGCATTTTTTGCCAGTAACGGTAACAGCGTTATTCCCATCACTGGATGTCACAGTATGATGTCATAATCAAACATTCTAGAACATTTGTGATGTCACAGTATAATGTCATAATAGAACATTCTACAACATTTGTGATGTCACAGTATGATGTCATAATCAAACATTCTAGAACATTTGTGATGTCACAGTATGATGTCATAATAGAACATTCTAGAACATTTGTGTACAGTATATATTCAACAATTCCCTCAGAAGATCTCAGATATCAGATCTCAGAGGACAAGTGAAGATCTCACTTGTTGTTTCCGGCTACTCGTCTGTAAGCTTGAATATATTCTGTAGATACAATTTAAAATCCCCACATGGAAAAGGAAACAATGTCCTGTACAATCCTTAACGAGCTGCCTCTGGAGGGAAGGCTCTGTGATGTGGTTATTAAAGTCAACAACACTGAGTTGAATGCCCACAAGGCCCTCCTGTGTGACTGCAGTGACTATTTCAGGTACGTTTAGCTTGGTTCAGGTTAGCTTGTTTCAGGGTAGCTTGGTTCAGCTTAGCTTGGTTCAGGTTAGCTAGGTTCAGGGTAGCTTGGTTAGTAAACAGATACCATACTGTACTTTTACTGTAAACAGATACTATACTGTACTTCTACTGTAAACAGATACTATACTGTACATATACTGTAAAAAGATAATATACTGTACTTATACTGTAAAAATATACTATACTGTACTTCTACTGTAAACAGATACTATACTGTACTTCTACAGTAAACATATACTATACTGTACTTCTACTGTAACATATAGTATACTGCACTTCTACTGTAAACAGATACTATACTGTACTTCTACTGTAAACAGATAATATACTGTACTTCTACTGTAAACAGATACTATACTGTACTTCTACTGTAAAAAGATACTATAGTTCTACTGTGCTAAGACGCTATACTTCTACAGTGAACATATATTACTACACAGGACAGAATGTTGCTTACTGTTTACTCATCAGATATCTCTATACTCTGCGTCCCACAGAGCCCTCTTCACTCGCTGGAGCGACTCAGAGAAAGCAGTCTACACTATCCCTGGGGTGTCCCCGGGTATGATGCAGCTCATCATAGAGTACTCCTACACACGCTTTGTGCTGGTGACAGCAGAGAACGTGAAAGAGCTTCTGGTGGCTGCAGACCAGCTTCGCATCACTGGCATAGTAGGAGTGTGCTCTGACTTCCTAGAAGGCCAGCTGTCTCTGGAAAACTGTGTCGGCATCTGGAGGTTCGCAGACATCTACTGCTGCCCTGACCTGAGGCGCAAGGCCCATCTCTTCATCGTGTGCCACTTTGAGGAGATGTTGCACAGGAGTTTGTGGAGCTGTCCCTGCAGCAACTGGTAAACATCATCGAGAGGGATGATCTGAACGTGAAGAGCGAGGAGACGGTGTTCGAGGCCGTCCTCCGTTGGATTGACCACTCCCGTGAGGAGCGTAAAACACACATCCCTTTGCTGCTGCCCAAGGTAACTAATTGTATCACTGTGCATTACATTAACCCATTGGGCGCCAATAACGTTGTACGACGGGTTTCAAGGTTATGCGAATTCTGCCAATCCACGGCGTACAACGTTATTGAGATCATATTTCATTTTTTTGCCATGGTATTCATAATTCCCTCACCCAGCCTCGGCTGATACAGTGGGAGCCTGCACAACTCTGCAACGCTTCAATACTGCCGCCTGGTGGATGATCGGGCGAGTTACAACCGGAAATGGATCTCTGGCGATCTCCGTGCATCTGGGAAATGCGTCCGGCACTCACATATTGTTGCGGGACTCTAGACACACATCCGTGTATATGGATCGCTGCCATAACTCAATAATCGATATGATTTGGGCGTTTATTATTATTATACAAACCGGAAATGGATCTAGTAGATCGCCGTCAAATAAGTGGGATCTTTTTCCTCCAGTCTCCTTGGACAAGAGGACAGTAACGTTACTTTCAGCGTGTGTGTTTATTATTATTAATGCAAACTGCTCTGATCAATATATCACCCATACTACATAAAGCATTTACTGACGATCACGGAATTATAAACGACCCCCCCCCCCCCCCATTCATCCGCGCATGATGAGTCATGACGTTTAGGATCATGTACAGTTGAAATTTTTTATATAGCGTGTATCGGCAACAAACGGCAGTTGATAATCTATATATGCGTTTATGCCTATAACTCACGTTCTAGGAATTACTGCAGAAAACGATAAAAACATATTTATATTCTAGACGGTATTTTCGTATGAATCTATGAAAGAAAAAGTATAACGTTCCTACATCCTGAACGATAGATAATCGATGTTGAATGGGCCATAGTAATGTCAATTTAGCAATACAATTTAAAAAGTTATAGCCCTGCAAAGAAGGTGAACATCTCCATAGGCTTAGAGTGGTGGCAGAGAGTGGTATGAGACGGGCAAACTCCGTGGCAGTTAATGTGTTAATGGGAGACCACCCACCTAGATAGGGAAAAAAATAATAAAGGATGAAATAATTTGCAAACATCTTAATTGTTTAGAATAGCCAAAAAAAATTTAATGTCGCAGAATTTGATTACCCAAAAAGGGGCGTGGTCTATCCAAAATGGCCCCTTTTTGCATGTTACCCCAAACAGAATTTAGAAAAAATTGATGATATATAGATATTTTCTCATGGTTTTTCATGTTACTACATTAAATACGGAACTTTTTGCTAGAGGATTTTTTGATATGCCACCCGAACAGGAATGTATGACCTTTTATGACCCCCTGGTCATAAAAAAAAAATGTTGCATCCATTTTTTGTATAAAATTTTCTAAACATCTGGATGAGTGATATATCAAAAAATCCTCTAGCAGAAAGTTGTGGTATATGGATAGGAGGAAACGTGGCCAGTTTGGTGTGTGGAGGTATTAGAGAAATTGAGATTTTTTGTTTTATGTGTAATACAAACTCATAAAATCTCGTTTTGAGAAAAACACCTTTAAAGTTTTGTATTGTCTGTAAATCAGGCTATGTATGACATATCAACAAACCATTTGGCACAAAGAAGCAGGATATAGATATGAATAAAGGTAGAACGTTTGGTGTGTGTAGATGCTAGGGAAATGGTACATGTCTACCCTTTGGGAAAATGCCTTCAAAGTTCTGTATTGTAAAATGCCATACATTTTTATTTGAAACCGCTATTTACAAACACCCAATCAAACCATTAGTAATAGACAACCTAAACACATGCCTGATAACTGAATAACATAATAACATAATAATAATGATGTAGTAGTAGCAACAGTTTAGTAACAAACAACATTACTGTACCCCCTAATAGGCAAAATAAATATTTGAATAGATATAACTATGAAACTTTCCCAGTTTGTTATGTACATATAAACTAAGAAAAAATATATTGCAAGTTTTCTGAATTTTATGTTTATATATGCAAATGAGGCACTTCCCCATTCAATATGTGCACATTTATAGATGCAATCATGCAAAATGAAGCAAAATAAGCAACTAAATGTCTTTTTTTTTTGTTTTCTTGTCACTACTCTAGTTTGAAAGAAGACATGTAAAGGGGCAACATTATACAAAAATCTCAAAATTGCCCCAAAATCAGGAAAAGGGTATTTTAGGTGGGTGGTCTCCCCTTAAAACAACACTAGGTTCCCTATTACAGTGTTTCTCAAACATTTGGGTCCAAACTGTTCCCTAGCAACAGAAACCATCTACAACCGATGTCTAAGTTGTACCCGCTGTCTGCTTGTCTCTTCCCAGGTTCGCATGGGCTTGATGAGGCCTGACTACTTCCTGAACAACGTCCAGAACAACCCTGTGGTGAGGGACAGCCACGACTGCAGGCCCCTCATCCTCAGCGTCCTGAACCCCCCTGGCTCCGACAGGCTCCCAAACCCCCTGACCCGCCCACGCCGGCCCCAGGAGGTTCTATTGGCCATCGGAGGCCGGAGTCAGTATAATCATTACGGCAGCATGACCATGGAGGCTTACAATATCCGAGCCGGTGGATGGATGGACGTGAGCGTTGAGGGGGAGAGTCCCCGGGACAGCCACGGCACCGCTTATCTCCACGGTCTGGTCTACTGCATCGGCGGCAGAAACGGCACAGAGTATTTCAGCAGTGTGCGCAGGTTCAACCCCGTCACTCGCAGCTGGCTGCAGGCGGCTCCCATGCACTCACGCCGCTGTAGCCTCAGCGTGGTCGTGTTGGACGGCTGTATCTACGCCATGGGAGGGTGGGACGGACGCGTGATAATGAACACCGCCGAGTGCTACGAGCCTGAAACCAACCAGTGGACAGTGATCTCACCCATGCTGGAGCACAGGTGCGCCACAGGGGCAGCAGCCCTCCAGGGCAAGGTGGGTGGAACTGAGGGACACAGGGTGCTAGATGAACACAAGGAACGTTAGATCAGAAATCATAAATGTCTTTATTGCCAAGTGAGCTTGCAGATACAAAAGATGTGTCTGGGTCCTTTGGTGCATCAACATTAACAGACAATTAAAGTAGAATGAAATCAAATGGAATATATAAACTAAATTCTTATTACAGGTTTACATCTGTGGTGGTTGGTTCCAACTCACAGCTGAGTGCTACAGCCCAGACACCGACCAGTGGACTCTGATCGCCCCCATGAGCAGCAGGCGTAGAGGACTGGGAGTCGCTGCATACGGAGGACAAGTCTATGCGGTAGGTGCATACAGAGACAAATGCTTTATACTCAATATTTTTATAGATATGTATCATTTGACTTTCAATGCTTCTGTGATGCCCTCATTTCCCTAAATGGATTAATACAGTGTCTGCCTGCCTGAGCCACACACTAAAACATTCCTCTCATGTGTACTGTCCTCAGGTGGGAGGGTGGGACGATGGAGGAAACCACCTGCGTAGCGCGGAGGCCTACAGCCCCTTAACTGACTCCTGGAGCGCCCTGCCCGACATGCTCACCCCCCGCAGCAGCTTTGGCATTGCGGTGCTGGACGACCTGCTCTTCGTGGTCGGAGGCTCCTTCATCTCCAACGTGGAGCGCTACGACCAGAGCAGCGACAAGTGGACTGTAGCCGAGGACAAGTTCCTGCGCAAAGGCCTAAGCTGTTGCATAATGCATGGCCTGCCATTTAACATGAGCCAGTACGCTGCTCCCCGTGGAGGAGGAGGAGGAGGAGGAGGAGGAGGAGGAGGAGGAGGAGGAGGAGGAGGAGGAGAAGGGAGAGGAGGACGAGGAGCAGGAGGAGGAGGAGGAGCAGGAGGAGGAGGAAGAGGAGGAGGAGGAAGAGGAGCAGGAGGAGGAGGAGGAGGAGACGGAGGAGGAGGAGCAGGAGGATGAGGAGGAGGAGCAGGAGGAGGAGGAGGAGGAGCAGGAGGAGGATGAGGAGGAGGAGCAAGAGGAGGAGGAGGAGGAGACGGAGGAGGATGAGGAGGGAGGAGGATAGGAGGAGGAGGAGAAGGAGCAGGAGGAGGAGCACGAGGAGGAGCAGGAGGAGGAGGAAGAGGAGGATTAGGAGGAGGAGGAAGAGGAAGAGGAGGAAGAGGAGGAGGAGGAAGAGGAGGAAGAGTAGGAGGAGGAGGATTAGGAGGAAGAGGAGGAAGAGGATGTCATAAATGTATAGATGTAGCAGTACTGTCTATCTGTATGTCATGCAGTGTTGGGCAAGTTACTTTTAAAAAGTAACTAGTTACAGTTACTAGTTACTTCTTCCAAAAAGTAACTAAATTACTTACTCAGTTACAAATTATAAAAGTAACTAGTTACTTCAGAAAGTAACTATTGCGTTACTTTCAAGTAAATTTTTTACATAAACAACATACACAAATCTAAACTATTTTAATGTTGCTGTGGGACAAAGTGAGACTAGCCTCCAATCAAATGCCATGTATGTAGATATTATAATTACTATGTTTATATAGTGGATCATACAAATACAAACACAATAGATGTTCTGTTTCGTTAAGGGGCTCTGCTTGGCATCACAACTGCACTCCCTCGCGTACGTGCACGCGTACTGAATAACATTCCACAAATATACCTTTAATACCAGTATTAGTCTGACCACACCCCTCATCAGCTTACCTTCATAAGCAGGTGTGTGGTCACCTGCTCTCCTCCTTCTCGCTTTCACCACAAGAAAGTGCCTCGGTAGTACCCCACTTGACGTGTTGTTAGTTGACGTGGAGAAACATTTTGTTTACAAGGAGGAGATACGTTGACATCATATCTTTATTTTCTCTCTCACTATTTTCGAGAAAATACGGCGATATTGTCTTCGTACTGGAGTGTCTAGAAGATGATGATCATTCTAAAAACCCTCCACCGGTTTTCGTATTGGGAGCACGCCGCTGCATGCTTCTCAACTGCAGTTCCTTGCTGTGTTTGTTGGGGTGAAACCTGTCAGGCCACAGCTGAACTGTCGGACATGCCGCTGTTGTGAGAAGCGGTGCGTTCCAGGTTGGGTGAGTAGTGTTTTTGCTGGCAGGCTCCACTTGTCTGTTAGTGCTATGGGGGCTACTTGACAATGTTTATGGAAACCGGCCCCAGGCTAGGGTCCTTTGTTCAGCCACCTAGGCGACAGAAGGCCTTGGTCTGAAGACCATTATATTTTTAACTAGTGGGCCGCGACCATTACCACTGGTGATCCCTGTGTGTTTTGGACGAGTGGATTCTCTCTGTCACCGTGTTAAGGCCCCATCTTTCATATCCAAATGAGAGTATTCCTTCACGAGGGGATATGTGCATGGATGTGCGATAGCGGCAGATCCGTGTTCAAAGTCAGCTACACAGGCCAGTTGGTATTGTGCTGATTCCGTCGGGTGTTGGTAAAATCACCACTGTGAAGCGGTGTTGACATCTTGTTTTCTCTTTTCTCTTAAAAAGTGAGGAGAGGTTCAGAACGGCGGCCTGTCTGGGTGAGTGTTATGTCATTGTTTACAGGTTCAGTTGATAGCTGCTTAGCTTACGGTTAGCCAGTCAGCTGTTAACTGCTGCGTTAGCCTGCTGGGATCGCTGCATGGCCTGCTCAGGTTGGGCCTACTGTTAGCCAGCAGCTGTTAGCTGCGGTGCTAGCATGTCGTGATCGCTAGGTAACGTTAGCTTGCTGCTATAGGCCATGGCCTGGCGCGGGGTAGCTTAGCTTCTCGCGCGCCGCCGTGAGCTCGCTTTTGGTCGCGTGCGTCGTTAGCTCGGCGTCTCACGAGCAGGAGCGGTAGCACCCGAACGGTTGGAGCGGCCGTTAGCTTGATGCTATTCTGTTGAACGTGCTTTGATTTTAACATGTTTTACGCTCTTGACTACGACGTCATCCTTGACAGGGGATGTTTCGTCGACTCTGCCCTGAGCCAGGACGGCAAGGTTGCATCAACAAAGGACTGTAGTGCGGGTTGGAGCGGCGACGCTGCCCAGTTCGAACAACACAGGAGCGGCTGTGTTCCTACGGTGTCTGTGACTGCACTTCGCTGATCTACGTTCCGGGTAGGAACAGGTTTGACCAGACCTTATAACACGTTTTCTGGTTTTACTTTTCTAAATGTATTGTGAATAACGATGTTTTTCCCAAAACGTGTGTTGCTGCAATGCATTTGGGATACGGCGCGGGTTATGTGTGAGCTGTTTTTGTCACTGGCAGTTAACTTCTCCGTGCAAATCGGGATGTAATGATCTGGTTGTTGTGTGAGAAACATCATGGTGTTTATATGTACTGTGTACTCACAACTAAGGTAACTAACCTATGAAGCTATGCTTGGTGACAAGTGAGTAAAAGAATGTTCTTTTCTCAGCCTGTGATGACAATGAACAGTGTGTTCACATATTAACAGGTTTTCCTGTTTTAACTGGCCGTATTGAGGGTAAAATAAGAGGATTGTGTTTCCCCCCGGTTCCCTGGGGACTTTTTCATCCTCCTATCAGACATGTTTGTGCACTAATTGTGTCTTTTGTGTGGTAGGGATGCGATGTAACTCTTAGCTTGATTGCTGAGGTTGTGCTAAAACTGCTGGAGAAACTTTATTTTCCTAAAAGAAAAAATTGTTTGGTCGCTGTCGTGTGTGCTTAGCAAGGCCTGTGGCCGATACTAATCGAGAATGATGTATTCTCTCATTGTGAAAAACGGCGTTCCTCTGTTGAGTGTTTTTGCCATTTTTTGTAGGTGATGGATGGGTTGTGTGGGTCATGTGACCTACAACTGGGTTGGACTGGCCACATAAGCACATGTGTATGTTGGACCGGGGCTCTTAGAGCCCTCTCTATTCTGTGTTTTTCCTTAGTAAAAATCAGATAGCAGGTTAGCTCATGCGCTGTGTGGAGCCGTCAAACGCTTCATAGAGCTGACTATGACTGTGTCATATTCTCTTTTTGTCATTACATCGTATCATGGGTGTGGGGTCGTAAAGGGGTGAACTGGTAACCTTTCCTCTCCCCCCTGTCCTTCAAGGTTCCCGTCACATGGCGGTTCGGCACGTTACGGGGGGGGGAGGGAGTTTCCTGGTCCCACGGCCTGGTATATTGGGCGTGTGCACCGCTGGAATTCCCCCGCCATAGAGCACGTCACCGTGCGCGTCTCTGTTGGTAGGACTTCCGTGTGCTGTTCAGGTCCATGTGATGGATCTGTTTCAGGGGGGTGGTCAGGGCTCCTCCTCACCAAGCGCCTATTCGGGCCTTCTGTGAGTTCGGACTCCTTCTTCCGTGTGAGGGAGCCTCCATCAGAGTACAGAGCCTTATTCCTCAGATTGTCAAAGTGAGTGGACCCTCTAGAAGGGTCCTATTCTATTGTATATGTATTCGATTCAATTCGATTATTGAGTGTGTATGGGTTCAGTGCCTCTTCCCCGGAGAGCCCTAAAACCAATTTTTTACATGGCTCAAGGTGCAATATATTCTTTTCAATCTGTACAGCTCGCGTGGGAAGTCTCTCTGGGGATCCCCGTCTCCTTCCTATGGGAGGGTGGTGGGATGTAAAAATGTGAACATTTTTTACCCCGGCTGTGTAGACTGGGATACATACTGTTGATGCTTCCTTCTTTTCTATTCCAGAAGTGTTGGAGTTAGGGAGTGTCACACCCCTCTTGTCGTTCCCCTGGGCGCCTTGGGGATTCAATGACAGGTCTAAATAGCCTGTTCATTGATGGGGGTGTGTCCCGACGCACGTATAGTGCTAGCTCGCTGTAAACAGGCGACTGACTGACACGCCTTGGTTGCTTGTGGTTGAAACGGCGTTTTTATAAAGCAACTGAGATGGGGGTTTTTCCTCTTTTCCGACGACCAAATCCCACGACCTGGGTTGGTTTTTCGACGGATTCTCGTTCATGTCTGGGGGATGATGACGGAATGGATCTGAACATATGTAGAGGGGTCTCACGCCCTTGGGGTGGGCCACCAGGCGCGGTTCGGCCGAACGTCTGGGTGGCGCCTTCTTTTTCATGTTGAGATCGACACGCATATCTGCCCTTTCTCCTGGAGTTGGCATGTCGGCGTGGTTAGGGCACGGGACTGGTTCTGGTCACGCTGGACCGGATCAGTTGAACCCGTTGTCCGCCGGGGATGCAGATCTGCTGTTCTGGTACCCTGAGGGACTTGGGCTTTTTTCAGGGGGAAAAATGCCAGGTCGGTCCGGGTGTCACAGGGTTAAGCGATATGGAGACCCTGGTTGGGTACGTTTTTACTCAGCACTGTCGTAATGGCTTACGGCCATGCCAACCTGTACACGCTCGATCTCGTCGGATCTCGGCCGCTACACAGGTTGGTCCTGGTTAGTACTTGGTTGGGAGACCGCCTGGGAATACCAAGTACGGTGTGCTTAGGGGCTGGTTCTCCATTATTTTTCGCTCCTCTCTCACGCATGGCTAAGAGGGGCCTGTTGGGGGTGGTCTTTGACCTCCTCTGGTGACCCTGTGCTTCCCGTATCGCCAGGCCCGGTCCGAGGTAATGTTCGTCGACCCGTAGGCCTGGGTTAACCCTTTTTTGAAAACTGAGACACTTGTACTGCGGTATAGCCGGTGTATACCCGCAGGTGTGTTTTGGAGTTTTTTCTTGAGGGGTTATTGGAACAACCACCGCGTTGGGTAACACCAAGGTGGTTGATTCCCTGGTGTGTTGGAGCAGTGTCAACTCCCGGGTTACCCGGTTGAGGGTGCCCCTGCACGTTCATGACGTCTGCCAATCGTGTCAGCCTTCTCTGCCTCAACCCCTCTGGGTGGGGGTTTTTAAATGGAGGCTTGGTCATGCGACAACGCCAGCATACGCCCCTTCCGCCGGGGCAGCTGTGTTCAGCTGTCCCCTCTGGCGCCTGTCTCGTCCGCAGTCTCCAGGCTAGGGTTAACAGCCTGTTGCCTGGTTTTTCCCCGGTGCACTGCCTGCTTCCGTTGGTTAACCTTTTTTGTGTGCTTACGGCCGTGCTGACTGCCTGTTCTGCAGGGTCAGTGTGCCAGGCGGTGTACTATTGGGGGGACAGGGCCCGCTCGGCTTACGGCCATACCGACCTGAACACGCCCGATCTCGTCCGATCTCGGAAGCTAAGCAGGTTCTGGCCTGGTTAGTACTTGGTTGGGATACTGCCTGGGAATGCCAGGTGCAGTAACTGAGGGGCCTTTGTCCGAATACGCTGGTGATGTGGGGGGTGGGGCACTACGTGCCCACCTGGTGGGGTCTTGATGCTGGCATCATGGACTTCTCCGGGCCCCCATTCTAGGGAGTCCAGTCCTTTTGGTGGGTCTGGGTCTTCCTTCGTGCTCCGCTGCTACGGCCTTGCCACGGGGTTGGGTTTGCCCTTGACCCCGTGATTCTGGGGGCAGTAACGAGGTTGTTCCTCCGTTCATTCCCGGGTGGCATGCGGGTTGTGCGTGTGTGTAGTCGTGGGGTCAAGCCACGGTCTGCTCACCGTGTGCGTTGAGTTGCTTGAGTGCCTCTTCGCACGGTCGGGTCCGTCGCCTTCGCGTGAAGCCCCTAATAGGGGGGATACCCTCCATTAGGGGGGGTCGGGGGGGCTCGGCCCTCCCTGTTCTGATGGTTTTGGGGGGCTGT
This sequence comes from Notolepis coatsorum, assembly GCF_963971535.1. Lineage (NCBI taxonomy): Eukaryota > Metazoa > Chordata > Actinopteri > Aulopiformes > Paralepididae > Notolepis > Notolepis coatsorum. The sequence goes on from NW_028174869.1 coordinate 536,187, forward strand.
CAGCGGGGTGTATTTGTCAGCCAGCGGCTCCGCTTGGCCTCCCCTTGTGCAGTTGTGATGCCAAGCAGAGCCCCTTAACGAAACAGAACGTTAGGTTATGGCTATAACCAAGTTCTGTTAGTTAGGGGTGACGCTTGGCATCAGACGGCCGCTGCAGCCCTTGACCTCACCTTGTGGTGAAAGCTTGGGAAGGAGGAGAGCAGGTGACCACACACCTGCTTATGAAGGTAAGCTGATGAGGGGTGTGGTCAGACTAATACTGGTATTAAAGGTATATTTGTGGAATGTTATTCAGTACGCGTGCACGTACGCGAGGGAGTGCAGTTGTGATGCCAAGCGTCACCCCTAACTAACAGAACTTGGTTATAGCCATAACCTAACGTTTTGGAACTTTTGATATGTATTGCCCCTCAATAGGCCACAACTGGGCAACATTAAATTATGCTTGTTAAGCACTATACCAAATATAAATAACAAATATATACTGATTGATTGAACATTTTAATTAACAGATTGCAGAATGGGTACAGTACAGTACAGCTCAATACACACAATTGTTAAGGGGATGCAGACCAGGAGAAAGACGTTCGTCTTGTTTACATCAGGGTCCCCCATTTTCAATTCATGACATTTATGACATACACAACATACAGATATAAGAATCTAATCTAATCATCTAAACGTTTCCCAAACTCGCCAATAAAACTCGCCAATAAAAAGTAAAAAAAGAAGAAAAAAAAAAGTTTTCTTTTTTTAAATAAAAAAGCTGTAGATGAGTTGATTCAGTTTGGCACCACATACTTATGTGAATCTGGGTTTTCTACTCTAGCATACCTGAAAAACAAATACAGAAACAGACTAAATGCTCAGCATGACCTCAGAATAGTACTTTCAAAAACCAAGCCCAGAATAGATCTGCTGGTTGAAAACTTCAACCAGCCACATACCTCTCATTAGATTTCATTGTGCCATAGATGAAATAGAATACCCCTTCTATCATGATGTCAGGTCAGTAGAATTTTTAAATAAGTCAGTACAAATTTATCAGAATGTTGCTCAATGTTGGGTTTAAGGTTGAGGGACTGAGGGAGGGGGTAAGAAATGGAGAGTTGAAAAAGGGGTGATAAATAGAAAGGAGAGTAGAACATGTTTGTTCATTTAAAAGTGTTACAAAATTGTATGTTACGAGGTGGTGAGCAACTTAACATTACACTCTGATTATTGCTGTGATGTGCTTTTATAATTAAATAAATACATTTCATATACATTTTAAATTCATGGTTTGTTGTGTTCTTTATCAGTAGTTTATAAATGTATGTTATGGCAATAAATTTTTTTTGTATCTACTTTTTCTCCCCATTTTTCTATTTTTTGCTCTGTCCCCAATTTCGTATTGTCCAATTCTACCCTCCCCTGTCTCAAACGTTATTAGACCATGCCTCCCACAAGCCGGCTGCAATGTGGATAACGCCTTGCATCACGTGTCCCCTCCGGTACTCGAGGAGGCAGCCGTCGCATCTTTTCACCTGCACAGCGCGATCTCTCAGCGGCGAGGGTCTGCGTGGGAGGCACACCCCGCCCCCGTCGCTTCCTGATTCTACTGCGCAGGCGCACCAACCAACCTGTAGGAGTCGCTGTCCACAATGTCCGATCCCCACCCACCAGCTTCCCACCCCCTAATACTGCCAATTGTATTAGTATGAACGACCAGCCAAGCTGGTAGCAACGCCGAGAGCTGGGCTCGAACCCAGCATATCCTGCGTTGGTGGCGAGTGCCTTGCCCACTGCGCCACCTAGCCGCTCTGTTATGGCAATTCATGATGTATTTTTGTAAGTTTGGGTCCCGGGGAAACACCAAATTTCTCTTTTGGGTCTCGAGCAGAAAAAGTTTGAACTAATCTAATCATGACATTTAAGACATGCATGACATACAGATATATATATATATATATATCTCTGAGCACCTGAAGACTGTGCTATTAAACCAGGAAGTGCAGCACTATGTCAGCAGAGTAGAGCCTCCACTACTGCAGTGCCCTGCGCTGCAACACAACTAACACAAGAGTGAACAAAAAACGCTCATGGACCCACGGTCTGTCGTTGACTGAGTCGCTTGTGTTGACGCTGTGTGTCAGACTCTGGATGCTTTCGAACACCCGCCCACCTCTCCCTCTGATTGGCTTACCATGACATTTTACTCAACCTCAGCCAATCGTCAGCATGTATGCGCTTGTCTCGCGCGCTGCCCACTAAACAAGGAAGAACAATATTTCCTCTTGGCGCAGAGATCTGTCTGATGAAAAAATAAATAAAAAATAAAAAAAGTATTTAATTGTTTTTTTATTGCTAATTAAAATTAAAGAAATGTATTTATTATTTAAACGCCTTTATTTCATATTCGACACAGACGGTAGGCTATATATAGCACATTTTGTTATTAATCTTATTAAACTGTATAGATGCTTCACCAATCACCTTCTCAGCTGCTACTGTCTATGTCACCAACATCTTTATTTAATCACACTTTCATCATTAAGCAGGTAACCATCAATCTTGGTATCCAAGCTGATAAAATCACTCCATTAATAGAAAGAGCAGGAGCTAAGTCTTTTCAGCCATCTTTTCCTGAGCATTATTAGCAGTGAAGTGTAGAAGAGAGGAGACGGAATGCAATGGTTGATCTTCACAATATAATAATGTTTTTATTGTGAATAGCGGATCACTCAGTTGCTCATAGCAAACAAAAAGGGTGAGACCCAAAGTCTCCACAAACCCTATATAACATAAAGAAAAGGTGAGATCTATAAGATAAGCCATGCTGCACGTTATGGTAGACACTGGTCACCTCAGCCGCTGTGACTTTGTCTGTGAGAGAGAGAGAGAGAGAGAGAGAGAGGTCATCAATCGGCACACATGCGATGCATGCATGCAATTCGTATCTGCGATTAACCCATCCCGTCGTCCTTCCCCCCCAAGGGCAGCCGGGAGCAGACAGGCGTCAACGTGAGCCGCGCCAGGGGACCAATCCAAGTGCTCCTGTCCGTCTTCGTCAAGGACGCCACAGCGTTAGCTGTGTGTTGCTGTCCTTTGGCTTTGAGAAAAAGCTAGTCATGCTACTGTTAGTATTCCTTTGCTGTTAATTTTGTTTGTGAGCCTCACCATCACCGCGCCTCTTAACGTCCCCCTCTCCTCCATGGGTGATGGTGAGGCTCCTGTGGCAGATCCTGCATTCTACCTTTTGGGGATCATCTGAAACGGATCTCAGCCATGTATACTTCTTGTCCCAGTCTCTGTTATATGAGCAAAGTATTTTTTTTGCCTCCATTTTCTTGTTTTTCTTAGCTAGCTAAACAACTTGTATCAGTAATATTGGCTTTCTTTCTTCTGACTACTCAACATTTACATTTAGTCATTTAGCTGACGCTTTTATCCAAAGCGACTTACAAGTTCTGTACGACAAGCCATCAGGAAGGGCACAACTCTATCAGCTGAGTAACAATGTTCATCAAAGTGTTGAGTGCTACAGTGTAGGTTAGTTTATTAGGACAAGTGCATGACAGTATGGTTAGTTAGGGTTAGATTTTAATTATATTTTTTTTTCTTTTTTTTTCAGATAATGGTTGAAGAAGTGCGTCTTTAGTCGACGGCGAAAGATTGGACGTGTTTCGGCTGTCCTAACTGGGGTGGGTAGTTCATTCCACCATTGTGGGGCAAGGACTGAGAATAGGCGACTTCTCTTTGATGACCCTCCCGGAGCTTGGATAGGAGTAGGTCTGAGGCGGCCAGAAGATGCAGAGCGTAGGGGTCTTGAGGGTGTGTAGTTAGTCAAGTCAAGTCAAGAGTTTTAATTGTCACGGCATACAAGTATACAATGAAATGCGGGTGGTCTTGCCCGCAACGATGTGCAATACAGTGGTACAACATATAATAGAATCCAATAAAAAACAACATTGTGCAATAAACAGGTAACAGGTAACATGGTGTGACATCTCGGTATCTGTACATAGTTATTTACAGAGCATATAGGACATGCTAGGTAGCTTTGGTAGTGCAATACACTGTTCCTCTTATTCTAATTTAAAGTGGCCTTTCCTTTTGGCCATAAGTGTGCGTGTGTGCGGCATGAGTGTGTGCCCGCTCATGTTAAAGTGTTAAGTGGCTGCTAGTGTGTGAGCGTGCACAGCGTGCGTGTCGTGTGTGTGTTCATGTGTGCTTGTGTGTGGATAGTTCAGTGCTCTGTGGCACTCAATGTTCATTGTTCAGGGCTCTGATGGCCTGGGGGAAGAAGCTGAGCCTAAGCCGCTCTGTCCTAGTAGCTGGGGTTCGCAGGCGTCTGCCTGAACTCAGCAGCTGGAACAGGCTGTTATTGGGGTGGTGAGGGTCTTTCATTATCCTGCAGGCTCTGGATTTGCACCTCTTGTTGTATAGAACCTGCAGGGGAGGTAGTGCAATACCCGTGGTACGCTCGGCTGAGCGCACCACTCTCTGTAGGGCCTTCTTGTCCTGTGCCGTGCTGTTTCCATACCAGGCAGTGATGTTTCCGGTCAAGATGCTCTCTACAGCTCCTGAGTAGAAGGACTGGAGTATCTTCCCCGATACTCTGAACTTCCTTAACTGTCTCAGGTGGTAGAGGCGCTGTTTCGCCTTCTTTACTACTGTGTCTATGTGTGTTGACCATGTCAGATCCTCTGAGATGTGGACCCCCAGGTACTTAAAGCTGCTCACCCTGTCCACGGTAGCCCCGTTAATCATCAGTGGTGTGTGTGTCTCCTGCTGTCCTCTCCTATAATCCACGATCAGCTCCTTGGTTTTACCAATGTTCAGGAGCAGGCTGTTGTCCTGGCACCAGCGTTCCAGTACCTCATCCTCCTCCCGGTAGGCCTTCTCGTCGTTGTCCGAGATCAGCCCCACCACCACCATGTCGTCTGCGAACTTCACTATGGAGTTGGAGCTGAACTTGGCCACACAATCGTGTGTGTAGAGTGAGTACAGCAGGGGGCTTAGAACACAGCCCTGGGGGGACCCGATGCTCAGGGTGATGGTGTTGGAGGTCTGACCCCCCACCCTGACCGCCTGGGGTCTTTCACTCAGAAAGTCCAGTGCCCAGGCGCTCAGGGCGGAGCTCAGACCCAGCTCGATCAGCTTGTCCACCAGTCTGGTGGGGACTATGGTGTTGAACGCTGAGCTGTAGTCAATGAACAACAGTCTCACATAGCCCCCCTTCTGACGGTCAAGGTGGGAGAGGGTGCTGTGCAGTACCTGGGAGACCGCGTCATCAGTGGATCTGTTTGTCCTGTATGCAAATTGCATAGGGTCCATATCACTGGGGAGGGAGGCACAAATGTGGTCCTTGACCAGCCTCTCAAAACATTTCATGACCACAGAGGTGAGTGCCACCGGTCTGTAGTCGTTTGGACATGTTGGGGAGGGTTTCTTCGGTACAGGGATGATGGTAGACATCTTGAAGCAGGCAGGGACCACTGACTCCGCCAGGGATTGATTAAATATGGCGGTGAACACCGGGGCAAGCTGGTTGGCACAGGACTTAAGTATGCGTCCTGTTATACCATCTGGGCCAGCAGCCTTCCTGGTGTTCACCTGCATAAATGCTCTTCTCACACTGTGTACCGTCAATGAGAGAGCGTCCCCGCCCCCCCGCGGATGCCCCCCCCCCCCTCCACAACAGCCGGCGCACCAGTGACGTCACTAGCCGTTGGGCTAGCAGTGCCACTGTTTGCACCAAACCGCGCGTAGAAGGTGTTGAGCTGGTCCGCAAGGGAGGCGTCGTCGCTCCCCATTGAGGGGGCGCTGACTTTGTAGTCAGTTATAGCCCTCAGTCCCTGCCATAAGCCTCTTGTGTCATTCTGTGCCATTTGTGCCTCCATCTTGTCGGCATACGTCCTCTTAGCAAGTTTGACAGCCTTGCGCAGAGTGTAGACTGTTGTCTTGTACTCTTCCATGTTTCCTGACTCTCTGCCCCGGTTATAAGCAGTGGTGCGAGAGTTCAGAGCTGCTCTGATAGTACTCTGCCCTGTCAAGGCAGACCGCAGTAACTTCAAAAAAGTGAAACTGAGAAAAATGGCTTTAAAGTTTTTTGACTTGCCATCCAAAATGTGTTATAGGTAGATAGATGATAGTACCCAGATTTAACATGTATTAATGAAGTAATCTTTAGGCATACAAAAATATGACATAATTATTTTAATTAACCCCCAAAAAGCAGATACTGCACTCTGCTGCACAGTTCCCTTAAATAATTATACAGGTAATGTACAGGCAAAGTGCAGTAACTTCAAATACAATGTTGTTTTCCCTCCAGCTTTCATAACTTAACCTAGCCATTTTATTTGGATCATCATCATTCCAATATATTCAGGTGTTAAATTTCATTTTCAAAATGGCTAGGATAAGTTATGAAAGCTGGAGGGAAAACAACATTGTATTTGAAGTTACTGCACTTTGCCTGTACATTACCTGTATAATTATTTAAGGGAACTGTGCAGCAGAGTGCAGTATCTGCTTTTTGGGGGTTAATTAAAATAATTATGTCATATTTTTGTATGCCTAAAGATTACTTCATTAATACATGTTAAATCTGGGTACTATCATCTATCTACCTATAACACATTTTGGATGGCAAGTCAAAACACTTTAAAGCCATTTTTCACTGTTTGGAAGTTACTGCGGTCTGCCTGGTTTTTTAGTGTGATTTTGTAGTTACTGCAGTTTTTAAAACCCCATATCTCCAAAACTGAGCGACATTAACATCTGAAACTTGGTCACAAGATAAAACATTTATTGACAAGTTCAATTTCACTCATAACTCAATTCTGACTTTTTTTGAGTTACTGCGGTCTGCCTTGACAGGGCAGTAACTGTCCACCCATGGTTTCTGGTTTGGGAACACCCTCGCCTTCTATGTGGGGACGATACTATCAGCCAGTGTTGTTATGAATGACACCACAGCGTCTGTGAAATCGCTGACGTCACTGTTACTCCTCTTGAACATTCCCCAGTCGGCGGCGTCTAGTGCGTCCTGAAGCGTGGCCTCTGATTGGTCGTCCCATTTTTTGACCTCACGTGACACGACGGCGTCACGTGATCTCTGTTTATATGCTGGGACCAGCAAGATGGCGGCATGATCCGACGTGTTTGTTGCTCCCACTAATGGTGGAGCCGGTACAGCCTTGTAACCGGCTCTGAACGGGGTGTAACAGTGGTCGAGTGTATTTCCTCCCCTTGTGGAGCAGACGATTTGCTGGAAGAAAGACGGCATGACTTTCTTCAGATTCGCCTGATTGAAATCCCCGGCTACTATCATGGCTGCGTCCGGATGCTTGATCTGGTGTGTGTTCAGATGTTCGTGTAGTTCCCCTAACGCCCTGCCGACGTTCGCCTGGGGGGGAATGTACACTGCAGTCATGATCACTGCAGTGAATTCGCGCAGAAGATGGAACGGGCGACATTGGATCGTGAGGTGTTCCATGTCGGGAGAGCATGAACGGGAGAGTATCTTCACCTCCCCGGGGCTAGTCCAGCCGTTGTTGGTCATAAGGTCATAGAGACCATGGTTAGATGGTTAGAGACCATTCACCGGAGGTAGGCGGGAGCGGTTCCCTTTGCCGCACGGTATGCTAGGTCGAGGGCCTTGAAGCGGATTCGTGCAGCAATGGGGAGCCAGTGCAGGTCCCTAAGAAGTGGGGTGACATGGGCCGACTTCGGTAGGTTTGAGATCAGGCGGCCGCTGCGTTCTGAATGAGTTGAAGAGGCTTAGTGGCAGTGGCCGGGAGGCCAGCGAGCAGTGCGTTGCAGTAGTCGAGGCGGGAGATGACTGTTGATTGGACAAGGAGTTGGGTGGCTTCTTTTGTCAGGAAGGGGCGGATCCTTCTGACGTTGCTCAGGAGGAATCGGCAGGTTCTGGTTGTCGCTGCGATGTGAGCAGAGAAGTTCAACTGGTCGTCGAGGACAACACCAAGGTTCTTGGCGGTCGGGGACGCGGTCACAGCTGCATTCTCGACTGTGATGGAAAGGTCGTCAGGGGGGAGGATTTGGCCGGCAGGTGGAGCAATTCTGTTTTGCTTAGGTTCAGTTTGAGGTGGTTGGTCGTCATCCAGGCGGAGATGTCGGACAGACAGGCCGAGATCCGCTCAGAGACGTGGATATCTGAGGGAGGGAAAGAGAGGAAGAGTTGAGTATCGTCGGCATAACAATGGTAGGAGAAGCCATGAGACGTGATAATGTTACCCAGTGATTTAGTGTAGAGGGAGAAGAGAAGGGGTCCTAAAACCGAGCCCTGGGGGACACCCGTCCGCAGGGGGCGGGTGGCCGACAGGGTCCCTCTCCATGACACTTGGTAGGAGCGGAGGTATGATGACAGCCATGTCAGCGCAGAGCCAGCCACTCCCATTCCTGCGAGGGCCGCGAGGAGGATCTGGTGGTTGACTGTGTGGAAGGCTGCAGATAGATCTAGGAGAATCAGGACAGAGGAGAGGCCTTTCGCTTTTGCTAAGTGAAGTGCCTCTGTGACCGCAATGAGGGCTGTCTCTGTGGAGTGACCAGTCCTAAAGCCTGACTGATTAGGGTCTAGGAGGTCATTCTGTAAGAGATAAGCAGTAAGTTGGTTGGATACAGCACGTTCAAGTATTTTAGAAAATAAGGATAGAAGAGAGACAGGACAGTAGTTGCCTATGACGGTAGGGTTCAGGGATGGTTTTTTTATGAGGGGCGTGACTCTGGCTTGTTTTAGGGAGGTGGGGACCACCCCCGAGTTGAGTGAGGAGTTGATGGTTGCAGTTAGGAATGGGAGGATGTCCGGTGCTATGGTCTGTAGATGGTTGCAGTTAGGAATGGGAGGATGTCCGGTGCTATGGTCTGTAGGAGTGGGGAGGGTAGCCGGTCCAGCTGGCATGTAGTCGGACGGTTCGACGTTACCAGTGTCAGGGTCTTGGCTTCTGTAATGGGAGAGAAAGATGACAGAGTGAAGGATGAGGTTCTCGATTCAGCATTTGGAATGGGTGGGGGTTGGGAGAAGGAGCTGCGGATGTTCTCCACTTTTTCCTCAAAGAAGATTGCAAAGTCTTCGGCAGAGAAAGATGAGGGAGGGGGGTGTGGGGGGGGAGTGAGGAGGGAGGACATGGTAGCATGCAGTTTGCGAAGATTCTTGGCAGAGGCCTCGATCCTATGGTGAAAGAAAGAAGCTTTGGCATTAGTAATGGTTTTGGAGAATGTTAACAAGAGGTTGTGATATGTGTCGATGTCAGCAGTGAGGCGTGACTTTCTATACTTCCTTTCAGCTGCTCTCAGGACCTGTCTTTGTTCTCTCACTGGATCTGTCAGCCATGGACTGGGTGGGGAACGGCGGGCAGGTTTCTCAATAAGGGGACAGAGCTTGTCGAAGGAGGTAAGGAGGTTGCAAGGGCTGAGAGGAGGGTGGAGGTTGCCATCTCTGTGGAGAGAGCAGAGAAGGTGTCACTCAAAGGTAGAGCGGATAGTATGTCAGAGGAGAGGGTGGAGGGGGATAGGGAGGGCAGGTTGCGTCTGAGTGAGACGGTTTGAGTTGGGGTGAAGACCTTTCGGTTAAGCATGAGAGTTAGTGAGAAGGATATGAAGGAATGGTCAGATATATGTAGGGGAGTTACCGTGGTGTTAATGATGCTGGAGTTACGGATGGCGGCTACGTGGCGTAGTGGGCAAGGCGCTCGCCACAAATGCGGAGACGCTGGGCTCGCCTGTTCGAGCCCAGCGTTCCACATTGCTTTCAGTTTAGCTGGTCTTTCATACTAATACACATTGGACGTATTAGGGGGTGGGAAACTGATGGGTGGGGATCGGGCGTTGTAGACAGCGACTCCTACAGGTCGGATGGTGCGCCTGCGCAGTAGAATCAGGAAGTGTCGGGGGCAGCGTGAGCCTCCCACGTGTTACTCCTCGCCACTGAGAGATCGAGCTGCGCAGGTGAAAAATGCGACTGCTGTTACCTCAAGTACCGGAGGGGACTTGTGCTATGTATGACTTAGTCCACATTGCAGCCGGCTTGTGGGAGGCAAGAAACAGCGTTCGTGACAGGGGAGGGTTGAATTGGATGATACGAAATTGGGATGGGAGAAAAATATAGAAAAAATGGGAGAAAAAGTGGATAAAAAAAAAATGATGCTGGAGTTACAGGAAAATATGAGATCCAAGGAGTTGCCTGCTTTGTGGGTGGGAGGCATGGCAGTGGGAGTCAGGTCAAATGATTGTAGGAGGGAGACTACTATGACTGACTGAGATGAGTCAGGCAGGTTGAAGTCGCCCAATAGAAGGAGAGGGGTACCAACTTCCGGTAAGGAGCTTAGAAGCATGTCCAGCTCATCTGTGAAGTGATCAAGCGGACCTGGCGGGCAGTAGAGTGTAACAATGGTGAGATTGAAAGGATTAGAGACAGATACTGCATGATATTCAAAAGAGGAGAGTGACAGTTCTGGGAGTTGTGTTAGGTTTGTAGTCCATGAAGGAGATGTCATGAGGCCAGTGCCTCCACCCCGTCTGGAAGGTCGAGGTGTGTGAGTGAAGTTATAATTTGTAGATAATGCTGCAGGTGTTGATGAGTTATTGGGGGTTATCCAGGTCTCAGTTAGAGCCAGGAGCTGCAGATTTTGACTATGGGCGTAGGCAGTAATGAAGTCAACTTTCTTGACTGCTGATTGACAATTCCATAAGCCTCCCCGTACTGTGACAGGTGTATTAGTGGCTGTAGGAGGGTAGGATAGATTAGCCGGGTTGCTAGCAAACTGCCGTGGGTGGGTTGAATCTGTTCTGGAGGAGCAGATTGTGGATATGAGACACATTGTGGTGTCAAGAGTGGCAGGGAGGAAGTAGAGAAATAGTAGAGTGGGAGGGAAAGGGAGGTTTTTCAGAGTGGAGTGAAAGATAGGACTAGGGTGTACTTAGCACTAGGTGGATCGGTGGATCCCTCGGCGGATAACTCCTCTTTGTCCCTCTTCGTTTCTCAACGCTTCGCTGACGCTAAGCCAGCAGGCCTTTAAATCCCTATCACTAATTAGTGCTGTCTAACACCTGGCCCTTAATGGGGCACTTAAGGAAACAAAATGGCCGCTTTAAACACGCCCCTTAATCAAGTCAGCTGGTCAGGTCAGCAATCAAGTCTCAGTTTAAAGATATTAATAAATTACTTAAAATGTCTTACCCTGATGCAGTGTAAGTCTCTCAGTGAATGTGCTCTCCTTCCACAACAGAATGTAGTACAGAGTGATTCCAGGATAGGCTGAGGTTCTGCTTTTAAGCAGTGACAGGGCTCTGAGATCACACTCAGTACACAAGTGCTGTCTTTAAGCAGGAAGCAGCCTTTAATGGGGCACTTAAGGAAACAAAATGGCCGCTTTAAACACGCCCCTTAATCAAGTCAGCTGGTCAGGTCAGCAATCAAGTCTCAGTTTAAAGATATTAATAAATTACTTAAAATGTCTTACCCTGATGCAGTGTAAGTCTCTCAGTGAATGTGCTCTCCTTCCACAACAGAATGTAGTACAGAGTGATTCCAGGAGAGGCTGAGGTTCTGCTTTTAAGCAGTGACAGGGCTCTGAGATCACACTCAGTACACAAGTGCTGTCTTTAAGCATGAAGCAGCCTTTAATGGGGCACTTAAGGAAACAAAATGGCCGCTTTAAACACGCCCCTAATCAAGTCAGCTGGTCAGGTCAGCAATCAAGTCTCAAGTGACTGATGTCACACCAGGGGCGTAACTAAGGGGGGGGTCCCTGGGAAATGTCCCCGGCATGTTTTCAGAATGCAGTTAGTGTCCCCGGCATGTTTTCAGAATGCAGTTAGTGTCCCCGGCACGATAATAAACGGTGACGCGACGTGATAGGAAAACGGCTGCTTGGCCATCTCTGAGCCATTGTCATGCAAAGTCAAGTGAGCACCCGGTGCTAAGTACCACAGCTGTCTTTGCATATCAACAACAGCCCAGTATTCAGGTGTGCTCAAATAGGCTACATCAGTGGCGGACTGGGACAAAAATTCAGCCCGGGACATTCAGACGCACCAGCCCACACACCGGCCCACGCACCGGCCCACGCACCGGCCCACGCACCGGCCCCGAAACCGGCCCACACAACGGCCGTTATGAAACACTTGTCCAGTATTAAACAACCCAAGGCTGTGGCTAAGGAGTCAACATCAGGGAGACCAAATCTACACCCCGCCCCTAGATGTCCACTCGTGCACAGTGCACACACACACACACACACACACACACACACACATATACTGTTACTTTCTGTCATTGGCATATGTGTTTTTTTTTTACTAACATCTTAGTGCCTCATTAGCCTAGGGATTAAGGATACATGAAGTATTAACTACACCATAATAATATTGAGGTTTTGATCCATAGAAAGGTCTGTGCTACACAATTTCAGTTAGATTGGATGTATTGTCCTTTAATTTGGCACTCATGACATTAGTTGCTTGCCGTTTAATCAACATCGAAAGACCTCCCAGACACCCATTCCAAGAGCCTGCTCTCTCTCTCTCTCTCTCTCTCTCTCTCTCTCTCTCTCTCTCTCTCTCTCTCTCTCTCTCTCTCTCTCTCTCTCTCTCTCTCTCTCTCTCTCTCTCTCTCTCTCTCTCTCTGTATCTCTCCCTCTATCTGTGTGTCTCTCTCTGTCTCTCTCTCTCTATCTGTGTGTCTTTCTGTCTGCCTGTCTGTCTGTCTGTCTGTCTGTCTGTCTGTCTGTCTGTCTGTCTGTCTGTCTGTCTGTCTGTCTGTCTGTCTGTCTGTCTGTCTGTCTGTCTGTCTGTCTGTCTGTCTGTCTGTCTGTCTGTCTGTCTGTCTGTCTGTCTGTCTGTCTGTCTGTCTGTCTGTCGCTCTCTCTGTCTCTCCCCCAATTAAACTGTCCTATACTCTACATCACCAGCATGTTTCGCAGCAAGTCACTTGTTCCTGCGACCCTGTCAATCACTCCATCAGTGTCCAGAGCCGTCAGGATCTCCTTCTCTGTGCACATGAGCATGAACGCCTCCAGATGCTCCTGGGTCAGAGTGGTCCTCAGTCGGGTCTTCACAAATTTCAGGGTGGAGAAGGTCCTCTCACAGGCAACTTGACTGAATGACAGTGTTAGGAGGAACTTGTAGCCCAATCCAATGACATGATAGGCATCAGTCAGCAAGTTGTACTTTGACAGTACATGATGCACACAAACAGGACCGTTTTTACATGAGTTGCAACTCTTGTTCTCCAGCTCCAGGTCTTCTTCTCCTCCTCCTCCATCCTCACCTCCGGTTGTCCTGACATTGTATGCATCCAAATGAGGCATCTTAAGTCTTTCCCAATGGTTGGCCAGGCTTGAGAGCTCAGCCTGCAGTCTTCCAGCAGTGGCTCTTTCATCAAACCTCTGCAGGTATTCGCTCAACTTTTTTCAATGCTTCTGTTGGAAGGCCCGTTTCCATTATTTCAGGGAAATTCCGAGGATCAAGACATGCAAAGTCCGTACAGAGTGGTCCATTTGCAGCATAGCGACTCTTAATGCTCTCTGTGACTGTGTCCAGAATGACATTGTGGTCCTTGATCTTGTAGTTTGCCTCAGCATCTGACACAGGCTCATCTTCAGCCAACTCACCTGGCATGGCCTTCTTTCTCCTGACCCGTTTTTATGGGAGCACAGTCTGGACCACAACTTCACAGTCTTCCTTCTCCTGCAGCTTGGCATTGGCCCACTCAACAAATGCATCTGCTGCTCTTTTCACCTCATCAAAATCCCTGACACACTTTTTGAGGCTCTCCTGGCTCCCTGTCACTAACCGATGAGCAGTCAGTAAGTCCATGCCACTGGTTTGGAGATACTTGGAGAGAGGTGACGTGATCTCAAATATTCTGAGAAAGATCTGAGCGGTCAGTATGGTCTCAAACCTTAGGAGAGCCTCAGTGTACCCTCTGGCTTTCACTCTGACGGTTGGCTTCATGGAGACATCTTCTTCAATCTTTGTTAATGTTGACACCAAGTCGATGAACAAGGCATGGTCAGGATTTCCAAAACACCCGAAAATCTTGCTCAGAGCCCGATCCTTGGCCCACCACCTTGTCTCCCCGATTGTAGTAAGCCGTCCTGTGTCTAGTATCTTCACTCACTTTCTCCCACATGTTCATACTCTCTGATGAATACAGCAACATCATTAAGAAGTGAGAAGAGCGATGCACTGGCTACCACAATGCCTGTGGTGTCTCCTAGCACAAGGTTCAGGACGTGTGCGTAGCACCAGATGTGGAATTGGTTGGGAGATTCTGCTGAAAGCAAGGTGGAGAACCCCTTGTATTGGCCCTGCATATTTGCTGCTCCGTCAGTTGAGTTTCCCACACAGTTCCCAAGATTGATGTCCACCATCGCCAGAGTTTTCCTCAGTAGCTCCACAAAATACTCCCAGTTGACGACTCACAGTCAACCACAGCTACGAGCCTCTCGTGAATCACATCTGTCACGTATCGGAGGATGACAGCACACTGGTCTTTAGACGTCAAATCCTGTGTGGTGTCAATCTGAACAGAAAACATGCCTGCCTCCCTGACTTCCCTAGATATATTCTCCTGGATCAGGTGGCAGATGACATTGATCACCTCGTTGACTGTGTTTTTGGAGAGCAGAGTAATAAAGGACCCTCTGCCTTTAGACCCAGTCTCATGCAGCTTTTTGCTTTTCTCGATACATTGGGTGACATGTTCCTGCAGGCATACATCGTATTTGCTGAGCATGATGATTAATTCTAAGAAGTTCCCATGGTCAACCGCAATGTTCTCCAACATGTATGCTGCTTCGAATTTGTGGCCTCTGAAGCTTAGACCACGCTTTCCAATGAGTTTGACTACTTCTATGATCCGTTCCATGACTTGTCGTTTCTTCCTGACCTGGTCTCGGTGTAGAGAGATTTGTTTGCCACTGAGTTGGCTTGCTATGTCTACTTCACTAGCCTTCATGAAATATGCTGTTGCACTTTCTCTGTGGACTTGGTTTCTCTTGTGCTCTTCTATCCTTTGGTGTACATGCCTCCAAGCAGTCATTCCTGCTTTGATGAATGAGCCGTCATTTGCTGATGACTTTGCATACACTAAACATACTGTACAGTAAAGCGAGTTGGATTTCTCACAATATGTAAGCCACTTTCTGTTGATTCCATCTTTGTTGTTGTAGATACTTCTATCGGTGTGTTTTTGGGGTTGTTGAGGGTGGTATGAGAAAAATGCCTCTATATCTTTAACTGCAGGCCGGGCAAAGTAATCAAAGCTCACTTCATCAGTCAACATCTCCATGTCTTTTGGTTCTGGACTGGGCTCTCTCTCTCCCCTCAGGGTCAGCAGTGCTGGACTGGGCTCTCTCTCTCCCCTCAGGGTCAGCTGTGCTGGACTGGGCTCTCTCTCTCCCCTCAGGGTCAGCTGTGCTGGACTGGGCTCTCTCTCTCCCCTCAGGGTCAGCTGTGCTGGACTGGGCTCTCTCTCTCCCCTCAGGGTCAGCTGTGCTGGACTGGGCGCTCTCTCTTTCCTCAGAGTCAACTGCATAAGAAGAACATCAGCAATCAATTATAATGGCTTGAATTCATACAGCGTTTTTCAGCCTTTTGAAAACACCCAAAGTAGTAGTAGTAGTAGTAGTAGTAGTAGTAGTAGTAGTAGTAGTAGTAGTAGTAGTAGTAGTAGTAGTAGTAGTAGTAGTAGTAGTAGTAGTAGTAGGTAGTAGTAGTAGTAGTAGTAGTAGTAGTAGTAGTAGTAGTAGTAGTAGTAGTAGTAGTAGTAGTAGTTTATTCAGTCATCATCTCACACAATACAATACACACCATCATTTAACAATATTTGATTTTACAGTGACTGAAAAGGTACAGACTGAAGCATAATGCTTATATATGCCTGTCCTATATTCTTAACAAAAATTACAAAAATTAAGACTCAAACAGTATTCTAAAAGAAAATAGCAAAAAAAACAGTGTTATTCACCCTTGTAGTTTTCAAAAATAGCTTTACAAACCATTTTCTTAAAAACCAAAAGCGAATTACTCATTCTTAACTGTATATCAGCATTGATCCACAAAGCGCTTCACAGAAACCATCAAGCATTCACACTCACACAGTCATACGCTACTGGTGGTCGTGAGCAGCATCAGCAAACACAGCTGCCCCTTGGCAGACTGACGGAATCATGTCTGCTATTCAGCGCCAACCACCATCAACAACCTTCATAAATACATTCAACATTAATGGAATAGGCTAACTACCAACTTAGCTGTAGCAGTTAGCTGTTATATGCAATCACATTTGTTTAACTACGGGGTAGTAGTTGACCTAGTTGTTAGCTTAAGTTAGTTAGATGTGGTTATTTACAAACATGTAGATGAGACTCAGGGCCGCCTGGGATAAATGCGAGGCCCTGTGCGAGATTTGAACATGAGCCCCCTCCCCCCTAAAAGGTAAAAAATATATATATATATATATATATATATATATATATATATATATATATATATATAATTTTTTTTTTTTTTTTCATACAGTCAACATATTCTTAAATAATAGCGCTGCCCGAGGCTGGGCATGATACAGTCAACATATAGCAAGAGAGAGAGCGAGAGAGCGAGAGAGAGCTCCCATTCTACAGTCAATATACAGTGTTATCGCTGCACAGACCCGGCAATGCCCCTGACCCTCCACCAGAGCAAGGCCAGAGAGAGAGAGAGAGAGAGAGAGAGAGAGAGAGAGAGAGAGAGAGAGAGAGAGAGAGAGAGAGAGAGAGAGAGAGAGAGAGAGACTCATTGGAAAGAAACAACCCAAAACCAGAGCAAATTTAAATGCTATTTGGCCCTAAACAGAGAGTACACAGTGGCAGAATACCTGAGCACTGTGACTGACCCAATACTAAGAAGATCCTTGACTAGGTACAGACTCAGCGAGCACAGCCTAGCCATCGAGAAAGGCCGCCATAGGCAGACCTGGCTCCCAAGCGAAGACAGACCCACTGCACACAAGATGAGGTGGAAACCGAGGTCCACTTCTTAACAACCTGCCCACTATACCAAGACATGTACTTCCCACAAATTGCAAACACCCAAAGAGACTTTGAAAACATGGACAATAACTCAAAACTCCCATACCTACTGGGAGAAATACAAGAATGTGAAATAAAGCCCATTTGAATTGAAGAGAGAGAGATAGATAGAGCATGTCTGTGTGTGTTAGAAAGAGAGAGATAGAGAGAGAGCATGTCTGTTTGTGTGTGTGTGTGTGTGTGTGTGTGTGTTAGAGAGAGAGCATGTATATGTGTGTTAGAAAGAGAGAGAAATATATAGAGAGAGAGCATGTCATTTTGTGTGTTAGAGAGAGATATAGAGCATGTCTGTGTGTGTTAGAAAGAGAGAGAGAGAGTGTGTTAGAAAGAGAGAGAGAGAGAGATAGAGAGAGAGAGAGAGCATGTGTGTTTGTGTGTTAGAGAGAGAGAGCATGTCTGTGTGTGTGTGTTAGAGAGAGAGCATGTATGAAAGAGATAAGCAAGACAGCTAAGATGAGCCCCTAAAGGATATTCAACTTTTAATGGAAGAACAAAACAGAAGGAAAAGATAACTTCACAAAGGCAACATGAATATACATAGATCCAAAAGGACAAAGATCAACACTTAAATCCAAAGAGAAGAGGGTCTATACCAGAGAAAACAAAGTAGCAAGGAGCCAACGGCCCACATCAGCTAAATAGGCTAACTGCAAATAGAGTAGCCAGGTACTGACACCAGGTACACACCGTTAGCTACAACAGCTAGCCGGCCCGTTTGGCTCAATATAACGTTAGCTACAACAGCTAGCCGGCCCGCTTGGCTCAATATAACATTAGCTACAACAGCTAGCCGGCCCGTTTGGCTCAATATAACGTTAGCTACGTTAGCTAGCCGGTCCGCTTTGGCTCAATATAACATTAGCTACAACAGCTAGCCGGCCCGTTTGGCTCAATATAACGTTAGCTACGTTAGCTAGCCGGCCCGCTTGGCTCAACATAATGTTAGCCAACATAACGTTAGCCTTAGCCACGATAGCTAGCCGGCCCGAGAGAGAGAGAGAGATATATCCACGGCGGGAATAGAATAGAGTGCATTAAAAACTCACCAAACGTCCAAGAGGATGGAGACAACCACGTGGAGTTGACGAAGTTCATCTGCCGAATGACCGTCCTCTTCATCTTGGCATAACAATGCTGCACGCGCTCTCTCTAGGTTAGCTAACGCTAGTTAGCCTTTAGCTAAGCTAGCTACTAGCCGACATGGGCTATCCCGACTGAACCACATGTTAGCACTCGATATTATAACGTAGCTAAAGCTAACTAGCTGTCCCTGCCTTTAGCTAAGCCGACATGGCTAGCGTGACTGAACTGTCTAACATGCAACAACTTTCATCTTCAGTCCATCTGCCGAATGACCGTCCTCTTCGTCTTGGCTGGCATAAGCATAACCTCCAATGCTGCACGCGCGAAATAGTCAAACGCAGCTGACGCACGCCGGCCGACTGTACACATGTAACCCCTCCCTTCGTTGAAACCAATAGTATGTCTGCTGCAGAGCCCCAGAGCTCCAATAGTGAGTATGTCTGCTGCAGAGCCGCAGAGCCAGGAACAAGTCAGACACATTCTACAAACGTGTCTAATGTGAAATATATAAGCATATGAGCAAAACTAGATTTTAGGTCTGTGATGAAAAAAAAATAAAAGAAAATAATTACAAAAAAAAAATTTAAAAAAAAATATATATATATATATATATATTTTTTTTTTGTGCGAGGCCCCCCTTCCCGCGAGGCCCTGTGCGACCGCACTGCTCGCACACCCCCTGAGGCGGCCCTGATGAGACTAATCATATACAGATCGAGAACATGTCTAACAGTTGGGAATTCTAAGGTACATCTTATTTAAGCATGCAAAATGGCAACTAATCAATTCAATCAATTAGATTACCAATATTATATCAACATGAAAATTTGGAAGGGAACATAATAGTATTTTATTTTAGTATTTACTATTATAATATTAGTAGCCGATTAATTTGCAGCCCGTCCTAGGTTCTGAATGGCTCTCTAGGTTAGCACTTTAGCTTTAACACTGGCCCACACACTACACCGGCCCACACACTACACCAGCCCACACACCGGCCCACACACCGGCCCACACACCGGCCCACATTAGTGGCCCACACACTGGCCCACACACCGGCCCACACACTGGCCCACACACCGGCCCACACACTGGCCCACATACTGGCCCACACACTGGCCCACACACCGGCCCACACACTGGCCCACACACCGGCCCACACACTGGCCCACACACTGGCCCACACACTGGCCCACACACCGGCCCACACACTGGCCCACACACCGGCCCACACACTGGCCCACACACTGGCCCACACACTGGCCCACACACCGGCCCACACACTGGCCCACACACTGGCCCACACACCGGCCCACATACTGGCCCACACACTGGCCCACACACCGGCCCACACACTGGCCCACACACCGGCCCACACACTGGCCCACACACTGGCCCACACACTGGCCCACACACTGGCCCACACACTGGCCCACACACCGGCCCACATACTGGCCCACACACCGGCCCACACACTGGCCCACACACTGGCCCACACACTGGCCCACACACTGGCCCACACACCGGCCCACACACTGGCCCACACACCGGCCCACACACTGGCCCACATTAGTCGCCCACACACTGACTCACACACTGGCCCACACACTGGCCCACACACTGGCCCACACACTGGCCCACACACTGGCCCACACACCGGCTCACATTAGTGGCCCACACACTGGCAAAAAAAATTAAATAAAAAAGTAAAAAAAAAAGAATTATATAAAAAAAAAAAAA
>NW_028174869.1:561093-594468 GCF_963971535.1 Notolepis coatsorum
TAGTGTGCAAGCTAGAAAAATCCATTTACGGCCTGAAACAGTCTGGGCGAAATTGGAACGAGATGCTTCACACATGTCTCATTGAGGATCACTTCCTACAGAATCCAGTAGACCCCTGTGTTTACTCAAGGGAGTCAAAAGAGTCAGGAAAAGTGATAATCGTCATTTGGGTGGATGATTTGATCATCACAGCAGACAACACTAGACACCTAGATCAGGTGAAAGGTATGCTCTCCACCTGATTCAAAATGAAAGACCTTGGCAGGTTAAAGCATTTCCTAGGCATGGACTTTGAACAGTCGGCCAATTGTGTTACAGTATCCCAGAAGAGATATGTGGAAAAGATCCTGAAACGTTTTGACATGCAGGAATGGAGAACAAGGGAAACACCATGTGATCAAAAACTGGATTACCAGGAGGATGCTCAGAAACTGACAGATGTAAAAATGTACAGGGAAGCCGTGGGTAGCCTCATCTATTTAACCACATGTACCCGCCCTGACCTATGTTTTGTAGTGAGTAAGTTGTCACAGCATTTCGCTGATCCCACAGAGGAACACTGGATTACGGTAAAACATGTTTTTCGTTATCTCAAAGGTACAGCAGATAAACAGCTTTGTTTCAGAAAGAGCAGCAAAGGCTTAGGGCTTAAAGCCTACAGTGATGCAGACTGGGCTGCTGACATCACAGATAGAAGGAGTACCACAGGATACTGTGTTAGTTTGAACACAAACAGCTGGTTTCATGGAAAACAAAGAAGCAGCCCACAGTGGCACTGTCAACTTGTGAAGCCGAATACATGGCTCTGGCCATGACAATACAGGAGTGTATTTATCTAGAACAACTGCTCGGAGGAATGGATACCTATGTATATAAGAAGACTGTTTTTTTTTTTTTTTTTATCCACTTTTTCTCCCATTTTTTCTATATATTTTTCTCCCATCCCAATTTCGTATCATCCAATTCAACCCTCCCCTGTCACGAACGCTGTTTCTTGCCTCCCACAAGCCGGCTGCAATGTGGACTAAGTCATACATAGCACAAGTCCACTCCGGTACTTGAGGTAACAGCAGTCGCATCTTTTCACCTGCGCAGCTCGATCTCTCAGTGTCGAGGAGTAACGCGTGGGAGGCTCACGCTGCCCCCGACACTTCCTGATTCTACTGCGCAGGCGCACCAACCGACTTGTAGGAGTCGCTTGTTCACAACGTTCGATCCCCACCCTTCAGTTTTCCCTCCCCGTAATACGGCCAATGTGTATTACTGCGGACGACCAGCTAAACTGAAAACAATGTGGAGAGCTGGATTCGAACACGCGAATCCTAGCGTCTCCACACTGGTGGCGAGTGCCTTGCCCACTACACCACCTAGCCGCCCTTAAGAAGACTGTTGTTTATGAGGACAACCAGGGAACCATTGCCATTGCGAGAAACCCTGTGTGCCGACAGAGGTGTAAGCATGTGGATATAAAGTACCATTTCATCAGATCTGTCATCAGAGAAGAAAGGATGACACTGGTTTATTGTCCAACAGACGACATGGTAGCAGACGCTATGACGAAGCCTGCTTCCAAATTGAAACTGAGGAGATTTGCAGAGGTCATGTTTGGTGTGTAAATATTGACTGCCATACTATTTTTGATGTTCTAAACTGTGTTATTTTCTTTGTAAATTGTTTTGAAGAGGTTGCTAAGCAACCCTAAGTGGGAGTGTTAAATTTAGAGGTTGTATGTAGGGTTGTAACTAACTGTAACTGTACTCTACTGCTTCCTTTGACTGCATATATATATATATATATATATATATATATATATATATATATATATATATATATATATATATATATATATATATATATATATATATATATATATATATATATATATATATATATATATATATATATATATGTGTCCACTGGAGGGCGCTATATGCGGAGCTTCTACTGTTTCCACCAGGTTGGGAGTATATAAGATTTTGTTTCCTCCTCCTCTACCTTCTTACCACATCCGCCTCTCACGGAGAGGAGTTCTCATGCGCTGTGCTGCTGTGAATCACTGTGAATGAATAAACAAGCCAAAGGCTAAAGATGGAATTCATGCCTCCTATATATATTATTGTCGCCCCATAGCCGATTCTGTCAACAGATCCCATCAGGAAACAAGTATTCAGAACAGACTAGAACCATGTCAGGACCTACATTAGAACACAGCATGTCAGGCTCTACATTAGAACACAGCATGTCAGGCCCTACATTAGAACACAGCATGTCAGGCTCTACATTAGAACACAGCATGTCAGGCTCTACATTAGAACACAGCATGTCAGGACCTACATTAGAACACAGCATGTCAGGCTCTACATTAGAACACAGCATGTCAGGCTCTACATTAGAACACAGCATGTCAGGACCTACATTAGAACACAGCATGTCAGGACCTACATTAGAACACAGCATGTCAGGACCTACATTAGAACACAGCATGTCAGGACCTACATTAGAACACAGCATGTCAGGCTCTACATTAGAACACAGCATGTCAGGACCTACATTAGAACACAGCATGTCAGGCTCTACATTAGAACACAGCATGTCAGGACCTACATTAGAACACAGCATGTCAGGACCTACATTAGAACACAGCATGTCAGGACCTACATTAGAACACAGCATGTCAGGCCCTACATTAGAACACAGCATGTCAGGCTCTACATTAGAACACAGCATGTCAGGCTCTACATTAGAACACAGCATGTCAGGCTCTACATTAGAACACAGCATGTCAGGCTCTACATTAGAACACAGCATGTCAGGACCTACATTAGAACACAGCATGTCAGGACCTACATTAGAACACAGCATGTCAGGACCTACATTAGAACACAGCATGTCAGGACCTATGAAATATTAAATAATGTAAATGCACCTTTAAAAAAAGAAGATGTAATTTTTTTCTTACATTTATGTGGTGACATTTGATGACATTTACACTGTGTTTATCTTATCATGATGCGATGGCTAAATGTTAAATGTTAATGTCACTAGACATTTAACACAATATTTAATTTAGACAATGACTACCCAGATAGCAAAAGGTGTTAATTCAATGTTGATTTATGGTCAAAATGCTTGATTTTTGGTTAAGGTCGACGATTGATGGTGAATCACCCATTAACCGCTGAAGCAATTGACTAATGTTGAAAACATATCATTGAATCAATATTGTTTTGTGGTTGCATTTTAATGATTGAAATGCCAATATCTAATAAATGTTGAATCAACGTATGCTGCTCAACGTATGCTGTCGTCATTGTCTCATCACCCAGACTGCACTGCACTTGTGCCCCGCCTCCCAGAATGCACCTGTGCGGCAGCTTCCTGGCAGCTAGCTACCTCATGTCTCTCTGCATAGTTAAGATTGGTGAGTACTGCATGGCAATAATGTCGATTATGTTGTATGTTGTATGTATGCTTTCGATTGCAAACGCCAGTGGAGTAGTGCCGTGTTCGTTTTTACATGGTAGAGAATATTATATTAACCGTTATGCATGCCTGCTAGCTGAAGCTAATTTAGCTAGTAGTGTTAGCAGTTAGCTATAATGTTTCTTGATTTTGGTGTTTAGTGATATCCACCTGTTGCATATAAGAATATAAGAGGCCAGGTATCAACGTTAGCTCCCGGAACGATAGCCAGTTAGTTAGCACCAGCCAGGTATCAACGTTAGCTCCCGGAACGATAGCCAGTTAGCCAGCACCAGCCAGGTATCAACGTTAGCTCCCGGCTAACTGGCTATCGTTCCGGGAGCTAACGTTGATACCTGGCTGGTGCTAACTAACTGGCTATCGTTCCGGGAGCTAACGTTGATACCTGGCAACATTGAATTAACGTTTTTAAAATCAAACGTTTTCAAGTATTATTATCACTACTATGTCACAAATACATGTAGAATGTAAAACGTTAGGTTGGCAATAGTTTAGCAATAGGTTAAAAGTGAGTTTATATCATTTTAAGTGATATATCATTCACGTTTTTGACCCGGAAGCGGAAATGAAAATGTTGAACAATCAGAATTGGAATCTTTTTGCGGCCATTTTCAAGAGGACCTCGCTAGCTATCTGCCAGTGTTGAAATTTCACCAAACTACACTTCCTGTGGTCCGCTATGGTCGTTCAAAGTTCGGCGTTCTGAATGAAACATATCAATAATTGTTATGATTCGCGATAATAAGCTACAAAAGGTAACGTTTTTGACAAATATTGAAACGCAGTCAGTTTCTCCACACTATTGTAATCATGTAGGAATAATTAGATCTGAAATTAGTTACAAAATGATTACACTGTGGGAGAAATAAAAAAGTACAGTCGATTACATTAAATATCAGTATATGTTATTATGCACGCTTGGTGATACTATATCCAAATTGAACTTGGCCATTTGAAAGATACTATATGTATATATATATAAATGTGCGAATTGGCTATAATAAGGTAATGTATAAGCATATATTCTATATTCTATAATAATATTTCAAATTGCATTGGTCCGGATGGGAGAATTCAGTACTGTATATACAAAACCTTCAATTTGATCATATTCCCTTTATTAATTTCCTTAGATCTTTTGTACACATGATCTCAAGAGGGTACTGAATGAGCTCAGTGGCAGTTTCTTAAGTTTGGTCATTATTATCATGGTTTTATTCACTGTCAAAGATGAAAAGAAAAATCATAATTCATATTTTCCTTTGTTTCATCAGAATTTAAGCAAGCCTAGTAATAGACACAATATTTCTGACACTGAGAATACATTCATTGAGGTCCATAGATGTTCCTAGATACCAAGAATATGCAAATAGCCCTTGTAGAAGTGGAGCAATATTCCATTTACCTAGGTATACATTTTTACTGATTTTCACCTGGGGTGGAACAGGTTAAACTGTTAAATGGTCATTTTAAAACTAATATAAGAAATTAATGTATAGTGGTATATTTATGAGGGGAAAGCATATTTGCAACAACTTTTAACATTTATACAGGTAGGTTATTGATAACTAATTCTGTTATGAGTGTCATATTACAGTGACATTCATACAGTATCCTTTGATTTCACATAATTTAATTATTATTTCACAATAAAATGCTGTAATCAAAATCCTCTGTAATATCACATCAGATTTTGTAATCTCACAATAACATAGCAATATTTCACATTTAATTATTATTTCACAATAATAGTAATCAAAGTCGAAAGACCATTTGCATATTATTGGTATCTAGGGACATCTATGGACCTCAGGGAATGTATTCACATTGTCAGAAATATTGTGTCTATTGCTTATTTTTATAACGTGATTTTTTTCTGTGGCTTATCTAAATACTAATTTGATGCTATGACTATGTTTATATCGCTATATGCTTCATCTCCCCTTTAAGCTTAGGCACTCTTTCGAAGTTGGTTAAGGTTAGAGTTTGTCTTAGAGCATGGCGATAGAACGCCAGGTAGTTTGCAGGCTGTTTGGCGTGCCACTGGTCCTGCTAATGTTGAATGAATGAATGAAAACTTTATTTAACAGATTGCAGAAGGGGTACAATACAGTATGGCTCAATACACACAATTGTTAAGGGGATGCAGACCAGAGAAAGACGTTTTTGTCTCGTTTACATCAGGGTCCCCCATTTTCAATTCATAGTGACATTTATGACATACACATGATGACATTTATGTCTCCACCCTTTTTTCTTTCTTTTTCCAGAATCACGTACCAGTTTCAAGAAGCCGCACGTTGCAGCAATTGAAGCAAAGACCTGTTCTAGCCAAGTAAATAGCACAATTTATGTACCATTACATTGACTATATAGTTAGAAGTTTGGTTATATGCATGGTATTTTCTAATGAACAATATAACAATAATATAATAATGGACTCTCTTGATATTGATCAAAATGTAGAATTATGCAAGTGTTTCACCCTGCACATTGCAATGCAGCACATTAATCAGGACCCTCCCCCCTTTTTTCTTTCTTTTTCCAGAATCACGTACCAGTTTCAAGAAGCCACACGTTGCAGCAATTGAAGCAAAGACCTGTTCTAGCCAAGTAAATACCACAATTTATGTACCATTACATTGACTATATAGTTAGACGTTTGGTTATATGCATGGTATTTTCTAATGAACAATATAACAATAATATAATAATGGACTCTCTTGATATTGATCAAAATGTAGAATTATGCAAGTGTTTCACCCTGCACATTGCAATGCAGCACATTAATCGGGACCCTCCCCCCTTTTTTCTTTCTTTTTCCAGAATCACGTACCAGTTTCAAGAAGCCGCACGTTGCAGCAATTGAAGCAAAGACCTGTTCTAGCCAAGTAAATACCACAATTTATGTACCATTACATTGACTATATAGTTAGACGTTTGGTTATATGCATGGTATTTTCTAATGAACAATATAACAATAATATAATAATGGACTCTCTTGATATTGATCAAAATGTAGAATTATGCAAGCGTTTCACCCTGCACATTGCAATGCAGCACATTAATCAGGACCCTCCCCCCTTTTTTCTTTCTTTTTCCAGAATCACGTACCAGTTTCAAGAAGCCGCACGTTGCAGCAATTGAAGCAAAGACCTGTTCTAGCCAAGTAAATACCACAATTTATGTACCATTACATTGACTATATAGTTAGACGTTTGGTTATATGTATGGTATTTTCTAATGAACAATATAACAATAATATAATAATGGACTCTCTTGATATTGATCAAAATGTAGAATTATGCAAGTGTTTCACCCTGCACATTGCAATGCAGCACATTAATCAGGACCCTCCCCCCTTTTTTCTTTCTTTTTCCAGAATCACGTACCAGTTTCAAGAAGCCGCACGTTGCAGCAATTGAAGCAAAGACCTGTTCTAGCCAAGTAAATAGCACAATTTATGTACCATTACATTGACTATATAGTTAGACGTTTGGTTATATGCATGGTATTTTCTAATGAACAATATAACAATAATATAATAATGGACTCTCTTGATATTGATCAAAATGTAGAATTATGCAAGCGTTTCACCCTGCACATTGCAATGCAGCACATTAATCAGGACCCTCCCCCCTTAT
Organism: Notolepis coatsorum; assembly: GCF_963971535.1. NCBI lineage: Eukaryota > Metazoa > Chordata > Actinopteri > Aulopiformes > Paralepididae > Notolepis > Notolepis coatsorum. The sequence continues at coordinate 568,221 of NW_028174869.1, forward strand.
TTCTTTCTTTTTCCAGAATCACGTACCAGTTTCAAGAAGCCGCACGTTGCAGCAATTGAAGCAAAGACCTGTTCTAGCCAAGTAAATACCACAATTTATGTACCATTACATTGACTATATAGTTAGACGTTTGGTTATATGTATGGTATTTTCTAATGAACAATATAACAATAATATAATAATGGACTCTCTTGATATTGATCAAAATGTAGAATTATGCAAGCGTTTCACCCTGCACATTGCAATGCAGCACATTAATCAGGACCCTCCCCCCTTTTTTCTTTCTTTTTCCAGAATCACGTACCAGTTTCAAGAAGCCGCGCGTTGCAGCAATTGAAGCAAAGACCTGTTCTAGCCAAGTAAATAGCACAATTTATGTACCATTACATTGACTATATAGTTAGACGTTTGGTTATATGCATGGTATTTTCTAATGAACAATATAACAATAATATAATAATGGACTCTCTTGATATTGATCAAAATGTAGAATTATGCAAGTGTTTCACCCTGCACATTGCAATGCAGCACATTAATCAGGACCCTCCCCCCTTTTTTCTTTCTTTTTCCAGAATCACGTACCAGTTTCAAGAAGCCGCACGTTGCAGCAATTGAAGCAAAGACCTGTTCTAGCCAAGTAAATACCACAATTTATGTACCATTACATTGACTACAGCACCTCATCACTATGTCATCTTATTCTCGGGCTAAAAGACGTAGAGTCAACAAATTACTGAGAGAGACAGAGCAGGCTATCCTCACTGATTATAAGTTAATTGTTGCTGCTAATTCAAGGACAAACCATCACTCTTTAGAGAACTACAACACCCCATCTGGTGTTTCACAGCGTAGACAGATGGCCGGCGATGACGGGCAGCTTATGAAAGGCAAGTCTATTGGACATGGTGTAATTCCTCGTGTGATTTGCTGCTTATTTTTATTTCTCACTTAATGATTTTAACTCTTCTTCTGAAGACCTTACCATCCAGAAGAATAATTCAATGCTGGCTGAATTACTTGTCGTGGTGAAGGATCTATCGAGAGATGTGCAGTTCATCAAGACCGAGTTGGCTGAGGGCAACATATCTGGTGGGACCAGGGGACACGGGGTGGCCATCACAACCACTATGCTCCCCTTCCAGCTGCCAATCGCCAGTGAACAAGACTTCAATGAGGCAGAATCATTACTGATGGAGCAATCAGTCCGTCAAAAGATGGTAATTTATTGAACTGCATTCATTTATCAAATGTAGATCGTTTCAGTGTGGTCTTGTTCAGGGGAAAAATGTGTTTAGCACTTTCTAGTTCAAAACATGTTAGAGCTTGTATATCTGCTATTTATGAAACGTTTTGAAATTGTTCAAATATACCGTTTACATATGGACAGGAGGGTTAATGTGGTTAAACCTAATGACTGGCATGGGCTGGAATATCAGTGCATGCATAAAGTGTGTGTATAAACAAGTTGGTTGCTCTGTGTTCATAAAATAAACGTTATGCTGTTTCTAACGCAGGGCCTTCATTTTCTTCTCTCTGATTTAGATTTCTCGCCTGGCTTTGGTAGGAGGCACCAATTCAGAGAACCTGATCAGACTGATGTTGAAAACTGCTATGACCAACGCCCTGGCCAGTGGGTTCAACTGGGCTGGAAAGAAAGACAAGCGTTGTTCAGAAAGCAAGAAGCCATTACCACACTACAAGCCTGCATGTTTGGTGAGCTTCCTCCCCTGCAAACTACTTCATAGGTTAAGTTTAGGTAGTGAGGTGGTGATGCTGGTGATGCTGGTGATTCAGAATATAATTATGCTGTTGCAAAAACTTAAAAAAAAAGTGTTATGTTGGAATAAAGTGATGAAAGTGCAACCTATAAGAAATGGACAACGTAATTGAGCTTTAGAGGTGCATGGATACACATTGTATTGCCTAGATGGTGTCAGGCTAGGCGATTGCTTAATTCTCTTTCCTGTCCAGTCTAACTGGATGCTGACTGTAGCTTGTTACTGTAGAGTGATTAAAAAAAATCGCACTCGTGTGAAGTGAGGGGTGCTCTTATCATCGTACATCATCTCACCCACCTCTCTTCCTCACTTTTTTATTTTTGTGTCTATCAGCTGCTGCTCGACAGTTTGACCCCAAGCTGACCGACCAGGACTACAGCGAAACTGTCAAGAAGTGGCTTCGTTATGCGCCAGACCGGGAGGGAGGCATCTCAAGGAACCGAAGTGACCCAAACTTAAGTCAAGCGAACCAGAGTCAAACTTAGGGTACCCCAGCACAGCACAGCACACACTGTTTCCCTGGTTCATACAGTACAAGGAATTACCCTCATTGACACTGTTCTTCCATGGACGGCATCTACTTGAATGACTTATGCTGCTTCAGCCTGTTCTTGGAACCGAAGTGACCCAAACTTAATTGTCAAGCGAACCAGAGTCAAACTTGGGGTACCCCAGCACACTGTTTCCCTGGTTCATACAGTACAAGGAATTACCCTGGACACTGTTCTTCCATGGACGGCATCTACTTGAATGACTTATGCTGCTTCAGCCTGTTCTTGCAGTGTTTATTTTTTTTATTTTTTATTTTAACCTTTATTTACCCAGGGTAGGTTCGCTGAGCACAGATGCTCTTTTTCAGCTACGCCCTGCTTCACATTCACAGAGTTCCATTCACACCTGGGAGCTGCCCAGGCCTAACAAAATTAATAGTTGGTTTCAGGTTGCCGACCGACCCTGCCGATTTAGGTGCGACCCAATATATTTTATGAGTTTTTAGAAAAAATTATAAAAAAAAAAAAAAAAAAAAAGATTTAATAAAGTTTCATAGAAATCTTAGTCAAACATTTAGTATTATGGATATTAAACATGCTGGCAGAGTACATGCATCCATGTTGTTGTGAACATTTTAATTAAATAAAGAAATTCCCTATCCATAGTCGCCGTGGGAAAGAATAAAAAAAAAAAAAAAAAAAAAAAAAAAATCCCTACCTACCCATGGCCAAACTGACAACCAACCTGAAACCAACTATTAATTTTGTTAGGCCCCAGTACAACCACAGTCTGACACTGTTGGCCACTGAGCAACTCCACTGGAGCAGTTGGGGGTTTAGTGCCTTGCTCAAGGGCACTTCAGCGGTTGGTGTTAAGGGTATGGGAGAGAGTTATATGGGAGAGAGTTATAGAAACATTAGGGGTGTAACGGTACACAAAATCCACGGTTTGGTACGTACCTCGGTTTTGACGACACGGTTCGGTATTATTTTCGGTACAGTGGGGGGGGGGGGGGGGGGGGGGGGGGGGGGGGAGGAATCCAAAAAAAATTGCTTCTCATTTATCTATTTATTTAACTGTATTAAACAATATAAAACTAATTGGCCATAATTGACTGAGCAAACTAATGCTTACTGCTGTAACCTACTAATAACACTTAAGTAAATCTGAAGATTATTATATAGCAGATGCCTTGGAGGATAAGTCGTGGACAACTGTAGATCATCTAAGCTCCACTGTGTTTAAATTCAAATCCTATGCCATTGTTATTTAACCCTTGTGTCTGAAAACTAAAGTATTATACTCTTATTAGGGGACTAAATTGAAAAACTCCATAAAAAGATTATGTTGAAATAATTTCCCACTTTCTTTTCCATAAATATTTTATTCAACTTCAGCCCTGATCATAACCATTTTTTATATTATTTTTGTAATGAAATACTCCCACTTTTCTGAAAAGAGTTGTTAAATATGACAAAAAAAAGAATATGTGGTGGTTATGATCGGGCTGAAGTGGAATAAACAATTTATGAAGAGTAAAAAAATAAATACAAGATAATTAAAAGATTATGCCACATATTATGTTGGCTCATCACTGCAAAGTTATCAAACAAATACGAATCTGATCAGACACAAGGGTTAAGTTGTTGTTCCCTTTCTAATTTCCTCAAACATCTAGTCTAGTTAATGTGATCAATATTATTTGACAATTGATGCTTTTTGTTGGACATTTCAGTCAGTAGTGAGCTCATACTTTGAGCTCATAAATTTATAGTTAAAATGATTGAGACAACGCAATCTTGTCTTCGTTGTGCATGAATGCGTGTGCTCACCACACACAATATGTGTGTCACTATTCTGGCAGTGGCTATATATGTATTGTTAATGAAAGCCTGTTATAAGGTCTGTTATTTGTTTTTTGTAAAAAGTTTTGGTCACTGGAAGTTATGATACCCTAGAAAAAAATAAATTTTCATATTAAAGCCATGTTGTCATTTTTGTTCACACATTTTTGGAAATATGGTCATATAAGAATTTTATTATTATTTATTTAACAATAGTGTGTTTAACAGCAGGAAAAAAACATGTAATGTTATGATGTATACATATCAGCAGCAATATTTTAATGTAAAATGTACATTAATCAGTATTGATTCCTTAACTTTACAAGTTACAAGTAGATGTACAAGTTACAAATGTACAAGTAGAGTACCATTTAGATTATGGTTGAATAAACATTGATGTCTAACATTGATTCAATATAAAATCAACTAAAATGTGCATGTAGATTACCATTTAGATTATGGTTGAATAAACATTGATGTCTAACATTGATTCAATATAAAATCAACTAAAATGTGCATGTAGATTACCATTTAGATGATGGTTGAATCAACATTGATATAGTATCAGCTATGGTTGACACCTAACGTTGATTCAACGTGTAAGTCATAGACAACGATCTGTATAATTTAGATGTCAGGCTTCAACATAGATTCAATATTTCTGCCGAACCCTATTTCAACGTTGATTCACCCTTTTTTTGCTATCTGGGTAATGTAGAGAGTGCCAAACTAAATATTTAGCTAAATGTTAAATGTAGAGATGCCAAACAAAATATTTAGCTAAATGTTAAATGTAGAGAGTGCCAAACAAAATATTTAGCTAAATGTTAAATGTAGATGTTATAAACTAAATATTTCGAGGCATTTTAAATGTAGATGTTGCAAGCTAAATGTTGAGCTAACATGCAAATAGGTGGCCAGCGCTAACTAAATGTTGAGCTAACATGCAAATAGGTGGTCAGCGCTAACTAAATGTTGAGCTAACATGTAAATAGGTGGCCAGCGCTAACTAAATGTTGAGCTAACATGCAAATAGGTGGCCAGCGCTAACTAAATGTTGAGCTAACATGTAAATAGGTGGTCAGCGCTAACTAAATGTTGAGCTAACATGCAAATAGGTGGCCAGCGCTAACTAAATGTTGAGCTAACATGCAAATAGGTGGTCAGCGCTAACTAAATGGTGAGCTAACATGCAAATAGGTGGTCAGCGCTAACTAAATGTTGAGCTAACATGCAAATAGGTGGTCAGCGCTAACTAAATGTTGAGCTAACATGTAAATAGGTGGCCAGCGCTAACTAAATGTTGAGCTAACATCCAAATAGGTGGCCAGCGCTAACTAAATGTTGAGCTAACATGTAAATAGGTGGTCAGCGCTAGCTAAATGTTGAGCTAACATCCAAATAGGTGGCCAGCGCTAACTAAATGTTGAGCTAACATGTAAATAGGTGGTCAGCGCTAACTAAATGTTGAGCTAACATGTAAATAGGTGGCCAGCGCTAACTAAATGTTGAGCTAACATGCAAATAGGTGGCCAGCGCTAACTAAATGTTGAGCTAACATGCAAATAGGTGGTCAGCGCTAACTAAATGTTGAGCTAACATGCAAATAGGTGGTCAGCGCTAACTAAATGTTGAGCTAACATCCAAATAGGTGGTCAGCGCTAACTAAATGTTGAGCTAACATGCAGTGTGTTTGACTCGCCCAAACTGAGCAGGCTTGTCCAGCTGAGCTCCATTGTTTGGTTTTGTTATGCTAGGCAGGTAGTGGCCAGAGTGGACACAGATTGGACACCGATTGGACACAGATTGGACACAGAGTGGACACAGATTGGCCACAGATTGGACACAGATTGGACACAGAGTGGACACAGATTGGACACAGATTGGACACAGAGTGGACACAGAGTGGACACCGATTGGACACAGATTGGACACAGAGTGGACACAGATTGGCCACAGATTGGACACAGATTGGACACAGAGTGGACACAGATTGGACACAGATTGGACACAGAGTGGACACAGAGTGGACACAGATTGGACACAGATTGGACACAGAGTGGACACAGATTGGACACAGATTGGACACTCAGTGGACACATACAAATGAATGAAGGACCCGATATAGATACCTGGGCTCTGGGATCGTTGTCGGCACACTGAATGCATGGCACGCGAGGTAAGGCTACATTCGGACTGCATTTTAATTTTTTTTCAGATTTCTTTCACAACAGTGTGAACAGCACAAATCACATGGAATCTGATATTTTTGATTTCGGCCACTTTCATATGTTGGTCCTGAATCAGATACAGGTCTGATGTGTTTTAATTAGCTGGCCTCCACTGCAATTAACGTATTAATTAAACAATAAACTGTGACTTCAGTGTCCTCCATGTTTTACGTCCATCTCCTTTATTGTTCATTTGCGCATGCGGGTCAGTTATGGAGCATTGACTGGAATCTGATGTTGGCCACATTAAAAAAAAACTGCCAAATGTGAACTAGTGTGAATAAAACAATCAGAATTGAGGCTTGCAGTGTGAACGCAGTCTAAAGGTTTAGGAGAGTTTCAGTATCTCCTTCTTCTCGGTTGGACAAACCTTCATCACGTAGGGCTCTGCCTTCCTCTGACAAACCTTCATCACGTAGGGCTCTGCCTTCACTTCCTCTGACAAACCTTCATCACGTAGGGCTCTGCCTTCCTCTGACAAACCTTCATCACGTAGGGCTCTGCCTTCCTCTGACAAACCTTCATCACGTAGGGCTCTGCCTTCACTTCCTCTGACAAACCTTCATCACGTAGGGCTCTGCCTTCCTCTGACAAACCTTCATCACGTAGGGCTCTGCCTTCACTTCCTCTGACAAACCTTCCTCACGTAGGGCTCTGCCTTAACTTCCTCTGACAAACCTTCATCACGTAGGGCTCTGCCTTCACTTCCTCTGACAAACCTTCATCACGTAGGGCTCTGCCTTCCTCTGACAAACCCTCATCACGTAGGGCTCTGCCTGCACTTCCTGACACGCCTGGTTAACTCCTTGCTATTGGCCGACACGGCTCCCGCTCGTTAATCACAATTAACATCCTGTAAATCATTACATTACCTTGGAAACACACCTGTGGTGCTGCGCTCTGGACACCTCTCCATCAGTCCCCTGGTGGAGCGAGAGAGAGAGAGGAGGAGGAGGGAGAGAGAGAGAGAAGGAGGAGGTGGAGGGAGAGAGAGAGACAGAGAGAGAGAGAGAGAGAGAGAGAGAGAGAGAGAGAGAGAGAGAGAGAGAGAGAGAGAGAGAGAGAGAGAGAGAGAGAGAGAGAAGAGAGAGAGAGAGAGAGAGAGAGAGAGAGAGAGAGAGAGAGAGAGAGAGAGAGAGAGAGAGAGAGAGAGAGAGAGAGAGAGAGAGAGAGAGAGAGAGAGAGAGAGAGAGAGAGAGAGAGAGAGAGAGAGAGAGGGTGCCACTCACAGGGAGACAGGGAGACGGGACAGGCGTTAGACAGCTCGCGTCATTGTAGTGGGCGGACATAGCAATAGATACAAGTGGTAAGCATATATGTGAATAGAGTAGATATATGAAGTAAGCATATTATGTGAATAGAATTATAATTACTATGTTTATATAGTGGATCATACAAATACAAACACAATAGATGTTTTGGAACTTTTGATATGTATTGCCCCTCAACAGGCCACAACTGGGCAACATTAAATTATGCTTGTTAAGCACTATACCAAAAATAAATAACAAATATATACTGATTGATTGAACATTTTAATTAACAGATTGCAGAATGGGTACAATACAGTACGGCTCAATACACACAATTGTTAAGGGGATGCAGACCAGAGAAAGACTTTCGTCTTGTTTACATCAGGGTCCCCCATTTTCAATTCATGATATTTATGACATACACAACATACAGATATAAGAATCTAATCTAATCATCTAAACAAATCTAATCATGACATTTAAGACATGCATGACATACAGATATTATATCTCTGACTCTGAGCACCTGAAGACTGTGCTATTAAACCAGGAAGTGCAGCACTATGTCAGCAGAGTAGAGCCTCCACTACTGCAGTGCCCTGCGCTGCAACACAACTAACACAAGAGTGAACAAAAAATGCTCATGGACCCGCGGTCTGTCGTTGACTGCTCGCTTGTGTTGTTCGTTGGATTAGTCTTGGATTATTTGGGCTCGCCAAACAAACTATCAAAACGTACATGGTCGTTGACTGACGTCGCTTGTGTTGTCGCTGTGTGTCAGACTCTGGATTCTTTCGAACACCCGCCCACCTCTACCTCTGATTGGCTTACCATGACATTTTACTCAACCTCAGCCAATCGCGCACTGCCCACTAACCAAGGGAAAAAAGTATTGCTTCTCTGCGCAGAGATCTGTCTGAAGAAAAAAACAGCTTCAATCATAGTAACGCGCCGAATTTTTTGGCAGTAACGGTAACAGCGTTATTCCCATCACTGTATGTCACAGTTTGATGTCATAATCAAACATTCTAGAACATTTGTGATGTCACAGTATGATGTCATAATAGAACATTCTAGAACATTTGTGATGTCACAGTATGATGTCATAATCAAACATTCTAGAACATTTGTGATGTCACAGTATGATGTCATAATAGAACATTCTAGAACATTTGTGTAAAGTATATATTCAACAAATCTCTCAGAAGATCTTATATATATCAGAGGATATAGCGTTAGTGTATGTATTAGTATTGGACAGGCAAGAGGAGCAGAGAAGAAGGAGAAAGTGTGAGTTGAAGAGGCCTAAAGATGGAACACCACTAGTGTAGTATAAGAAATGAGGAGGGAAGAAATACGCCAAGAAAGAAGAAGAAGAAGAAGAAGAAGAAGAGATCATCAAAAGAAGTGCGGAGGGCAGTAATACGCCACGATGCGTCTAATCTGCCGGAAATTCAAAAGAAGAAGAAGAAGAAGAAGAAGAAGATCTTATATCTCAGAAGACAAGTGAAGATATCACTTGTTGTTTCCGGCTACTTGTCTGTAAGCTTGAATATATTCTGTAGATACAATTTAAAATCCCCACATGGAAAAGGAAACAATGTCCTGTACAATCCTTAATGAGCTGCCTCTGGAGGGAAGGTTCTGTGATGTGGTTATTAAAGTCAACAGCACCGAGTTGAATGCCCACAAGGCCCTCCTGTGTGACTGCAGTGACTATTTCAGGTAAGTTTAGCTTGGTTCAGGTTAGCTTGGTTCAGCTTAGCTTGGTTCAGGTTAGCTAGGTTCAGCGTAACTTGGTTAGTAAACAGATACCATACTGTACTTTTACTGTAAACAGATAATATACTGTACTTCTACTGTAAACAGATAATATACTGTACTTCTACTGTAAACAGATACTATACTGTACTTCTTTGTCATATGAGGAGAGGGCATTCCAGAGCTCTCAATGAGATACAAACTGTATCTGACCTCTGACCTTTCGGTTGCTGCTGTTGATGATGGTGGAGTAGTGGGCAGATTTGGCAGCTTGAAGTGCATCACAGTAGGAGGAGACGTGCTGTTTGTGGAGGTCAGCGTGGACGGTGAGGTGGGTTTTATTGTAGAGGTGTTCGAGTCGACGGCCGGTCTGCTTCATAGAGCGGAGTTCCGGGGTGTACCACCAGGGGGAGGAGGTGGTCAAATCAAATGAAAATCAAATGTATCTGTACGGCCCGACAACACACGTTAATGTCCCCAATGGGCCGGACACGTGTTCTTTAAACAAGTCAAGAAGAAACATCACAATAAGTCAAGAACAAAACAAGAACACCATGAGGTCCAAACATTTTAAAATAAATGCAAAATAAATGCAACACTCCCAGACATACCCCACGTGAAGGTAAGGAAAAACTCACTAAAACCTAGCAATAGGAAAAAAATTCACCACATTTTTGATAGTTTTCAGGGGTGCCAGTTAGTCAAGGGAGTCAGAGCGAGTGGAGTTGAGCAGGAGGGCATAGTCGTCAGGGTTAGAGGGAGCAGAGTCAGGGGGAAAGGCAGAGGCTATGGACTGGGACAGAGTGAGAGGGTCGATGGATTTTATGTTACGGAAAGAGATGGTGCGTTTGTTGGAGTGGTGGGGTGGGGGAAGGGGAGCAGAGAAGAGGATGCAGTAGTGGTCAGAGAGTGGGGATGGGATAGGGTGAGGATTGGATATGGGTAGGGAGGCAGAGCAAACAAGGTTGAGTGTGTGGCCTTTGTTGTGGGTGGGGAAGTTGATGTGCTGGGAGAGGCTAAAACAGTCAAGGAGGGAGAAGAAGTCAGGTGTGAGGTTTGAGTTAGGTTGGTCAACATGGATGTTGAAGTCACCGGTGAGCAGTGTTGGGCAAGTTACTTTTAAAAAGTAACTAGTTACAGTTACTAGTTACTTCTTCCAAAAAGTAACTAAATTACTTACTCAGTTACAAATTATAAAAGTAACTAGTTACTTCAGAAAGTAACTTTCAAGTAAATTTTTTACATAAACAACATACACAAATCTAAACTATTTTAATGTTGCTGTGGGACAAAGTGAGACTAGCCTCCAATCAAATGCCATGTATGTAGATATTATAATTACTATGTTTATATAGTGGATCATACAAATACAAACACAATAGATGTTTTGGAACTTTTGATATGTATTGCCCCTCAACAGGCCACAACTGGGCAACATTAAATTATGCTCGTTAAGCACTATACCAAAAATAAATAACAAATATATACTGATTGATTGAACATTTTATTAACAGATTGCAGAATGGGTACAGACTACAGTACAATACAGCAGTGGAGGTTTCTCCATGACAACAACTGAAACACAAATTCACTCATAATTCATAATTATTATTAATTTACATATATATATATATTTTTTTTTTTTAAATTATTATTATAACTTTTTATTTTATTAGAATTAGAATATTTCCTCTGAAAAAAAAATGCCAGTGAATAATTTTTTCTTCAAAAATGGCCAAAATTGACAGCTCTGAGCTCAGGCCTGCACTGCAGTAATGGCTAGCTGTCAATCAAACTGGTGCAGCGTTCCCTGCACGGGTTGACCGGGATTAAATAATAGCCACTCAAAATAGGCTATTAACGTCATCTAAGCACGGTCTGTGCATTTAAACTCTTGCCATTGAATGGGGGATTGAATGATTGACAGCCTTGAAATCCAATCAGAGAATGGTGCCAACTCTGCGGCTCTGCAGCTACACGGAGGGGCGGCGTCATCCCCTCGCGGGATTGATTGATTGATTGAACATTTTATTAACAGAGCGGCCACATTCAAAACCTCTATATTAGTGTATCTAACATTTAGCACTTTAATAGCAACTTATTTTTCGCTGGTGGGACATTTACTGAGGACCAGCACAACACACCACTGTGGATATTATGATTTAACAAGTCTATCTGTCCAGGAGGATGACAACATTATTGCAGGTAAGCAGGCAGCCTAGCAGTTTCTAGCTTGGATGCTAATAAAAAACTAACGTTATCACGCTAGCTTGGATGCTAACTAACGTAATTAAGCTGGTGAGCTGTTCATGGTGAGCTGTTTGTGTTATAACGAGACAGCAAATTAATGAATGAATGAAAACTTTATTTAACAGATTGCAGAATGGGTACAATACAGTACGGCTCAATACACACAATTGTTAAGGGGATGCAGACCAGAGAAAGACTTTCGTCTTGTTTACATCAGGGTCCCCCATTTTCAATTCATATTGACATTTATGACATACACAACATACATGACATTTATGGCATAGGGACATATAGGTATTTAGTACTGATACATTTGTGACATATGTGGTATCCAAATATACAGTACTGTTACTCATAGTTCCTGACAGAGTATATACATATGATGGGGAGGAGACTGTACATTAGGAGGGGTTGGTGGGTGGGAGAGAAATATACATCTGGTGGTTTAAGTTTAAGTTTATTTGGATCCCCATTAGCCACAGCAGTGCTGGGGCTATTCTTCCTGGGGTCCATAACACATAAAATAAAGTTACAGACGTATACACTCACAACATTTACATATCATACAGACAATTAAAACAACAATAAAAACCCTTATACACTCATAACATTTACATGACATACAGACCATTAAAACAACAATAAAAACCCTTATACACTCACAACATTTACATGTCATACAGACAATTAAAACAACAATAAAAACCCTAATCAAATTCATAATACAAGATAAAAATATATACGCCTTATGAATTCATAATACAATACAATAATACCTGTTCATATCAGCCAATTATACAATATTTTAATAATATATCCCTATCAGACACATGCCTTTTCATCCATATATACCTATCTCTTTATCAGACACATACATTTTCATTTACGTACACACTATCTATTAGGGAATGTCAATTTCTTTGGTTGAAAATGTTGTTTTACCACGATTTTGAAACGGCATTTACTGTTCTCCTGCTTAACATGTCTGGGAAGAGAGTTCCATTCCTGCATACCACGGAACATGACAGTTCGCTTCATTGCATTCGACCTCACTTTTGGAAGTGTAAAACCTCGTGCAGAAGCATGTCTGGTGGAATGGTTGTGTCTGTCAAGACTTATTGATAAATTGTTATATAAAATTGAGGGGATCTTTGTAACAAGAATATTCCTTGTGAATACAAGGAGTGAGCAGAGTAATTTATGTTTGACAAGTAACCAAGTTAAACAAATGTGCATCGCTGCAACATTAGTTCTGTACTCACAGCGAAGCGCTATACGTGCTGCTTTGTTTTGTACCATTTGTAATTTTTTCAGTTTATTCGTTGTTACATTCGACCATACTGCAGGACAATAGTCAAGATTTGACAAAACCAGAGCTTGAATTACCTGTTTGATAGAATTTAGTGGTAACAAATGAGCACATCTTTTAACAACAGAAATCCCTCTTCCCATTTTCACTACTATATTGTTTATATGGTGTGACAATTTACTGTCTAATGTTACCCCTAGGAGTTTAGTCTCCTGGACTTGATTAATTACCACATCACTTATCAAAAGTTTCAAGACTGGGTTCGTTCTTAGAGTATGGTTTGAACCGAAAATGATGCTACTTGTCTTTGATATGTTTAGAACTAGTTTGTTATTCTTTATCCATTCCATCACTGATTGCAACTCTGCCTTTAGGACCGTATTTAATTCATTGGCTGTTGAGGCTGATGTGTAAATCGTTGAATCATCCGCATACATAGAAATATAGGACTTATTTAGGACAAGAGGCATGTCATTTGTAAATATGGTGTAGAGCAAAGGCCCAAGGCCCAAGGTGAGGAGACTGTACAGCTGTAGCTGTACTGCAGTTGCTTAATGATTGCCTAATCAATGCTATTGGGTATGTGCCTGGCCTGCTGTATAACCTCTGATTGATCTGGTGATACGTTCCTGACTTGTATTGTGTCTTGGGAGTAAAGCAGTGAGTGTCTCTCCCGTCCTATATATATATAATTTAATATATAATATAACATAATAATTTGTGCTTCACCAAAAGATTTGGTCAGCAGCCGCCACTGCAGTACAGTACAGCTCAATACACACAATTGTTAAGGGGATGCAGACCAGAGAGACTTTCGTCTTGTTTACATCAGGGTCCCCCATTTTCAATTCATGACATTTATGACATACACAACATACAGATATAAGAATCTAATCTAATCATCTAAAGAAATCTAATCATGACATTTAAGACATGCATGACATACAGATATATATATATCTCTGACTCTGAGCACCTGAAGACTGTGCTATTAAACCAGGAAGTGCAGCACTATGTCAGCAGAGTAGAGCCTCCACTACTGCAGTGCCCTGCGCTGCAACACAACTAACACAAGAGTGAACAAAAAACGCTCATGGACCCGCGGTCTGTCGTTGACTGCTCGCTTGTGTTGTTCGTTGGATTAGTTTTGGATTATTTGGGCTCGCCAAACAAACTATCAAAACGTACATGGTCGTTGACTGAGTCGCTTGTGTTGTCGCTGTGTGTCAGGCTCTGGATTCTTTCGAACACCCGCCCACCTCTACCTCTGATTGGCTTACCATGACATTTTACTCAACCTCAGCCAATCGCGCACTGCCCACTAACCAAGGGAAAAAAGTATTGCTTCTCGGCGCAGAGATCTGTCTGAAGAAAAAACCAGCTTCAATCATAGTAACGCGCCGCATTTTTTGGCAGTAACGGTAACAGCGTTATTAAGATTGGAAGAGTAATCCGTTAGATAACTCGTTACTGAAAAAACTAACGTCGTTATTTATAACGCCATTATTCCCATCACTGGATGTCACAGTATGATGTCATAATCAAACATTCTAGAACATTTGTGATGTCACAGTATGATGTCATAATAGAACATTCTAGAACATTTGTGATGTCACATTATGATGTCATAATCAAACATTCTAGAACATTTCCGATGTCACAGTATGATGTCATAATAGAACATTCTAGAACATTTGTGTACAGTATATATTCAACAATTCTCTCAGCGATGGTGAAGATGATTGTTAGGATAGCGGTTCAACATCTGGGATTGGAAGGTCTGGACTGGGAGGTGGTGTGTAGCGAATTGGCTGAGGGGGCTGAGAGGGACAAAGCAGCCCAGAATAAGATCGCAGGGGGCAAGGAGGGTCCCGCGGAGGGGGGCTCAGACAGGAAGTAACAGCGTTAGCTGCACTCCAATGGACAATGTAGTTGATGACGGGGTCCAGTAGAAGAAGAAGAAGAAGGTGAAGAAGGAGAAGAAGAAGGTGAAGAAGGAGAAGAAGAAGAAGAAGAAGAAGAAGAAGAAGAAGAAGAAGAAGAAGAAGAAGAAGAAGAAGAAGAAGAAGAAGAAGAAGAAGAAGAGCCCATAAAAAGAATTGCGGAGGGCAGTAATACGCCACGATGCGTCTACACTGCCGGAAATTCAAATAAGAAGAAGAAGAAGAAGAAGAAGAAGATCTCATATCTCAGAAGACAAGTGAAGATATCACTTGTTGTTTCCGGCTACTTGTCTGTAAGCTTGAATATATTCTGTAGATACAATTTAAAATCCCACATGGAAAAGGAAACAATGTCCTGTACAATCCTTAATGAGCTGCCTCTGGAGGGAAGGTTCTGTGATGTGGTTATTAAAGTCAACAGCACCGAGTTGAATGCCCACAAGGCCCTCCTGTGTGACTGCAGTGACTATTTCAGGTAAGTTTAGCTTGGTTCAGGTTAGCTTGGTTCAGGTTAGCTTGGTTCAGCTTAGCTTGGTTCAGGTTAGCTTGGGTCAGGTTAGCTTGGTTAGTAAACAGATACTATACTGTACTTTTACTGTAAACAGATACCATACTGTACTTCTACTGTAAACAGATACTATACTGTACATCTACTGTAAAAATATACTATACTGTACTTTTACTGTAAAAAGATACTATACTGTACTTCTACTGTAAACATATACTATACTGTACTTCTACTGTAAACAGATAATATAGTGTACTTCTACTGTAACAGATACTATACTGCACTTCTACTGTAAACAGATACTATACTGTACTTCTACTGTAAACAGATACTATACTGTACTTCTACTGTAAAAAGATACTATACTTCTACTGTGCTAAGATGGTATACTTCTACATTGAACATATATTACTACACAGGACAGAATATTGCTTACTGTTTACTCATCAGATATCTCTATACTCTGCGTCCCACAGAGCCCTCTTCACTCGCTGGAGCGACTCAGAGAAAGCAGTCTACACTATCCCTGGAGTGTCCCCGGGTATGATGCAGCTCATCATAGAGTACTCCTACACACACTTTGTGCCGGTGACAGCAGGGAACGTGAAAGAGCTTCTGGTGGCTGCAGACCAGCTTCTCGTCACTGGCATAGTAGGAGCGTGCTCTGACTTCCTAGAAGGCCAGCTGTCTCTGGAAAACTGTGTCGGTATCTGGAGATTCGTGGACATCTACTGCTTCCCTGACCTGAGGCGCAAGGCCCATCTCTTCATCGTGTGCCACTTTGAGGAGATGTTGCACGTCTCACAGGAGTTTGTGGAGCTGTCCCCGCAGCAACTGGTGGACATCATCGAGAGGGATGATCTGAACGTGAAGAGCGAGGAGACGGTGTTTGAGGCCGTCCTCCGTTGGATTGACCACTCCTGTGAGGAGCGTAAAACACACATCCCTTTGCTGCTGCCCAAGGTAACTAATTGTATTACTGTGCATTACATTAACACATTGGGCGCCAATAACGTTGTACGACGGGTTTCAAGGTCATGCGAATTCTGCCAATCCACGGCGTACGCCGTTATTGAGATCATATTTCATTTTTTCGCCATGGTATTCATAATTCCTTCACCCAGCCTCGGCTGATACAGTGGGAGCCTGCACAACTCTGCAACGCTTCAATACTGCCGCCTGGTGGATGATCGGGCGAGTTACAACCGGAAATGGATCTCTGGTGATCTCCGTGCGTCTGGGAAATGCATCCGGCACTCACATATTGTTGCGGGACTCTAGACACACATCTGTGTATATGGATCGCTGCCATAACTCAATAATCAATATGATTTGGGCGTTTATTATTATTATACCAACCGGAAATGGATCTAGTAGATCGCCGTCAAATAAGTGGGATCTTTTTCCTCCAGTCTCATCGGCGAACGGTAAGAGGACAGTAACGTTACTTTCAGTGTGTTTGTTTATTATTATTAATGCAAACTGCTCTGATCAATATATCACCCATACTACATAAAGCATTTACTGACGATCACGGAATTATAAACGACCCCCCCCCCGTTCATCCGCGCATGATGCGTCATAACGTTTAGGATCATGTACAGTTGAAATTTTTAATATAGCGTGTATCGTGAACAAACGGCAGTTGATAATCTATATATGCGTTTATGCCTATAACTCACGTTCTAGGAATTACTGCAGAAAACGATAAAAACATATTTATATTCTAGACGGTATTTTCGTATGAATCTATGAATGAAAAGGTATAACGTTCCTACATCCTGAACGATAGATAATCGATGTTGAATGGGCCATAGTAATGTCAATTTAGCAATACAATTAAAAAAGGTATAGCCCTGCAAAGAAGGTGAACATCTCCATAGGCTTAGAGTGGTGGCAGAGAGTGGTATGAGACGGGCAAACTCTGTGGCAGTTAATGTGTTAAGGGCAGTGATGCCAGTAACTAGTTACTAAGTAACTAGTTACTGTAATCTGATTACTTTTTTCAGTAAATAGTAATCTAACTTGTTACTTTTTACAAGCCAGTAATCTGATTACAGTTACTTTTCCAAGTGGCTGTGAGTTACTATTTAGTTACTATCTCATAATGCTGATGATAAGAGAGCCAGGTGTGACCTTATATGGCCTGATGGCTGATGACGTCTCATGATGACCTGTCTGAGCAGCCAATCATGATTTATGACATTATGCACTTTCAATAAAGCATTATTTAAAAAAAAAAAAACTGTTGTCATTCTTGTGGCAGCAGCAGGGGGGGGGGACGACAACTTCGTAACCTAGTTACTTTCAAAGTAACTAAGTTACTTTGATAATCAAGTAATCAGTAAAGTAACTAGATTACTTTTTAAAGGAGTAATCAGTAATCAGTAATCAGATTATTTTTACAAGTAATCTGTGGCATCACTGGTTAAGGGGAGACCACCCACCTAGATAGGGGGAAAAATAATACAGGATGAAATCATTTTCAAACATCTTAATTGTTTAGAATAGTCCATTATGTCGCAAAATTTGATTACCCAAAAAGGGGCATGGTCTATTCAAAATGGCCCCTTTTTGCATGTTACCCCAAACAGAATTTAGAAAAAATGGTTACTACATACCAAACTTTTTGCTAGAGGATTTTTTGATATGCCACCCGAACAGGAATTTATGACCTTTTATGACCCCCTAGTCATAAAAAATAAATGTTTTGCATAAATCTTTTGTATAAAATGTTCTAAACATCTGGATGAGTGATATATCAAAATATCCTCTAGCAGAAAGTTGTGGTATATGGATAGGAGGAAACGTGGCCAGTTTGGTGTGTGGAGGTACTAGAGAAATTGAGATTTTTTGTTTTATGTGTAATACAAACTCATAAAATCTCGTTTTGAGAATAATGCCTTTAAAGTTTTGTATTTTCTGTAAATCAGGCTATGTATGACATATCAACAAACCATTTGGCTCAAAGAAGCAGGATATAGATATGAATAAAGGTGGAAAGTTTGGTGTGTGTAGATGCTAGGGAAATGGTACATGTCTACCCTTTGGGAAAACGCCTTCAAAGTTCTGTATTGTAAAATGCCATACATTTTTATTTGAAACCGCTATTTACAAACACAACACCCAATCAAACCATTAGTAATAGACAACCTAAACACATGCCTGATAACTGAATAACATAATAACATAATAATAATGATGTAGTAGTAGTAACAGCTTAGTAACAAACAACACAACCGATTACTGTACCCCCTAATAGGCAAAAGAAATATTTGAATAGATATCACTATGAAACGTTCCCAGTTTGTTATGTACATATAAACATATATAAAAAAATATATTGCAAGTTTTCTGAATTTTATGTTTATATGCAAATGAGGCACTTCCCCATTCAATATGTGCACAATATGGATGCAATCATGCAAAATGAAGCAAAATAAGCAACTAAATGTGTTTTTTTTAAGTTTTCTTGTCACTAGTTTGAAAGAAGACATGTAAAGAGGCAACATTATACAAAAATCTCAAAATTGCCCCAAATTCAGGAAAAGGGTATTTTAGGTGGGTGGTCTCCCCTTAAAACAACACTAGGTTCCCTAGTACAGTGGTTCTCAAACATTTGGGTCCAAACTGTTCCCTAGCAACAGAAACCGTCTACAACCGATGTCTAAGTTGTACCGGCTGTCTGCTTGTCTCTTCCCAGGTTCGCATGGGCTTGATGAGGCCTGACTACTTGCTGAACAACGTCCAGAACAACCCTGTGGTGAGGGACAGCCACGACTGCAGGGCCCTCATCCTCAGCGTCCTGAACCCCCCTGGCTCCGACAGGCTCCCAAACCCCCTGACCCGCCCACGCCGGCCCCAGGAGGTCCTATTGGCCATCGGAGGAGAGAGTCAGTCTAATCATTACGGCAGCATGACCATGGAGGCTTACGATATCCGAGCCGGTGGATGGATGGACGTGAGCGTTGAGGGGGAGAGTCCCCGGGCCTACCACGGCACCGCTTATCTCCACGGTCTGGTCTACTGCGTCGGCGGCTATAACAACATAGGAGAGCTCAGCAGTGTACACAGGTTCAACCCCGTCACTCGCAGCTGGCTGCAGGCAGCTCCCATGCACTCACGCCGCTGTAGCCTCAGCGTGGTCGTGTTGGACGGCTGTATCTACGCCATGGGAGGGTGGGACGGACACGTGGTACTGAACACTGCCGAGCGCTACGAGCCTGAAACCAACCAGTGGACAGTGATCTCACCCATGCTGGAGCACAGGAGCCAAGCCGGGGCAGCAGCCCTCCAGGGCAAGGTGGGTGGAACTGAGGGACACAGGGTGCTAGATGAACACAAGGAACGTTAGATCAGAAATCATAAATGTCTTTATTGCCAAGTAAGCTTGCACATACAAAAGATGTGTCTGGGTCCTTTGGTGCATCAACATTAACAGACAATTAAAGTAGAATGAAATCAAATGGAATATATAAACTAAATTAGAATATTCTTTCTTATTACAGGTTTACATCTGTGGTGGCTGGTGTCTGCTCACAGCTGAGTGCTACAGCCCAGACACCGACCAGTGGACTCTGATCGCCCCCATGAGCAGCAGGCGTGGTGCACTGGGAGTCGCTGCATACAGAGGACATGTCTATGCGGTAGGTGCACACAGAGACAAATGCTTTATACTCAATATTTTTATAGATATCATTTGACTTTCAATGCTTCTGTGATGCCCTCATTTCCCTAAATGGATTAATACAGTGTCTGCCTGCCTGAGCCACACACTAAAACATTCCTCTCATGTGTCCTGTCCTCAGGTGGGAGGGTGGGGCGATGTAAACGTCCTGCATAGCGCGGAGGCCTACAACCCCTTGACTAACTCCTGGAGCGCCCTGCCCGCCATGCTCACCCCCCGCAGCTTCTTTGGCATCGCGGTGCTGGACGACCTGCTCTTCGTGGTCGGAGGCTACGACAATGACATCAACCCCATCTCCAACGTGGAGCGCTACGACCAGAGCAGCAACACGTGGACTGTAGCCGAGGACATGAAGATCCCGCGCGATGGCCTAAGCTGCTGCATAATGCATGGCCTGCCATTTAACATGAGCCAGTACGCTGCTCCCCGTGGAGGAGGAGGAGGAGGAGGAGGAGGAGGAGGAGGAGGAGGAGGAGGAGGAGCAGGAGGAGGAGGAGGAGGAGGAGGAGCAGGAGGAGGAGGAGGAGGAGGAGGAGAGGAGTAGGAGGAGGGGAGGAGGAGGAGGAGCAGGAGCAGGATCAGGAGGAGGAGGAGGAAGATGAGGATTAGGAGGATTAGGAGGAAGAGGAAGAGGAGGAAGAGGAGGAGGGGGAAGATGAGTAGGAGGAGGAGGAGGAGGAAGAGGAGGAGGAGGAGGAGGAGGAGGAGGAGGAAGAGGATGTCATAAATGTATAGATGTAGCAGTACTGTCTATCTGTATGTCATGCAGTGTTGGGAAAGTTACTTTAAAAAAGTAACTAGTTACAGTTACTAGTTACTTCTTCCAAGAAGTAACTAAATTACTTACTCAGTTACAAATTATAAAAGTAACTAGTTACTTCAGAAAGTAACTATTGCGTTACTTTCAAGTACACTTTTTACATAAACAACATACACAAATCTAAACTATTTTAATGTTGCTGTGGGACAAAGTGAGACTAGCCTCCAATCAAATGCCATGTATGTAGATATTATAATTACTATGTTTATATAGTGGATCATACAAATACAAACACAATAGATGTTTTGGAACTTTTGATATGTATTGCCCCTCAACAGGCCACAACTGGGCAACATTAAATTATGCTTGTTAAGCACTATACCAAATATAAATAACAAATATATACTGATTGATAGAACATTTTAATTAACAGATTGCAGAATGGGTACAATACAGTACGGCTCAATACACACAATTGTTAAGGGGATGCAGACCAGGAGAAAGACGTTCGTCTTGTTTACATCAGGGTCCCCCATTTTCAATTCATGACATTTATGACATACACAACATACAGATATAAGAATCTAATCTAATCATCTAAACGTTTCCCAAACTCTGGACCCGTTTTTATTGGGTCGCCAATAAAAAGTAAAAAAAATAAAAATAAAAAAACTTCTTTTTTTAAATAAAAAAGCTGTAGATGTGTTGATTCAGTTTGGCACCACATACTTATGTGAATCTGGGTTTTCTACTCTAGCATACCTGAAAAAACAAATACAGAAACAGACTAAATGCTCAGCATGACCTCAGAATATTTAAAACTAATGTTGTTAGAAACGCCGTTATTTATAACGCCGTTATTCCCATCACTGCCGGTGAGTAGGAGGCAGGTGGAGAGAGTGGAGGTTATAGTCAGGAGATCGGAAAGTTCAGTTAGGAAAGAGGGGTGAGGCAATGGAGTAACACACGGTTTGTTTGAGCTCTCGTCGAGTCTCTGTTTTATTTCTATTTAATAAGCTTTCTACTCAGGATACATTGACTAAGCCAGTGGACAATGTCTCTACGGTCAGATGGCGGCGAATCTGCATAAATTCAAATACGCCGGACCGGCCTCCAACAGGCCCGACAGAGCCTCGATATCAGGTCCCATTGCCAGGCCGCCGTTAACCACCTCGTCAAGAATGCCCGGGGCGGACACCTCAGCCTTGAAGTCGGAGATTCTCCTCTCATTAAAAGCGGACATCTCAGCGATAATAAAATTAGAACTGAAAGGTGCACTTTCCAAAGATTTCAACTTTATTAGAAACAAACTAAAAGAGGTGAAGGCGGAAATACAAAATGGTACCGCGGCACTCCACGCGGAGATTGACAAAATGGGGGTCTCAATCAAGGAAATGGAAGACAGACTTTCGATGTGGTCAGACGAGGTGGTAACGTTACTAACCACAGTCAAAGACTTGAAGACAGAGGTGGCCGGTCTCAGGGGAAAGTGTGAAGACATGGAAGGAAGAATGAGGAGGTGTAACGTAAGGATATTGGGAGTAGCTGAGACGGAAGGCTCAAGCTCCACAGCGTCGGTCTCAAAACTACTGAAGGACGTGCTACAAATGGATAATGAGGTGCTGGTCGACCGCTCGCACAGAACACTGGGGTCGAAGAGGACGGACGGGAAGCCACGCGCCATTGTGGCTAAACCTCACTACTACCAAGACTGTGTCGAGGTGCTGAGCCGGGCGCGCGCCCAGGCCCCATTACAGACCAACAGAGTAACTATTGCAATCTTTCCAGACTATGCCACGAGTGTCGCCAAAGCTAGGGCTACTTTTACGGAGGTGAGGACACCCGGTACGGCATTCTTTTCCCAGCCCGGTTCCGCATCACGCACAATGGAGAAGATAAAGAGTTCATGGACGCAGGTGAAGCGATGGGCTATGTCAGAAGGAACGTTGTCCGTGCAACAACAGAAGATGTCGGGCAGGCTATCCTCAGTGCACACAGTGCTGGCACTCTAAACATTAAAAAAAATATAATAATTAAAAACTTGTCGAGATACTGTTTGGTCTGCACATCACTATAAACTTTTTCGATTAGAAAGAGGAGATACTCGGACATTTATATATTATCTATGTTGTGAATAATGTGTCATTTTAACCTCAACGGGATACTACTTGCTTAAATGTCATTGTAAAATCTGCTATCTGCCTAGCACTGAGAATTCACCACTGGATAACACATATTAAGCGAAGTAATTCACGTACCGACGTACCGTCAAGCAAGTTTCTGACTCTACCCAAGTAGAATTCAAAATAGAAGGCTTGTGGAGAGAGAGATCTTAGCCAAAAAGGACCCCCACAACGAGGCTAATAACTAAACACATACATACAGTACTACCGACAAACCACCATGTTATCCTTGAAATATCCATCCATTTCAGGGCTATGACATACGCGCGTCTACATTCGCGCACATAGGCACACCTACAACACACCTACAACAATCTATCCACTTGCTTTGAACTCCATAGGGGCACAAGACAGGGATGTCCCTTATCTCTACTCCTTGTTGCGATCGCAATGGAGCCCCTTGCGCTCGCTCTGAGACAGAACACCGATATCAAAGGGATCATGCATGCAGGTGTGGAGCATAAAGTCTCGCTTTACACGGACGATATGCTGTTGTATATATCACAGCCCCAAACGAGTCTTCCCCAGTTAATGGCCCTACTTGCAGACTTCGGCAAAATATCTGGCTACAAAATCAACATTCAAAAAAGGGAACTGATGCCTGTTGGAACCGAGGCTGGTCGGATACCTCTGAGCTCATTTCCGTTTAAAATTAGCCCTAAAAATGCTAATTATCAACCTGTATTATCTAATCTAACTAAAGATATTGAACGTTGGGACCCTCTGCCCCTCTCCTTGGGTGGAAGAATCAATACAATAAAGATGAACGTATTGCCAACATTTGTATATGTATTTCAGAGCCTCCCAGTCTTCCTGACTAAAACATTATTTTCCAAGATAAAAAAACAGATATCATCCTTTATCTGGAACAAAAAAAACACCCGGATAAAAAGAACTACGCTGCACTTCCCCCAATACTTCCTGGGCCCTCCCACACCCGATGGCAGTAAAGATGGATGATATATTCGCTCCCCAAAGCAGTACCCTTCCCGAATGATGAGTAGAGACCTTTCGCAATGAACTATAGGCAGGGGGGGGGGGGGGGGGGGGGGTTAAATTGTAATGAGCATTACCCGGAAAGGAAAGGGTTAGATCAGATGCACATTAACAGACACGCACACAGTGGTCCCATTTACTTCTCCTTTACTGGAAGTCTGATGCACATTACAAATATTTACACAAGGATGAAAGTTATTTCCACACTGGGCACCTAGTGCTCTCGCTCTATACTACAGACTCAAGTTCTTCCCACACTGGGATAGACACAGTAATAACCCCTTCCCTTTAAGGGTCTATATACTGCTTCTCTTCTCCGTAGGTGGGGAGAGAGGGGAGGAAGAGGGAGAGGGATAAAGGAATTATTCAATGGGAATTTTGTAAAAGAACACACACATTAACGCTCAACCAAACTGACAGTGGGCCCACGTTGCAAATAAAAGTCTTATCTATAGCCGGCTTTTCCCCAAAACAATAAAAGGTCGGGGCGCTCCTAAACACTGTTACCAGCATCAGTTCAAAGCACTGCTTCTCTTCGCCCTGAAGGAGCCCGCGATGCACAGAGAGTATGTCTACCGATAAAGTTTCAGCACTCGGAGCGCTTGCTGTACTTATCCAAATGGCGGGCCCGCTCCCACCACCAACCGTCCGTGTGGTGAGATGGCCGCCGAGAGGTCCCGTGATAGCAGGCAGCGGGGCTGGGTAGACGTTGGGCAGGTGACTGCTGGGGTAACGGCTCGGAAGGGCTGGAGGAGCGTGCAGTGTAGTGACGTCCGCTGCTGGGCTGAAGGGGGGTGGGGTGACACGCGGGCTAAACTGTGGTGCTAGCCTAACTGAAGCTAAACTGTGGGTCGTGGTGAACCCCCTGTCATGACGCATATACTTCAGCTAAAACACAAGTTGGGCAATGTCTACCACGCTCTTCGACAGTCGCTTTTCTGCTTCTTCGCTCACAATGTCTCTTCCGCATTAACTAAAAGCCTCCGTCGGCGCCGCGCCCTGAGCCCATCCTTCTTCACCTGTGTCTCCCTGCCCAACGTCGCCACCAGCTCCCCCTGGCGGCACCTGTATCCTGTCCCACTATGAAGTGTCAATGTTAGGATAGGGAGGATCAAGAGAGGTCAGCCGGTTACACAACGTCCTCGCGAACACAGGGAATGCAAGGAATTAGCGTTAGACACATTGAATTATTGTCAGACATATTCAGGTGTCTACATGGGCAAAGAGCGAGGACACGCCCCCCTGGTGGACAGTCCTGGAGAGAGCATCAGTTGAATCCACATCCCTAACACTAGCACAGCCATGGAGAAAATGTCACTGATTCCCGCCGGAAGGGGTCAGACGACCCCACAGCTTATATGAGAAATATGAGAAA
Organism: Notolepis coatsorum; assembly: GCF_963971535.1. NCBI lineage: Eukaryota > Metazoa > Chordata > Actinopteri > Aulopiformes > Paralepididae > Notolepis > Notolepis coatsorum. The sequence continues at coordinate 593,591 of NW_028174869.1, forward strand.
AATAAACAGTGTAAACTATATAATTACCTCTTAATATAAAAATATGAGGTTTACCACAGGTTTGAGTGTCAATTTTATTTTTTTTTAATTTAAAAAGATTATAATAAATAAAGATATTAAAAAAAAAATTGAATTTTTTTTGATGAAGAGCCACACATTGACGGGCAAAGAGCCACATGTGGCTCACGAGCCATGGGTTGGCCACTCCTGCACTAGACGCTCGCAAAGTGCTGTGACTTTCCACATATATATTCCATATATAATTATGTGGAATAACGTTCTAATTACATTTTCCTGAAGTCATTTTGAAATTCCAGAAACCGTGCCAGATAAAACGGGTACTTTTAGGAAAAGTCATTGAGTGACAGAGCTGGAGGTGGACCGAGTGACGAGGATACATTTATTGAAAATGCCCAGGGGTCATTTGACCCCTTGTCGGCTGGGTTAGTGCTAACAGCCTTACTATGCGCTAAACTCCCGTTCACACAGCCCATGTCTAGCTTTACCTCTAATCCAGTTGTCATTCACTCGATAAAAGTGTGGAACCAATTTAGAAGATCCTTCTCCCTTGGAACTATCGCTGGCTGCACCAATCGTAAGAAACCACATGTTTATGTTAGGGCAGCAGTGGCGGAGCCCAATAGCAGAACACAGGAGGAGAGAAAATGGAGCGTTTTAGGTTGGTTTTAAAGGTGACATGCATTATAAATGTCATTTTTCAGTCTCTAGCTATGTTTTATAGTAATAGGAGTTAGTATCAATGTGTTTTAGTGTCTAAATACCATATTGGCGGATTGCTCTGATTCAGCTCAGATCATTTCCTGCTCCAGTAAATTAGGCCATCCTGATTTGAAGGCCTGCGTGACGTTACTCAGGCT
>NW_028174869.1:594668-602168 GCF_963971535.1 Notolepis coatsorum
CGTGTCTGTGTTACCGTGTTCACAGGTGTATAGCGTGTCTGAGTTACCGTGTTCACAGGTGTATAGCGTGTCTGTGTTGCCGTGTTCACAGGTGAATAGCGTGTCTGTGTTACCGTGTTCACAGGTGAATAGCGTGTCTGTGTTACCGTGTTCACAGGTGTATAGCGTGTCTGTGTTACCATGTTCACAGGTGTATAGCGTGTCTGTGTTACCGTGTTCACAGGTGAATAGCGTGTCTGTGTTACCGTGTTCACAGGTGTATAGCGTGTCTGTGTTACCGTGTTCACAGGTGTATAGCGTGTCTGTGTTACCGTGTTCACAGGTGTATAGCGTGTCTGTGTTACCGTGTTCACAGGTGAATAGCGTGTCTGTGTTCCCGTGTTCACAGGTGAATAGCGTGTCTGTGTTACCGTGTTCACAGGTGAATAGCGTGTTACCGTGTTCACAGGTGTATAGCGTGTCTGTGTTACCATGTTCACAGGTGTATAGCGTGTCTGTGTTACCGTGTTCACAGGTGTATAGTGTGTCTGTGTTAACGTGTTCACAGGTGAATAGCGTGTCTGTGTTACCGTGTTCACAGGTGAATAGCGTGTCTGTGTTAACGTGTTCACAGGTGAATAGCGTGTTACCGTGTTCACAGGTGAATAGCGTGTTACCATGTTCACAGGTGTATAGTGTGTCTGTGTTACCGTGTTCACAGGTGTATAGCGTGTCTGTGTTCCCGTGTTCACAGGTGAATAGCGTGTCTGTGTTACCGTGTTCACAGGTGAATAGCGTGTCTGTGTTACCGTGTTCACAGGTGTATAGCGTGTCTGTGTTCCCGTGTTCACAGGTGAATAGCGTGTCTGTGTTGGTAGATCCCACCTTTCACTCTGCTGTTGATGATGAAAAGGGTCGATGCCATTTCTCTACTAAACAGTGCATCTGGTATTTTGTGTTCCAGTTCCAATGCTACAGTAATGTAATGTCATATCAATGCTACAGTAATGTCATATCAATGCTACAGTAATGTAATGTCATATCAATGCTACAGTAATGTAATGTCATATCAATGCTACAGTAATGTAATGTCATATCAATGCTACAGTAATGTAATGTCATATCAATGCTACAGTAATGTCATATCAATGCTACAGTAATGTAATGTCATATCAATGCTACAGTAATGTCATATCAATGCTACAGTAATGTCCAGATCAGATAAACTGAACTGAATCTCTGGTAATGGCAGGAAGTGTGATAGTAAAGGGTTAACAGGTGTATAGCGTGTCTGTGTTACCATGTTCACAGGTGTATAGCGTGTCTGTGTTACCGTGTTCACAGGTGAATAGCGTGTCTGTGTTACCGTGTTCACAGGTGTATAGCGTGTCTGTGTTACCGTGTTCACAGGTGTATAGCGTGTCTGTGTTACCGTGTTCACAGGTGAATAGCGTGTTACCGTGTTCACAGGTGTATAGCGTGTCTGTGTTACCATGTTCACAGGTGTATAGCGTGTCTGTGTTACCGTGTTCACAGGTGTATAGTGTGTCTGTGTTAACGTGTTCACAGGTGAATAGCGTGTCTGTGTTACCGTGTTCACAGGTGTATAGCGTGTCTGTGTTAACGTGTTCACAGGTGAATAGCGTGTCTGTGTTACCGTGTTCACAGGTGAATAGCGTGTCTGTGTTAACGTGTTCACAGGTGAATAGCGTGTTACCGTGTTCACAGGTGAATAGCGTGTTACCATGTTCACAGGTGTATAGTGTGTCTGTGTTACCGTGTTCACAGGTGTATAGCGTGTCTGTGTTCCCGTGTTCACAGGTGAATAGCGTGTCTGTGTTACCGTGTTCACAGGTGAATAGCGTGTCTGTGTTACCGTGTTCACAGGTGAATAGCGTGTCTGTGTTCCCGTGTTCACAGGTGAATAGCGTGTCTGTGTTGGTAGATCCCACCTTTCACTCTGCTGTTGATGATGAAAAGGGTCGATGCCATTTCTCTACTAAACAGTGCATCTGGTATTTTGTGTTCCAGTTCCAATGCTACAGTAATGTAATGTCATATCAATGCTACAGTAATGTCATATCAATGCTACAGTAATGTAATGTCATATCAATGCTACAGTAATGTAATGTCATATCAATGCTACAGTAATGTAATGTCATATCAATGCTACAGTAATGTCATATCAATGCTACAGTAATGTCATATCAATGCTACAGTAATGTAATGTCATATCAATGCTACAGTAATGTCATATCAATGCTACAGTAATGTAATGTCATATCAATGCTACAGTAATGTCATATCAATGCTACAGTAATGTCATATCAATGCTACAGTAATGTAATGTCATATCAATGCTACAGTAATGTCATATCAATGCTACAGTAATGTAATGTCATATCAATGCTACAGTAATGTAATGTCATATCAATGCTACAGTAATGTCATATCAATGCTACAGTAATGTAATGTCATATCAATGCTACAGTAATGTCATATCAATGCTACAGTAATGTCATATCAATGCTACAGTAATGTCCAGATCAGATAAACTGAACTGAATCTCTGGTAATGGCAGGAAGTGTGATAGTAAAGGGTTAACCTTCTGGTGTGTGGCAGTGAAAGGGTTAATCTCTGGCGTGACGTGTACAGTAGGTACATTAGACCGACCCGGTCCTTTAACATCCGCCGGTACGTTACATAGTGACACGTGCCCATCGCGTGCCCATCGCGTGCCCATCACGTGCCCATCGCGTGCCCATCGCGTGCCCATCGCGTGCCCATCGCGTGCCCATCGCGTGCCCATCGCGTGCCCATCGCGTGCCCATCGCCGCTCCAGGAACCCTCTTGAGATTTGATCTCAGATTCGCTGCAATTTCTTATCTTTTACACGAGAACTCTCTGTGGGGTTTATTCCAACAAGGGTGATAATAACGGGCTGTGATCTCATTTAGATGACTGGTCAGTGACAGTAATGAGCTGTGACGGCCAATCAGGGAGCAGGTCACATGACCACATACAGTGGAGGAGGCTGCACCACCCAGGTAGCAGGTCACATGACCACATACAGTGGAGGAGGGGGCTGCACCACCCAGGGAGCAGGTCACATGACCACATACAGTGGAGGAGGGGGCTGCACCACCCAGGGAGCAGGTCACATGACCACATACAGGGAGCAGGTCACATGACCACATACAGTGGAGGAGGCTGCACCACCCAGGGAGCAGGTCACATGACCACATACAGGGAGCAGGTCACATGACCACATACAGGGAGCAGGTCACATGACCACATACAGTGGAGGAGGCTGCACCACCCAGGGAGCAGGTCACATGACACCACCCAGGGAGCAGGTCACATGACACCACCCAGGGAGCAGGTCACATGACCACATACAGTGGAGGCTGCACCACCCAGGGAGCAGGTCACATGACCACATACAGTGGAGGAGGTCACATGACCACATACAGGGAGCAGGTCACATGACCACATACAGTGGAGGAGGCTGCACCACCCAGGGAGCAGGTCACATGACCACATACAGGGAGCAGGTCACATGACCACATACAGTGGAGGCTGCACCACCCAGGGAGCAGGTCACATGACCACATACAGTGGAGGCTGCACCACCCAGGGAGCAGGTCACATGACCACATACAGTGGAGGGGGCTGCACCACCCAGGGAGCAGGTCACATGACCACATACAGTGGAGGAGGAGGCTGCACCACCCAGGGAGCAGGTCACATGACCACATACAGTGGAGGAGGGGGCTGCACCACCCAGGGAGCAGGTCACATGACCACATACAGGGAGCAGGTCACATGACCACATACAGTGGAGGAGGCTGCACCACCCAGGGAGCAGGTCACATGACCACATACAGTAGTAGTAGGCCCTGTGGTCACCTGTAGGCCCTGTGGTCACCTGTAGTCACCTGTAGTCACCTGTAGGCCCTGTGGTCACCTGTAGTCACCTGTAGTCACCTGTAGGCCCTGTGGTCACCTGTAGTCACCTGTAGGCCCTGTGGTCACCTGTAGGCCCTGTGGTCACCTGTAGTCACCTGTAGTCACCTGTAGGCCCTGTGGTCACCTGTAGTCACCTGTAGGCCCTGTGGTCACCTGTAGGCCCTGTGGTCACCTGTAGGCCCTGTGGTCACCTGTAGGCCCTGTGGTCACCTGTAGGCCCTGTGGTCACCTGTAGGCCCTGTGGTCACCTGTAGGCCCTGTGGTCACCTGTGGTCACCTGTAGTCCCTGCCTGCATGTGTTCATGGTGTGGGAGGAGACGAGAGTACAGGCCCTCTAGTGGTCACCTGTAGTCCCTGCCTGCATGTGTTCATGGTGTGGGAGGAGACCAGAGTACAGGCCCTAACCCTGACACTAAAGGCCCTCCCATAGTCGAGCAGACTGTACGCCTGTAGCTGTTCCGCAACCGTTCCTACTTCCGGAGTAGGCCTGATTGGCCCCGACAGGCACGTGACCAGCCGCGGCCACGCCCCGCGGCAGCCCCAGGAGCAAGCGCGCTACTGCTGGAGTTCGCTTCGCCTTTCACATCGCTGCTGTTGGCGAAAGCAGACAAATGAATGACTAATTCGGTCAGAAATAACGTAACTAATAACGTTAGTAAGCACTGCTTATATGCTTATTATGTCTGCGGGGTACAGTAAACGTTTCTCCCGGTACATTCTGAAGAGCACACAGCTGTATGTTGGAGAACCAGCGGTCTTCCTCACTCGAGTGAGACTAAAGCACAGTCTCTAACAGTATAACAGTAAGAAGCATTTTGGATAAAAGTATTCTGTACTTCTGTATGACAACAATGTATGCCTTTCAGATGTTAAATGATTAAATGATACACAGCGAAATCTACGCTCTCGCCTCTCATCCTGCTCTCATCCTGCTTTCGCCAACAGCAGCGATGTGAAAGGCGAAGCGAACTCCAGCAGTAGCGTGCTTGCTCCTGGGGCTGCCGCGGGGCGTGGCCGCGGCGGGTCACGTGCCTGTCGGGGCCAATCAGGCCTACTCCGGAAGGAGCTTTGAGCTTTGATCTCAGCGGACAGCAGACCCACAGCAGAGTCCAAGTGCGAAGCTCCTATTTTCTGACGCGCGGACGTCCGCGCCGCTGACTTGGTGTCACACAAAACGCTGCTCTGCGTTTTGGTTGACATCGAACTGCATTTAATGTGACGCCGATCTGCATTTTACTCTGACCACTCGCTCCGTGCCAAGAGATGTTTGAATGGCTTTTCTAAATGAAGTGTGTAAAATTGCCAGTTTTATTTCAAAATATTGGAAACGGAGATAACATAGAATGTTATCTCCGTTTCCTATATTTTGAAATAAAACTGGTGCTTTTATTTCATGCAATGCGTGTTTGTCATTTCAGCACCACGCGCTGTCCACCTCAAGCCTATACGGTACATTGCATCTCGCTGCCTATATACCTGTTATTCAAGTGCGTAAAACTGCCCGTTTTATTATCTAAATATTGGAAACGGAGATAACATACTCTTTATTTTGACATCGGATGACGACGACATGACAGAAGTTGAACAGCGTGGGGACAATTGTGTAAACTGGCGCGTGACATGTAGGAAATTGGTCCGCGGAGGTCCGCTCGACTATGAAAGCTCAAAGAGTCCAGTGGACCTCCGCGGAGTCTGCTCTGAGTCCAGTCCGCTCAACTATGGGAGGGCCTTAACCCTAATGAGCTGGTGGTCACCTGTAGGCCCTGCCTGCATGGTGTGGGAGGAGACCGCAGTACAGGCCTTAACCCTAATGAGCTGGTGGTCACCTGTAGGCCCTGCCTGCATGTGTTCATGGTGTGGGAGGAGACCAGAGTACAGGCCCTCTAGTGGTCACCTGTAGTCCCTGCCTGCATGTGTTCATGGTGTGGGAGGAGACCAGAGTACAGGCCCTCTAGTGGTCACCTGTAGTCCCTGCCTGCATGTGTTCATGGTGTGGGAGCAGACCGCAGTACAGGCCCTCTAGTGGTCACCTGTAGTCCCTGCCTGCATGTGTTCATGGTGTGGGAGGAGACCAGAGTACAGGCCCTCTAGTGGTCACCTGTAGTCCCTGCCTGCATGTGTTCATGGTGTGGGAGGAGACCAGAGTACAGGCCCTCTAGTGGTCACCTGTAGTCCCTGCCTGCATGTGTTCATGGTGGGGGAGGAGACCAGAGTACAGGCCCTCTAGTGGTCACCTGTAGTCCCTGCCTGCATGTGTTCATGGTGTGGGAGGAGCCAGAGTACAGGCCCTCTAGTGGTCACCTGTAGGCCCTGCCTGCATGTGTTCATGGTGTGGGAGGAGCCAGAGTACAGGCCCTCTAGTGGTCACCTGTAGTCCCTGCCTGCATGTGTTCATGGTGTGGGAGGAGCCAGAGTACAGGCCCTAACCCTGACCCTGCTGGGGTTCGAACCCAGGACCTTGGTGCTGTGAGGCAGCGGTGCCGACCACTGTGCCACCGCGCCGCCCCTTATATAATATAATAATAATTTGTAAATTCGGCTTGGCAAGACTTCTTGAAATAAGTACTAATATCTAGGGTTCTCTCCCCTGATGGGATACAGTGGGAAGTGATACCAGAACATGTATGTTGTGTTTCCTGCAGAGCGGAGGGAAGAACAGCAGCTTTAACCCTTTCACTGCCACACGACTGTCTTTACTTTAAGTAACAGGTGTGGTTAGTTCTGGTTCAGTAAAGGTTAGTTCTGGTTCAGTAAAGGTTAGTTCTGGTTCAGTAAAGGTTAGTTCTGGTTCAGTAAAGGTTAGTTCTGGTTCAGTAAAGGTTAGTTCTGGTTCAGTAAAGGTTAGTTCTGGTTCAGTAACTAGTTGTTCTGGTTCAGTAAAGGTTAGTTCTGGTTCAGTAAAGGTTAGTTCTGGTTCAGTAAAGGTTAGTTCTGGTTCAGTAAAGGTTAGTTCTGGTTCAGTAAAGGTTAGTTCTGGTTCAGTAAAGGTTAGTTCTGGTTCAGTAAAGGTTAGTTCTGGTAGGTTAGTTCTGGTTCAGTAAAGGTTAGTTCTGGTTCAGTAAAGGTTAGTTCTGGTTCAGTAAAGGTTAGTTCTGGTTCAGTAAAGGTTAGTTCTGGTTCAGTAACTAGTTGTTCTGGTTCAGTAAAGGTTAGTTCTGGTTCAGTAAAGGTTAGTTCTGGTTCAGTAAAGGTTAGTTCTGGTTCAGTAAAGGTTAGTTCTGGTTCAGTAACTAGTTGTTCTGGTTCAGTAAAGGTTAGTTCTGGTTCAGTAACTAGTTGTTCTGGTTCAGTAAAGGTTAGTTCTGGTTCAGTAAAGGTTAGTTCTGGTTCAGTAAAGGTTAGTTCTGGTTCAGTAACTAGTTCTGGTTCAGTAAAGGTTAGTTCTGGTTCAGTAAAGGTTAGTTCTGGTTCAGTAAAGGTTAGTTCTGGTTCAGTAAAGGTTAGTTCTGGTTCAGTAACTAGTTGTTCTGGTTCAGTAAAGGTTAGTTCTGGTTCAGTAAAGGTTAGTTCTGGTTCAGTAACTAGTTGTTCTGGTTCAGTAAAGGTTAGTTC
>NW_028174869.1:607168-667891 GCF_963971535.1 Notolepis coatsorum
CGGGCTGCGTTACAGTAGAGGTTAGTTCACATAGGCCGGGCTGCGTTACAGTAGAGGTTAGTTCACATAGGCCGGGCTGCGTTACAGTAGAGGTTAGTTCACATAGGCCGGGCTGCGTTACAGTAGAGGTTAGTTCACATAGGCCGTGCTGCGTTACAGTAGAGGTTAGTTCACATAGGCCGCGCTGCGTTACAGTAGAGGTTAGTTCACATAGGCCGGGCTGCGTTACAGTAGAGGTTAGTTCACATAGGCCGCGCTGCGTTACAGTAGAGGTTAGTTCACATAGGCCGTGCTGCGTTACAGTAGAGGTTAGTTCACATAGGCCGGGCTGCGTTACAGTAGAGGTTAGTTCACATAGGCCGCGCTGCGTTACAGTAGAGGTTAGTTCACATAGGCCGTGCTGTGTTACAGTAGAGGTTAGTTCACATAGGCCGTGCTGTGTTACAGTAGAGGTTAGTTCACATAGGCCGCGCTGCGTTACAGTAGAGGTTAGTTCACATAGGCCGGGCTGCGTTACAGTAGAGGTTAGTTCACATAGGCCGCGCTGCGTTACAGTAGAGGTTAGTTCACATAGGCCGGGCTGCGTTACAGTAGAGGTTAGTTCACATAGGCCGGGCTGCGTTACAGTAGAGGTTAGTTCACATAGGCCGGGCTGCGTTACAGTAGAGGTTAGTTCACATACGCCGCGCTGCGTTACAGTAGAGGTTAGTTCACATAGGCCGTGCTGCGTTACAGTAGAGGTTAGTTCACATAGGCCGGGCTGCGTTACAGTAGAGGTTAGTTCACATAGGCCGGGCTGCGTTACAGTAGAGGTTAGTTCACATAGGCCGGGCTGCGTTACAGTAGAGGTTAGTTCACATAGGCCGGGCTGCGTTACAGTAGAGGTTAGTTCACATAGGCCGCGCTGCGTTACAGTAGAGGTTAGTTCACATAGGCCGCGCTGCGTTACAGTAGAGGTTAGTTCACATAGGCCGGGCTGCGTTACATTAGAGGTTAGTTCACATAGGCCGGGCTGCGTTACAGTAGAGGTTAGTTCACATAGGCCGGGCTGCGTTACAGTAGAGGTTAGTTCACATAGGCCGGGCTGCGTTACAGTAGAGGTTAGTTCACATAGGCCGGGCTGCGTTACAGTAGAGGTTAGTTCACATAGGCCGGGCTGTGTTACAGTAGAGGTTAGTTCACATAGGCCGCGCTGCGTTACAGTAGAGGTTAGTTCACATAGGCCGCGCTGCGTTACAGTAGAGGTTAGTTCACATAGGCCGGGCTGCGTTACAGTAGAGGTTAGTTCACATAGGCCGCGCTGCGTTACAGTAGAGGTTAGTTCACATAGGCCGGGCTGCGTTACAGTAGAGGTTAGTTCACATAGGCCGGGCTGCGTTACAGTAGAGGTTAGTTCACATAGGCCGGGCTGCGTTACAGTAGAGGTTAGTTCACATAGGCCGGGCTGCGTTACAGTAGAGGTTAGTTCACATAGGCCGGGCTGCGTTACAGTAGAGGTTAGTTCACATAGGCCGGGCTGCGTTACAGTAGAGGTTAGTTCACATAGGCCGCGCTGCGTTACAGTAGAGGTTAGTTCACATAGGCCGCGCTGCGTTACAGTAGAGGTTAGTTCACATAGGCCGCGCTGCGTTACAGTAGAGGTTAGTTCACATAGGCCGGGCTGTGTTACAGTAGAGGTTAGTTCACACAGTACCTGCTGCTCTGCTGGCTGATGGTCTTCAGGTCCGGGTCGGGCCGGTTCCAGGTGGGCACGGTGCCGGGCACCTGCGTGTTGGCCCACTTGGGGGAGTTGTAGTTGGTGCAGGCGTCCTGGTCCAGCCGGCTGCGCTGGTGCTCGCAGCAGAAGCGGTAGTGGCAGGTGCCGCAGCAATAGATGTAGGTGTCCTTGGAACAGTTGAAGGTGATGTCCAGCTGTCCCATCACGTCGAAGTACCCCCTGGTGGACCGGAGGGGCATTACATCATGTTACATTACATTACATCACATCACATTACATTACATCACATCACATTACATCACATTACATTACATTACATTACATCACATTACATTACATCACATTACATCACATTACATTACATCACATTACATTACATTACATCACATTACATTACATTACATCACATTACATTACATTACATTACATCACATTACATCACATTACATTACATTACATCACATTACATCACATTACATTACATTACATTACATACAGGCAAAGTGCAGTAACTTCAAATACAATGTTGTTTTCCCTCCAGCTTTCATAACTGAACCTAGCCATTTTGAAAATGAAATTTAACAATTGGAATGATGATGATCCAAATAAAATGGCTAGGTTAAGTTATGAAAGCTGGAGGGAAAACAACATTGCATTTGAAGTTACTGCACGTTGCCTGTACATTACCTGTATAATTATTTAAGGAAATGGTGCTTTTTTGGGGTTAATTAAAATAATTACGTCATATTTTTGTATGCCTAAAGATCACTTCATTAATACATGTTAAATCTGGGCACTATCATCTATCTACCTATAACACATTTTGGATGGCAAGTCAAAACACTTTAAAGCCATTGTTCTCAGTTTCACTGTTTGGAAGTTACTGCGCTCTGCCTTTGTTGAAGGCAGAGATTCTGTGTAGGATTGTTAGTAACTGTCTAACTGCATATATAACTGTTTACACTAGACACTCAGGAGTGCTACCATTTGGCGAGTATAAGTAGCTCTGTCTCCTCCCACTTCTTTCTCTCCCCCCATGTCTCTCAGTGAGAGAAGACCTGTAGAACTGCTGCTCTTCATGTGAATAAAAGAAACCACGCCAGTTAAGGCTCAAGATAGAAACCATGCCTCTTGACCACATTATTGTCGCCCTATAGCCGAATTCTCTTAACAGCCTTGACAGGGCAGTATACCTGTATGTCATGTATGTCCCTATGCCATAAATGTCATGATGTCATGTATGTTGTGTATGTCATAAATGTCACTATGAATTGAAAATGGGGGACCCTGATGTAAACAAGACAAACGTCTTTCTCTGGGCCCTGTTCCTCGTACCTGGCTAATAATAATTACTAACAAATTTTCAGGATAACTTGACATAAGCTAGACTTTTCGGTTCCCCGACGCGCGTTTGTCTAAATCACTATGGCAACAGATCAAAAAGTTTGAACCTGCTCCAGCGCAGAGTTTTGTTCAGTTATCTGGATGAACTGGCCACGCCCTCGCAAAGAAATGCCAGCTCCCTTCCTCACAGATTCTGAATTATGTTTTTGTGCTTCGTTTTTCTAGAGGGGGCTTTTGAAATGTAAAATAATAGACCTAAAATGCTGATAATAAATCATATTCAGCCTATGGATTTACTTTGTCCTAAATAATGCACGTCATAGTTATACGGATACGGTGCTCACGAGTCACGACACACACTATGTGGTTATTTTAATAACGCAGAGCATTGCAAATGTGAATCCCGCGGGGATATTTTTAATGAATGAAACCTTTCGGGCGTTTGGCTCTGATTTGTTTCATATTCTCCGCTGTGGATGTATTTGCTTAACAGAGCGCCCGGATTGTGTTTCATTCAAGCATAAATTGAAGCGTCTTTATGCGTGGATTGTGGATGTGAATTACGATGAATCTGAATCTGTGGATTGTTGAATTGTATCACTGTCACTCACACGTTATTGTGATATTGTAACTGGGATTAAAATGTCTGAGGAGATGCGCCGTTTGACGGATTTGATGACGTGGACGTGACTTGAGAAAAGTGAATGAGCAATTGCAAGCCTTTGACGTTTTGATGAATGAATTTGAGAAAATGCATTTATCTGTTCAAGCACTGTTATCTGATGATGAACAAGAGGGTGATGAACATGACTGGTGTCACTGGTATAAACCAAAGGTTAATCAATTCAATGCATGTATGGATAATGTCAGAAACAGATTAAAACCTGATTAATGAAACTGTATAGCCTCCAAGCCTCTCTGACACGTTATTTCAGGGGTCGCGCCTTGAAAACTTTGGGAACCATGTATTTATATAGTACATGATACCTAAGCGCATACAGTACAGATATCATCATAAGTATCTATTAAGTCGTATCAATTAGATACTCTTTGGGCTTGTTTTTATCTACTTATTCTGAAAGAGTTGAACTAATTATTTCCGCTAGCAAGATCTCATTTGATTATTCATTCCATTAAGCCTACTGCCAGCAGGCACATTTAAAGAAGTATAATCTGATTGATTGGGGGTAATGAGGGACTTAAAATTAGCCTATACAGTAGATATGCATTTAACTTGTCCGTGAGGCTATTGAGCCGTACTGTATTGTACCTAGGGCTGGGCGATATGGAAAAAAATCATATCGCGATAACGATATGATAGAGTTATCATATTTCTCGATATCGATAATTATCGAATTGTTATAAGTATTAAATTTTTTTTTTTTTATTTTTTTTTAACAACAGATGTATGTTTATTTTGCAGCAATTCTTTGTCATTGCCGCCATCTTTAGTGTTACATCCCCTCACACTCCAGTTCTCAGGCTGCAGCTGGTTTAAAAGCGAAAGTAAACCGGCTTCTCTGCTGGCTGTGGCTCCAGGGGAGTTGAACAGTTGTGGCTCTGCTAGTTTATTTTCGATCTTTTGGCGCTTTTTTGGTGGACAAACCACCGCACATGTGCACCGTGACTCGTGACTGAAGTCTAGTTCTGCTAGCACACATAGCCTACTGTGTACAGACGGTTTCAAACTGTATTTTAAATTAGAAAGCAAACAAAATAAATGGACAAGAGAAAAATAAATCTCAATTTGGTCAGTATTGTCATTTGGACAAGCAAAGCCATTACTTTAAGTTGCAGGCAAGAAAGACAAGTCTGTCCACTGTCTCTGGTTTTAAAACTGCCCTGTTGCAAAAAAAAAAAAAAAAAAAAAAACGTTTTTTATTTTATTTCGATATTCGATATCGATTATTAAAATATATCGCGATATTTATCGTTATTGTTGTGAAGGGCCAGATTAAACCGAATATATATATTTATTTATATATATATATTTAATTGTATTTGTATATTCTCTAATATTCCCTGATATCCCTTGTATATTCCTTGTACAATATGCATTGAATATCCATTCTAGCCTACTGAACATCCCATAATAGTCTCCATTCTACTATTGGTCGAGACCTTGGTGCCAGGCTGCCATACCCCCCAGACCCAGTTCAAACGTACCGCTCAACATGTACGAACAAGTCCTAGTTCCGCGTAGGAATCTGGCTACCGCACCACTAACGGTACTATTTGTTCATAGTGCGTATATATACTGCGCTACTAAAGTAGGACTTCCCTTTCAGTCCAGTTTCTTACCCTCCAATAGAGTGACAGACGTAAAGCCTCCCCGCGACGCCACGTGTGGGAGTAAGGCCAAGTTCGGCCTACCATCGGTATTGAGACATCGTGTATATTAATATTTGAATAGTCATATTTGGCACTATATCGTCGAGTTGGACGTAGTCTATTAAGCTAATAATAGTCTGTTAATATATAGTGCTTCGTGCGGTGAGAATACTATCGTAGTCAGTACCCCATCGTTTCGGGCAGAGAACTGGCTGCTTATCCAGGATGGTCGACCCCATGTGAGACTGCATCCGAGGAGCCCCAGAGCCGACGAGCGAGTGGACCTGTATACCGGATTATTCTACCGACGACAGCCCGCCTTCCCAGGCACGGATTATGCTTTGTGTACAGTGATTATTCCATGGATAAAGACCCCCGACACTGCCGTGTGTTGGAACCCCCCCCCCCTGGAGAGGACGCAAGGTGAGGAGACGCTCTGCAAGACGAGGTCGCTTCACGTCTCTCCCCCGTGGACCGGAGAGAGCCGGCTCACAGAGAGTCCACCTGCTTTCATCTGTGGTCCAAGGATCGCTGGCGCACCGAGCTGCACAACTGTGGGTTCACCCAGGATACCCTTGGCCGGACGAGGCAGCCAGACTCTACCCCCCCCCCCTCCTACTCCTGTTGTCTTACAAGCGACCGGATTACCCCCCTTAGTGTATCCAGTCTTATAATCATTAAAGTATCATTGCTGTTATTCCTTAACTATTCCAGGTCGTATATTTACCGCCTGCGCCACCAGAGATTGGACATTCTCTATTGATATACCAACGAATACTCTTTGCCATAAAAGTGCATACTATTTCAATTCATAAATGTAATTAAGTGATTAAGTGCTTGCTCTACACACCATTGCTGTGTAGTAATAAACGCATACTTCGACTTTGTACATTTGTGTTGGATCCGTTTCATCTACGTGAGAGTGTTTATCATAATATATTTATGCCGAGTACTGGGTGGCCGAATATAAAGTACAAAGGTAGTGGTAGTAAGTATCATATCTAGTAATACAGTCAGGGAATTGTACCCCTCAGTTACAATTGGTCCTTCGAGCCGGATGGTAATTAGTGTAATATTAATATAGTGTTATTAATATTGAAATGGCCTATGATGAACACTCCACGAAACGATCCTCCTAACCAACGCCCGCAGCGCGAACGACGGCTCCCTCAGTACTTAGAGGCTTACGCTGTCAGTCAACAACCTAGTCTTCTACTAACAGTAAAAGCGGGAAAACTAGAAAGTAAAAGTATGTCTAACCCCAACGCCCAGACTACCCCGACCATAGAGGCCCCTACGGGTTCTAATGTAACTGACCAAGTTCACGGTGGGGACCAGTGGGAACCAGACATGACTTCACACCCCGCCAGTACTGAAGAAGTAGTCCCCGATGAGTCCCGGGAGGAATACAACGCTACCGAGAGAGAACTCGGCACGGAAGAAGACGGGGAGAGCACCGTGGAGATAGAGCTCCAAGGCTCCGCAAGGAGTACCCCGAGGGAAGGCTCCCCTATACAACCGCCTTCTCCCAGCGAGGCAGAGAGGACCCTACAGCAGGCCTTCCTCATCAGCCTGAACGCCGCTGCTGAACGCGACCGACTGCAGATCCAGCAGCGGAGCGAAGAAGAGCATATACGTCTAGAAATAAGACGCATTCAGAGGGAAGAGAATGTGGCCCGAGACCGAGCAGACAGCCAGCGAGCAGCTGCTGGTGCTCTACGGGACGCAGAGCGCGACAGACAGCAAGCGCAACTAATAGAACAGCTGATCAGACGGACAACACCCTCTCCCTCCGGCTCCAGGAACTCGTCTAGACACACCTCCAGGGCGGCATCCCCTAGCCGAGTAAACAACCCTGAACTTGACCAACAGACGAGGTCTATACCCCCCACAGACCACCTCCCCCCACCGGTCCAAGCGAGACCTAGCAACCGGGAAGGAGCAGCATATCCTGTGGAGAGGCTAAACCAGAGACTACAAGCACTGGATGACCTAACTGAAGACGAAGAGGAAGAGGAGGAGAACCACGCCCGACGACAGCACAGTACTCTACCGGACCAGGAGGTCCGGTACAGCCCAGGCTATACTCCCGCGGAGCTGCGCTACAGACCCCCGACTCTATACCCGGGTGAGCACGACGCACGACCCGCACCGAGGAACAGCACCTGGACAAGCGGGCCATGGTACACTGCCGGTACCAGCCCATACCAAGGAGCGGGAGGAGACTCGCCTAGGAGGCCTCTCCCCCAACGCTCGCCGATGTATCCACAGTCAGCGTCATACATTGGCACGCCTATGGTACCCGACTTCACCCAAGAGAACCGGGCCCAGTATACAGAACTCCGCATGTGTCTGGAGACCATGTTGGTGGATGTATTGGATGAACGCCATAAATACGCCATCCTACTGAAGCACTTAAAGGTACCCCGCGCACATAATATAGCGCTCGCCTACGCGACTTCCACCACCCCATACACAGCAGCGCTGGTAGCATTGGACCAGAGGTATGGGCGCATATGGGATTACGTGATCCAGGAGATCCGACACATCGACCGCTTACCCCCAGCAATAGACAATCGAGCACTGGACGACCTGTCCATCAGAGTGCAGTCCCTGGTAGGGATGTTGGGAGCGCAGAGAGAGAAGGGGAGGCATGAACTTTACGCCAACTCAAATGTGGAAAGGATCTTGGAGAAGCTGCCGCCCGCTCGACAGGAGCGTTTTAGGCGGCAGAGAGACCACCGAGACCCGAATGGCCCCGAACCGAACCTCCTCGATCTAGCAGACTTCCTGGCGAGAGAAGTCAGCAGCCTACGGCTAGATACATTCGGACGGAGCACCCCTGGCTCCAGAGAAGGAACCAGACGACTAAATGATGGAAGAAGATCGGTGACTGTGATGCACCAATCGGAGTCAGTACCGAGCAGCAGGAGCCACAGTACCCCCTCCAGAACGGAGAAGTGGAAGATAGTGTGCCCCTACTGTGAGAAAGAACACTGGCTAGCGCAATGTGACTCCTTCCCCAAGCTGAACGCGGAGGAAGCAAGTCAATGGATAAAGTCCAACAAGCGCTGTTTTCGCTGTGCGCGCTCACACATGGCAGCCGAATGCCGCTTAAAGAAAAGGTGCACCAAGTGCGATGGAGCCCATCTGGACATACTTCACGACAGTAACAGACGGCGCCCTTCACCCGCACCATCCAGCAGCAAAGCGAGCGTCATGTACATCGATCCCGCCAGCAGCAGTGGAGCCCGAGTACTCCTAAAAGTAGTGCGTGTGACACTAAGCTACCAGAATAAAGTCCTGGACACTTACGCCGTCCTCGATGACGGGTCAGAGAAGACCCTTCTGCTCGCCTCCGCTGCGGCCCAGCTAGGGCTGCGGGGAAGCGAAACCCAAATGACAATTCGGACAATAAGACGAGATTTGAAGACGATAAAGGGCGAGAATGTCTCATTCTCTATCGCAGCAAGCGGCCAGCCTGAGCGACGGTACCAGATTACAGACGCTTTCACCAGCCAAGAAATAGGACTGTCGCGGTACACATACCCCGTCGCCAAGCTGATGGAGAAATATGCACATCTGCGCAAGTTACCGATCCCGCTCATAGACAATGCTATGCCGACCCGGTTGATAGGCTCCGACCATGCAGACCTCATTGTCCCGATAGACCGGGTTCATACCGGACCCCGAGGCTGTCCTGCAGCAGTCGAGACCCGTTTGGGATGGACTCTCCAAGACCCGCTCGCCAAATCTCTCAACCGAAGTACAGCCACTAGATGTCTCCACTCCCGAGTCACAGAGGGAGAAACCGCACTCCTGCAACACGTAGAGCGGCTATGGACCTTGGGACAAATGCCCTTTAAGAACGGAAAGAAAGACATTCGCTCTAAAGATGACATTCACGCCATTCACCTCCTCGAGACAGGGACCAAGAGAGTCCCGGTCAACGGCGTGTTGAGATACGCCACGCCACTCCTGCGGCGAGAAGGAATGCCTACTTTCCACGCCAAGACAGACGCCACAGAACGGTACCTGCTGAACACGGAGCGGCGCTTAGCCAAGAACCCCGCCCAAGAGAGTGTATACCGCGCTGAGATTGAGAAGCTCATCACAGCGGGACACGTCACAAAGATGGACATTAAAGAGGCTGACCAGACCACTGAATCGTGGTACGTGCCTCACCACAAGGTCCATCACAACGGTAAAGACCGCATAGTATTTAACTGCAGCTACCAGATCGGATCCCAAAATCTGAATAAAGAGTTACTGCCCGGTCCCACACTCGGCCCCTCCCTACTCGGCGTTCTACTCCGCTTCCGCCAGGAAAAGGTGGCCATCAGCGGGGACATTAAAGGAATGTTCCTGCAGGTGAGATTAGTAGAGGAGGACAAGCCCCTGTTACGGTTCCTATGGAGAGAGAAGCCAGGAGATGAGCACCCAGCCATCTACCAATGGGAAGTCCTCCCCTTCGGAACGACGTGCAGCCCCTGCTGTGCTACATTTGCACTACAGAAACATGTAGCAGAGGACCCAGCAGCGGACGAAGAGGTCCGACACAGCGTAAAGAACAGCTTCTACGTAGACAACTGTCTACAAAGCCTTTCAACCCAGGAAGAAGCCGAGGCTCTCCTGATTAAACTCCGCGCCTCATTGATCAAAGGCGGCTTTGATCTCAGGCAGTGGGCCAGCAGCGATCCGCAAGTACTGCGCAGCCTCTCCTCCGAGGACAAGGCGGCCAGCAGCGAGACCTGGATGGCTACAATCCCGGGAGAAGCCCAGGAGATGACCCTGGGATTGGTGTGGCGATTCAAAACAGATTCGCTTCACTACAGACACAAGCCCCTGACTACGGAGCAGGGAAGGCCGGCGGCGGCGCCGACCACCAGACGGAGTGTGTACACAACACTCGCCCGACAATATGACCCGCTAGGATGTATTCTACCGTACACCACCAGGGCAAAAATGATTGTACGAGCATTGTGGGACAAGGACCAGGGCTGGGACGACCCCATTCCCGCACACCTTGGATCCACCTGGAGAGAGTGGGAGATGGAGCTCCACTCACTCCCAGGCGTTAATATGCGCCGAAGCTACTTCCCACCCACGGTGGGGCCAGAGACATGTAAAATGGACTTACACGTCTTCAGTGACGCCTCAGAGGTAGCATACGGATCAGTAGCCTACTTGCGGGCCCAAGAAGAGGGGGGAGAAATCTACACAGCATTTGTCCTCGCCCGCTCGAGAATAGCCCCACGCAAGCAACAATCTATCCCACGTCTAGAGCTCTGCGCAGCCCTAGCCGGAGCGCACCTAGCCACGCTCATCCAACGTGAGCTCACCATACCGGTGTCTAGAACAATCCTGTGGTCAGATTCCACGACAGTACTCGCCTGGATCAAATCGGACTCATGCAAGTACAAAGTCTTCGTGGGAGTCAGAGTCACCGAGATTCAAGACTTAACCGAAGAGTTAACCGGAGAAACAGAGTGGCGCTACGTTGATACAAAACAGAACCCAGCTGACGTCATCACCCGGGGAATGCCCCTAGATGACCTCACCCGTCGCAATGTCTACAGTGACGGCCCAGCATTCCTAAAGCTCCCGGAAGGAGAGTGGCCCACGCCTATCCCGAGGGAAGCCAGTCAGGAGGAGGCTGAGAATAAGAAGCCTGTGTTCTGTGGATTGAGCACTGTTATCTCCGCAGACCCCAACATAGATGATTGCACTACCATAGAGAGTGCACAACATGTTATGTGGCCGGCCGGCCGCGTAAGCAAAGTGATCACCGGTGCCGACGGCAAGGTCCGAGCAGCTGAAGTGCTTGTCCAGGGTCGCACTTACACCCGTCCCGTGGCGAGGCTCATAGAACTGCCCCGACTCCCAGACACAATCGATGATGACCATGACCCTATAACCATATGACTTTGTGAAGTTGACTGACCCCTACAGCAAACCCTTATGTGTAAATAGACAACGCGATTAATCTGTCTCTGCTTAACTGATTAGGTCTGGGACCAATCAGGGGGTGGCTGTTGTGAAGGGCCAGATTAAACCGAATATATATATTTATTTATATATATATATTTAATTGTATTTGTATATTCTCTAATATTCCCTGATATCCCTTGTATATTCCTTGTACAATATGCATTGAATATCCATTCTAGCCTACTGAACATCCCATAATAGTCTCCATTCTACTATTGGTCGAGACCTTGGTGCCAGGCTGCCATACCCCCCAGACCCAGTTCAAACGTACCGCTCAACATGTACGAACAAGTCCTAGTTCCGCGTAGGAATCTAGCTACCGCACCACTAACGGTACTATTTGTTCATAGTGCGTATATATACTGCGCTACTAAAGTAGGACTTCCTTTTCAGTCCAGTTTCTTACCCTCCAATAGAGTGACAGACGTAAAGCCTCCCCGCGACGCCACGTGTGGGAGTAAGGCCAAGTTCGGCCTACCATCGGTATTGAGACATCGTGTATATTAATATTTGAATAGTCATATTTGGCACTATATCGTCGAGTTGGACGTAGTCTATTAAGCTAATAATAGTCTGTTAATATATAGTGCTTCGTGCGGTGAGAATACTATTGTAGTCAGTACCCCATCGTTTCGGGCAGAGAACTGGCTGCTTATCCAGGATGGTCGACCCCATGTGAGACTGCATCCGAGGAGCCCCAGAGCCGACGAGCGAGTGGACCTGTATACCGGATTATTCTACCGACGACAGCCCGCCTTCCCAGGCACGGATTATGCTTTGTGTACAGTGATTATTCCATGGATAAAGACCCCCGACACTGCCGTGTGTTGGAACCCCCCCCCCTGGAGAGGACGCAAGGTGAGGAGACGCTCTGCAAGACGAGGTCGCTTCACGTCTCTCCCCCGTGGACCGGAGAGAGCCGGCTCACAGAGAGTCCACCTGCTTTCATCTGTGGTCCAAGGATCGCTGGCGCACCGAGCTGCACAACTGTGGGTTCACCCAGGATACCCTTGGCCGGACGAGGCAGCCAGACTCTACCCCCCCCCCCCCTCCTACTCCTGTTGTCTTACAAGCGACCGGATTACCCCCCTTAGTGTATCCAGTCTTATAATCATTAAAGTATCATTGCTGTTATTCCTTAACTATTCCAGGTCGTATATTTACCGCCTGCGCCACCAGAGATTGGACATTCTCTATTGATATACCAACGAATACTCTTTGCCATAAAAGTGCATACTATTTCAATTCATAAATGTAATTAAGTGATTAAGTGCTTGCTCTACACACCATTGCTGTGTAGTAATAAACGCATACTTCGACTTTGTACATTTGTGTTGGATCCGTTTCATCTACGTGAGAGTGTTTATCATAATATATTTATGCCGAGTACTGGGTGGCCGAATATAAAGTACAAAGGTAGTGGTAGTAAGTATCATATCTAGTAATACAGTCAGGGAATTGTACCCCTCAGTTACAGTTATCGTTATATCGCCCAGCCCTAATTGTACCCATTCTGCAATCTGTTAATAAAGTTTTCAATCAATCAATCAATCAATGCCATTAGAAAATCTGAATTTCTGCCATTGACACCTGCTGTCTTTTCAGGTGAGGCGGCCGTGCGCAATTATCCTGAGTATCAAGTCTGGTTCGAACAGGGAAAGCCTGGAAAGCCTCGAAGGAACAGGGAAAGCCTGGATTCAAACATAATTAATGGCTAATGTCCACTCCACAGCTGAGACCCTCATCCATGCCTTCCTCCCGCCTGGACTACTGCAACGGGGTCCTGTCCGGGGTCCCAAGCGAAACCCTGGACAGGCTCCAGTATGTTCAAAATTCAGCTGCCAGGGTTCTAACCAGCACCAAACCCTGGCAGCACATCACCCCCACCCTCATCCACCTCCACTGGCTCCCCATCAAATCCCGCATCACCTACAAAACCCTCCTGCTCACCTACAAATCCCTCCACCCTCAGTACCTCAGTACCTCACTGACCTCCTCCTCCCTCAGTACCTCACTGACCTCCTCCACCCTCAGTACCTCACTGACCTCCTCCACCCTCAGTACCTCACTGACATCCTCCTCCACCCTCAGTACCTCACTGACCTCAAATTAGGTCTCACACACAAGATAGTTCAAAATACAGGTCCGAAATATCTATCTAATTATTTTAATCGATTCCGTGACAATCATTCATACTCCACTAGAAGGAGCAGTACGGATTTTATTCTGCCAAGATTTAACTCCCTAATGGGCACAAATACATTTTTATATTCTGCAGCACTGGAGTGGAACAAGCTTCCAGTGGCCCTGAAAAACATCGAAGAGGGGGGAAGTTTTAGACGTGCCACAAAGAAATGGCTAGCCAGTGAAGTATAGAATAGCCATAGGAAGGAGAGGGTAGGAAGTGCTTTTTTTGTATGGGGTTGCTATTATGTTTTATTCTGTTTTTTATTATGATGATCTTTGTTTTATTATGATGCTCTATGTTTTATTATGATGCTCTATGTTTTATTATGATGCTCTATGTTTTTATTATGATGCTCTGTTTTAGTATGTTTTATGATGTCTGTCCATGTCCAAAATCAGGGACCATGATGGAAATAAGTGCTTGCACTTTCTCATGTTTTTATCCCTTGGATGCTGTCTTTTACTCCACAATAAAAATCAATCAATCAATCAACCCTCCACCCTCAGTACCTCACTGACCTCCTCCACCCTCAGTACCTCACTGACCTCCTCCTCCACCCTCAGTACCTCACTGACCTCCTCCACCCTCAGTACCTCACTGACCTCCTCCACCCTCAGTACCTCACTGACCTCCTCCTCCACCCTCAGTACCTCACTGACCTCCTCCTCCACCCTCAGTACCTCACTGACCTCCTCCACCCTCAGTACCTCACTGACCTCCTCCTCCACCCTCAGTACCTCACTGACCTCCTCCACCCTCAGTACCTCACTGACCTCCTCATCCACCCTCAGTACCTCACTGACCTCCTCCTCCACCCTCAGTACCTCACTGACCTCCTCCTCCACCCTCAGTACCTCACTGACCTCCTCCTCCACCCTCAGTACCTCACTGACCTCCTCCACCCTCAGTACCTCACTGACCTCCTCCACCCTCAGTACCTCACTGACCTCCTCCTCCCTCAGTACCTCACTGACCTCCTCCTCCTCCCTCAGTACCTCACTGACCTCCTCCACCCTCAGTACCTCACTTACCTCCTCCTCCACCCTCAGTACCTCACTGACCTCCTCCTCCACCCTCAGTACCTCACTGACCTCCTCCACCCCTACACTCAGTCACGGTCCCTGCGATCCACAGACACTGGTCAGCTCTCCATCCCTCGAACCAGACTGCGGACATTCGGGGACAGAGCTTTCAGTGTGGCAGCTCCCACCCTCTGGAACTCCCTCCCCGAAGAACTCCGCACCGCCCCAACTCTGGACTCATCAAAAAAAAACTGTTATTATTATTATTATTATTATTAATGTGGGACTTTTGATCGACTTAGTTGAAGCAGGCCTGCAGGCTGTTATGTTGTTATGAAGGGGTCTGGGATCAGGGTTATGTTGTTATGAAGGGGTCTGGGATCAGGGTTATGTTGTTATGAAGGGGTCTGGGATCAGGGTTATGTCGTTATGAAGGGCTCTGGGATCAGGGTTATGTTGTTATGAAGGGGTCTGGGATCAGGGTTATGTTGTTATGAAGGGCTCTGGGATCAGGGTTATGTTGTTATGAAGGGGTCTGGGATCAGGGTTATGTTGTTATGAAGGGCTCTGGGATCAGGGTTATGTTGTTATGAAGGGGTCTGGGATCAGGGTTATGTTGTTATGAAGGGGTCTGGGATCAGGGTTATGTTGTTATGAAGGGGTCTGGGATCAGGGTTATGTTGTTATGAAGGGGTCTGGGATCAGGGTTATGTTGTTATGAAGGGGTCTGGGATCAGGGTTATGTTGTTATGAAGGGGTCTGGGATCAGGGTTATGTTGTTATGAAGGGCTCTGGGATCAGGGTTATGTTGTTATGAAGGGGTCTGGGATCAGGGTTATGTTGTTATGAAGGGCTCTGGGATCAGGGTTATGTTGTTATGAAGGGGTCTGGGATCAGGGTTATGTTGTTATGAAGGGGTCTGGGATCAGGGTTATGTTGTTATGAAGGGGTCTGGGATCAGGGTTATGTTGTTATGAAGGGGTCTGGGATCAGGGTTATGTTGTTATGAAGGGCTCTGGGATCAGGGTTATGTTGTTATGAAGGGGTCTGGGATCAGGGTTATGTTGTTATGAAGGGCTCTGGGATCAGGGTTATGTTGTTATGAAGGGGTCTGGGATCAGGGTTATGTTGTTATGAAGGGGTCTGGGATCAGGGTTATGTTGTTATGAAGGGCTCTGGGATCAGGGTTATGTTGTTATGAAGGGCTCTGGGATCAGGGTTATGTTGTGTGATGTTGGGCTGAAAGTGCGGAAAGATTACACGTAAAAGGATCGATACTTATTATACACAGCAGGACACAGCAGGACACCATATGACACAGCAGGACACCATAATATGACACAGCAGGACACCATATGACACAGCAGGACACCATATGACACAGTAGGACACCATATGACACAGTAGGACACCATATGACACAGTAGGACACCATATGACACAGTAGGACACCATATGACACAGCAGGACACAGCAGGACACCATATGACACCATATGACACCATATGACACAGCAGGACATCATATGACACAGCAGGACACCATATGACACCATATGACACAGCAGGACACCATATGACACCATATGACACAGCAGGACACCATATGACACAGCAGGACACCATATGACACAGCAGGACACCATATGACACAGCAGGACACCATATGACACCATATGACACAGCAGGACACCATATGACACCATATGACACAGCAGGACACCATATGACACAGCAGGACACCATATGACACCATATGACACAGCAGGACACCATATGACACCATATGACACAGCAGGACACCATATGACACAGCAGGACACCATATGACACAGTAGGACACCATATGACACCATATGACACAGCAGGACACCATATGACACAGCAGGACACCATATGACACAGTAGGACACCATATGACACCATATGACACAGCAGGACACCATATGACACAGCAGGACCGGCACTTTGAACAGAGCGTTACCTGCACACGTCCACATCCACCAGACGTCTGGGGGGCGGAGCCACCTGGGCCGCGCCCAGTGGGGGTTTCAGGGCGTCGGCCGCCGTCATGTTCCTCAGCATGGTCTGGGGGAGGGGCTTGGGGAGGGTCTGGGGGAGGGGCCTGGGAGGCGGCTCCGCGGCTTCGACCGACGGCTCGTCTCCGTCCTCCACCTCCGCTTCTTTCAGCGCCATCTTGGGCCCCGAGGGCGAAGGAGGTGGAGGAGGCCGCGGCTGGAAGCCGGTCAGGAGGAACAAGGTGGAGGCGCCGCGGGCAGAGCTCAGAACCCCACTGTCGGCCGTGCGACGCTCTGCGACGGTTGCCATGGATACGGTTAGACCGGAGAGGAAGAGGAGGGGGAGGAGGAGGAGGAGGGGGAGGGGGACCAGGGAAACCTCCCCCCTAGAAAATAACATCATTTTTAATTTAAAAGCTTGTAGTTATTCAGTGATGTCGTCGTCCTTTTCCAAGATTACTTGTTTGTAGGCGAGTTTCTTGCTCCTTTGAACTCCACTCAGCGTGTGTGTGCGTGTGTGCTGGTGTGTGTGTGTGTTTGCGAGTGTACGTGTGTCTGCGTGAGATATAAAAAAGCACAGGTACAGTATGGTGTTTCTATGCACTACCGTGGAGCAAAGGTTTTCACTTTGAGTTCAAACCAACAACAGATGCAGTTTGTTGAAGCGGTGTTCTGCGTGGTGTTCTGCGTGGTGTTCTGCGTGGTGTTCTGCGTGGTGTTCTGCGTGGTCGGCACGCCTCTCCCACACCTCAATGTAAACACATCTCTCAGCCTCTCCGTGTATAAATCCACCCCCACAAGCAGCAGCATGTAAACACTGAGGTTTATATTACAAACGACTGTCTGCGTTATGGCTATGCTTTCTGTACTTGTGAAAGAACGATTCTGAGGTTGTCTTGACAAACAACTTGAAATGAGTGAAAGTACAGTGATATGGGTTTGGTTTATGGCAGAGAGTAGTGGATATTTAACGCCACTGTAAACGCCGGCCAACACGGGGTTGTTCATATGGAATGATAAGGCAAGTTAACTGCAATGCTAATGTGTAAACTCTTAAATGTTAGTGGCCCTAAAAAGGGGCCATGGATCTCCGTTTTGTCGAGTATTTTAACTCTAACGACTTCACAGCACAAATGCTACGATTCATGCAGCGAATTTCAACGGAAAATGCATTATGTAAACATTTACAGCTGTATATAAACTTATGTTATTATGTTTCCGTTTTTTTCTTTTACCTATACGCTAGATGTGTTTTATCGTTGGCACTTCAGCTGTTCTGTGTAAAAGTCTGACCTGTAAACGTTTATGAAAAATTATGAATGGAAAAAAGACTTTTGATTCTAAATCAAATCTTTTGCTCTTTGCGTGACTTGTAAACAACAGCTTTAATGATCTCTCTTTGCTTGTTTTGTAAACAAGAACTCTATTCTCTATTTCTTTCAGTCAGTTTTCTTTTCTCTCACAAATAACCCCAGTGACCATTTAGGAGGAATTTTTTTTTAAACTGAGGCGAGAATCAATGAAGATATGTATCGTTTTAAGAGGTTTGAGATTCTAGATAATGGTGGCGACAGTGGCTCAGGAGGTAGAGCAGTCGTCTGGTAATCCAGAGGTTCCCGGGTTCGATTCCCCGTCCTCCCAGGCAGCGTGTCAAAGTGTCCTTGAGCAAGACACTTAACCCCTAACTGCTCCCGATGAGCAGGTCGGCACCTTGCATGGTCGCCTCCGCCGTCTGTGAGTGAACGGGTAAAATGTGAGGAACTAATTTTAAAGCGCTTTGGATAAAAGCTGTTCTATAAATGCACCATTTAATAGTGAAATAACAGATTGACAGAGGACAGAGTCAGCAGCCGTACGGGACGGCGTCAGACATGTAGACAGGAGGGGCAACACAACGCACGTCGACTAGAGACAGGAAGCAGCTACCCATACAGCTACTGGACAACGGCCACTGAAAATGGAAATAAATACATTTAAAGAAAACATGGAACAGAGCGATAGAAAAGGAACAGAGCGATAGAAAAGGAACAGAGCGATAGAAAAGGGGATCTATGTGCATTCGATCCCCTTGCGTGAGTGTCTCTGTTCTGAGTTCAATTTGGCCCAACAGAACAGAACAAAGGAGGGCTTGGGCCCGGTTCTAGCAGGGCAGCGAGGTTCTGCCCACAGAACAGACATGAAAATGTCCGGATTCATCCGTCAGCCCGGAGGGAACTGGATACTGTTACTTTTCCCAGTCAAACGTTAAGCGTCTAGCTAGCGAGGGGTCCAGATCTAGTTAGCGAGGGGTCCAGATCTAGTTAGCGAGGGGTCCAGATCTAGCTAGCGAGGGGTCCAGATCTAGTTAGCGAGGGGTCCAGATCTAGTTAGCGAGGGGTCCAGATCTAGTTAGCGAGGGGTCCAGATCTAGTTAGCGAGGGGTCCAGAAGTAGCTAGCGAGGGGTCCAGATCTAGTTAGCGAGGGGTCCAGATCTAGTTAGCGAGGGGTCCAGATCTAGTTAGCGAGGGGTCCAGATCTAGTTAGCGAGGGGTCCAGATCTAGTTAGCGAGGGGTCCAGATCTAGTTAGCGAGGGGTCCAGATCTAGTTAGCGAGGGGTCCAGATCTAGCTAGCGATGGGTCCAGATCTAGCTAGCGAGGGGTCCAGATGTAGCTAGCGAGGGGTCCAGATCTAGCTAGCGAGGTTCCAGATCTAGTTAGCGAGGGGTCCAGATCTAGTTAGCGAGGGGTCCAGATCTAGTTAGCGAGGGGTCCAGATGTAGCTAGTGAGGGGTCCAGATCTAGTTAGCGAGGGGTCCAGATCTAGCTAGTGAGGGGTCCAGATCTAGCTAGTGAGGGGTCCAGATCTAGTTAGCGAGGGGTCCAGATCTAGCTAGTGAGGGGTCCAGATCTAGTTAGCGAGGGGTCCAGATCTAGCTAGCGAGGGGTCCAGATCTAGCTAGTGAGGGGTCCAGATCTAGCTAGTGAGGGGTCCAGATCTAGTTAGCGAGGGGTCCAGATCTAGCTAGTGAGGGGTCCAGATCTAGCTAGTGAGGGGTCCAGATCTAGCTAGTGAGGGGTCCAGATCTAGCTAGCGAGGGGTCCAGAGGGATACAGGTAGGACCGTCTCGAGGGTTAGGGTTAGTAAGTGATTCCCTGAAAGTGAATGTGCCTGAAGATCACTTTGTTGACGAGATCCGGAACATAGTTAGGGCGGATCGTCAAGGTAAAGCGTATGGCTGACGTTCAATATGGCTTCAGGTTTTATGTTTTCACAAACCGCTCTTCCCGCAAACCATTTAAATTACATGCAAGGGTTCGAATGGTTTGAATAAAAGAAGGTTAAGAAATGTGCCCCGTTCAAGAGGGGAGAGATAATGGGGCCTTTCAGATCATTGGATTCAGTGTGATTATTACACGCCACACGCGTGATTATTACACGCCACACACACGCGTGATTATTACACGCCACACGCGTGATTATTACACGCCACACGCGTGATTATTACACGCCACACACACGCGTGATTATTACACGCCACACGCGTGATTATTACACGCCACACGCGTGATTATTACACGCCCACACATGTGATTATTACACGCCCACACACGTGATTATTACACGCCACACACGTGATTATTACACGCCACACGCGTGATTATTACACGCCCACACACGTGATTATTACACGCCCACACACGTGATTATTACACGCCCACACACGTGATTATTACACGCCACACGCGTGATTATTACACACCATACACATGGAAGAGTCACAACACTACAAAAAGCTTCTCTTACCAGAGAAAACATGGAAGTAAGAGATGGGCAAAGTGTCAAAAAGACTTAACTCTTTCAGCAGCAACAGTGGTCGGGGGGGGGGGCTCTAGGGTTAGGGTTAGGGTTAACTTAACTTAACTCTTTCAGCAGCAGCAGTGGTCGTTAAACCGTGTCTGATTGAGGTCTAATGAGGCGAGTTATCACATAAACCCTCCAATAGAGAGCTGTTGATAAAGCAATTTGAACCAATAATGCACTGATCGTCGTCTGAAATAATTCTCCTTTCTTATTCATTAAAAAAAGAAGTTTGAGCGAGCGCTGACTGAAGACGAAGAATGTAAACCTTTGACTTTTGTCTCTGTGCCGGAGTTTCACCCTCTGCGATATGTATTTTAATATATATATTTTTTATTTACCGTGGTTGAAAGCATCGAGGTGAAATCCTATCTTAATGTGATGTGGGACATGTCTACACTATGAGGTTGAGGTTGTGGTTGTGTCTCTGCGCTTTCAAAGACAAATAATCTTTTTCACAAATGTCATAGTTTTTCTACAATTAAAAGTTGCGTCTGTATGACTGTGTGAGGAATGTAACTTTATGATGGCTTAGATGATGATGTCGTGTCTTAGATGATGATGGTGTGTCTTAGATGATGTTTTGCCCGTTACTTCTGCGGTTTTGGTTTTGTTTGTTTTGTCTCGTTTTCTTTTGCTCCTGTTCTCTGCATGTGGTCCGTCTGCGCTGGGTTGTGGTCCGTCTGCGCTGGGTTGTGGTCCGTCTGCGCTGGGTTGTGGTCCGTCTGCGCTGGGTTGTGGTCCGTCTGCGCTGGGTTGTGGTCTTTCAACGAAAGAAGAATGAATAACAAGACTGCGTCCATTAACGTCCAAAAGTCCTCTGAGGTAAATGCAGATCACCCCCTGGTCTCTCCCCCTGGTCTCTCCCCTGGTCTCTCCACCTGGTCTCTCTTGGTTCTTCTCTCTCAGTTCTTCTCTCTGTTCTCTCTCTGTTCACTCTCAGTTCTTCTCTTTGTTCTCTCTCAGTTCTCTCTCTCTGTTCTCTCTCAGTTCTCTCTCAGTTCTTCTCTTTGTCCTCTCTCAGTTCTTCTCTTTGTCCTCTCTCAGTTCTTCTCTCAGTTCTCTCTCAGTTCTTCTCTTTGTTCTCTCTCAGTTCTTCTCTTTGTTCTCTCTCTCAGTTCTTCTCTTTGTTCTCTCTCAGTTCTTCTCTTTGTTCTCTCTCAGTTCTTCTCTTTGTTCTCTCTCAGTTCTTCTCTTTGTCCTCTCTCAGTTCTTCTCGTTCTTCTCTCTCAGTTCTTCTCTTTGTTCTCTCTCAGTTCTTCCCTCTTGGTTCTTCTCTCTCAGTTCTTCTCTCTGTTCTCTCTCAGTTCTTCTCTCTGTTCTCTCTCAGTTCTTCTCTTTGTTCTCTCTCTCAGTTCTTCCCTCTTGGTTCTTCTCTCTCAGTTCTTCTCTTTGTTCTCTCTCAGTTCTTCCCTCTTGGTTCTTCTCTCTCAGTTCTCTCTCTCAGTTCTTCCCTCTTGGTTCTTCTCTCTCAGTTCTCTCTCTCAGTTCTTCTTTCTTGGTTATTCTCTCTCTGTTCTCTCTCAGTTATTCTCTCTCCTTTGTTTTCCCGTTTTCTTGTCTCAATGAAACCCATCCACACCAGTCTTCTTCTTTTAAATCCACGCTACAAAAGAGAACAGAAACATGCAGAGTGTTAGTTAGGATACATATTCAGTCTAGTTGTGCTGTGTGTGTAGAGTGTTAGTTAGGATACATATTCAGTCTAGTTGTGCTGTGTGTGTAGAGTGTTAGTTAGGATACCTATTCAGTCTAGTTCTGCTGTGTGTGTAGAGTGTTAGTTAGGATACATATTCAGTCTAGTTGTGCTGTGTGTGTAGAGTGTTAGTTAGGATACATATTCAGTCTAGTTGTGCTGTGTGTGTAGAGTGTTAGTTAGGATACTGTGGTAACATTGACTGTGTATTTCATAATAAAAATGTCTGTGGATAGAAACTATATGCAAAAGCCTTGGGTGCCATTTGGAACAAACTGAGTTTCAGTTTTCATTGCTAAATGAGGAACCATTCTAGAGACAGTTGCATCAGATAAACAGCAGAACAAAGGAACTGAAAAGCCACACCCAAGTGTTTGAGTAGAACTGTTTAAAGCCATACAAAAATAGACTATAGACAAGCACACGGTTGGATTATCACTGAAAATGCAAATATCTGTAAAAATGGTTAAATACAAATAATGTCTTAAGTACATAGTACTAGAATGATTAGATCTTCCCACGCTCAGAGTGGGAACTCTTGACTGTATGTTAATGTGGCCACCGCAGGCCACACCTCACTGATTACAGGCAGAGAACAGTTAGTCTGATCACAGATCTGACCTGCCTGTGAAAATGGCTCAAGGTTCATGGAAATGGTCAAACAAGATCATATTAATTAAACTGACTTATTAGATAGGATTTGAATGTCATTTAGAATGTCACCTGATTATGAAAGTAATTGTGTTATTTCACTCTTGTTGTAAACCATGTATAGAAAATAAGTCTTAATTACAAAGGTTTAGTCTGGTAAAATACACGTATCAAGTTATACTTAATCACTGTTTGGTATCAAAATGTAAGCAAATAATGCTGAATGTATATGTAACTCATTACATTAAATCTAAAGGTTTTAGTGTTAAAACTGTTAACTCATCAAGAAACCACAGCCCAAAAGGAGGGGGCCACAGACACCAACCCCCATTGTGCAAAGACCAGACCGCCCCAACAGAGGAAACATATATAGAATCAAGACAACCGGATTGGACCAAACGTAATATTAGACTGCTATTATTGGTTGAGGTGAGAGTATAAAGATGAGAACGCATTGGGAAAGAGGGAGGCCAGCCCCCCCTGGCAACTGCGTCCTCTCTCAACCGATCCACTGTTCCACCAGATAATGCTGTTTGCCATTACATGTGAGTAAAATCATGGACCCCATTGTTGGTTAGAGTGATTCCTATCTTAAGACCAGGTTTTACTCAGGTGTAAATGCTCAGTATATTCTCTATTTCATTGATGTTAACATGACTATTGTTATATGTACAGAACTTGTTTGATGTCTAAACCTCAACAATCTTGTATACAGCATGTTTTAATATGAAATCCCTGTATGTAAACAACCTTTTATTCACCTTTGAGCCCTTCGGCAATAAATCAGTTGATTTGAACTCTAGTTCTGTTGTCGGACTGCAAGTTTTATTTTCTACTGGCTATTTAGTCAGATGAGGACCTGTCTCTCTCATTCTCCTTCTCCCTCCAGTTAGCAACCTCAATGCACTGTGAATAATCCTTAGAAATGTACATAGAATATATGACAGAATGGTGCCGTTTTGGACCCGTCCTGCATTATTCCCTTATTTGAGAGCAAGCAGAGAAAAGACCGGGGTTTATAGTATGTTCAATAAGGTGTTACAGTTGCAGGGTTTTGCTGTCTGGAAGGGGAGAACGAGAGTATTGTGAATTTGGTTGTGTAGCAGCAAGTTGGGGCCCAGGGTGAATATGGTTTTTGCGTGCAGCGGGGTGGAGCGGTGTGACGGTGGATGTGGTTAGGAAACAGGTGCGTTCGATTTAAGGGAGTCCAATAGTGGTGTGGATGCTACAAGTGTGAATGGAGGAATAATCACACAAGTGGTATTAGGTTATGGTGACCGGAATGGTGAGTACGGTGCTATAATGGAAACACAAGTGTAATCAACTACGATTACACTTTTGTTTAATGGATGGGAAAAGCTGTTCAAACTGCTGCCGAGTCAAGGGTGGAAAGAGGACGGGCTTCTGGCTTAATATATTGTTTTTAGCAGGATGGTACTTGTATTGTGACATTGTCCAGTTGTCAGTAGCTTGACCTCGCTCTGGAAGTAAGCACGTTAAATGGGAAATGTGTCAAACGAGTGTGATGAATTGCAAACCTTCTGTTAGACAATGATTTAGCAAGGAGACGGCTATGGTGCTGAGGGCATACATATTGGATGAATCGGGGCGCCCGCCAGGCTGAATGGAGGCGAGGGAAGTCTAACTTGTTAAGAGGAACCTTTTTAGAATGATGCGCGCAACATCGATATGGGCTATGTGCGTGTAAATATACATCATAACTATTTGACTCTGATTTGCGGGTCAGGGGAAAGTGTACTCAGAAGGTGAATACAACATGGACTTTCGGATTTGTAGTTTATCTGGGAGCAACAAAGAATCTACAAATTAACGATATTGAGACAAGGAGAGCCGTCACGTTTTATGGCCGTGATCTTCCTGTATTCGCAAGTCACCGTATGAAATCCCTGCAAATTGGAGCGTTCACACGCATGTTTTTGGACCGCTGTTCCAGAAGCTGGTATTGGTGGTTAAAAAGTACTTACAGCTGGCCAGCTAAAGAAAAAGAAAAAAAGAAAAATGCCCTTATTATGGTTAGGAGTGTGATTGTATATTACAAGTGTGTTTGATGAGTGGATGTTGATTTGAAGGTTAGATTGGTATAATACTGAGCGAACTGGATGAATGCGCGGATCTCGGACGCATGTAGGATCATCACATTATGCGCTGATCCCGGTACGTGTTTTGAACCCTCACATCATGAGCGGAAATGCTGGCTAGCTACTTAACTGGGATGTGCGTTTATTGTGTAGCGCCGGGATAAGAGCTCGTGCAATGTTATGATTAGAAGCGGCGTGGTGGCGTTAGGTAGACGATACTGGTGCGTGAAGCAATTGTTAAATAATAACGTTGATTGAGAGTTATTTGCAAAAGTAGGACACCTCTGACGTAATGTTGTGGGAGCTTTGTGTGGGGGAACCGCGGTGCGCTGCTGGGTAAAGATAAAGCTGGCTAGGATAATTAGCATGCGGGTTGCTATTCTATGGATTTGCGGGCAGCATGTGTGTGTGGCGGAGTTTTGGAAGTGATGATTAGAGCGGTTTAGAGTGTGCGGTGGACGTCGTTGCAATGTATTGCGACCAAACGGAGTATTTTTTGGTAATAGTAGTACTTTGTCGCGGTATACATCGTCTGCTCTGGCGTTTGCTCTGGTGCGCATGCGCGTTGGTACATAGTGTGTTCTGGGGTCAGGGGACGCTGTTTTCATTAATTCGCTCGGGGGACAATGGTCAGTTGATTGTATTTTTGCTATATGTTGTAAAAGATATTCTGGAAGTGGTTCCGTTTGTGTGTATTGTTACTACAAGTATGTGTAACAGGGGGAAATGGGTACACATGTGTGATGATTAGATTATGGGAGATAGTCATTGGGGAGAAAATGTATGGAAACATTGCAGTGAGTCTATCAGTAGAAAATAGTTTTTTGTTTGCTTGTATCAAGTTAAACCCACAATTTAACTACTATGGGTAAATGTATCATTTAATAGTAGGAATAATATATATACGTTGAAGCTGTCAAGTAAGCAATGTGTTGTTTTACTCAAGTAAGCCCTTACCAAGGGGGGTAGTTTGAGAGTAGCTATAGGTTGAATTTGGAAAAGTGCTCTACACTAGTATTACATGTTGCTTGCAGTAAAATAAATTTATCACATGTGTACGTAGAGAGAAGCATTTGAAACTAACCACTTCTAGGAATTTGTGTTGAAAATAA
This sequence comes from Notolepis coatsorum, assembly GCF_963971535.1. NCBI lineage: Eukaryota > Metazoa > Chordata > Actinopteri > Aulopiformes > Paralepididae > Notolepis > Notolepis coatsorum. The sequence continues at coordinate 633,177 of NW_028174869.1, forward strand.
TGTTTTATTTCTTAAATGAGTGGCCTTTGATGAAATGTTTGTGTTTGTAAATTAATTACTGGTTTAATGTTGTGTTAAATTTTGATTTTGAATTTTTTTTAGAGAAGTGATGTTGTGCTTATGCTTGGTTAGGTTGTTACATTTTTAATACACTGTTGGTTTACATAGGCTAATGTTTTATATTGAAATTTGCTGCAAGTCCTTGGATCATAATAATAATAATTTGAGTGATGAAGACTTGTTATATTGGAATACAGGTTTATTGTAATACAATGACATTTTTGATAATGATAAAATAGGCCTGTTTATATGTGCTGTGACTTGTATGTGAAATATATTTAGGTAGTGGTAAATGTATGTTAATTTTAACTCTGGGGAGGGGGGATTAGTCTTCTCCCTAGAAGTGCAGGAATGTGTAATTAACCCTTTTGATGGTTTACAGGGGGGCCTATACAGGGTTTATGCCAAAGGGGAGTTAGTATGCTTAGGTCACAAAGTGCCATGGGGGATGGGGTCCATCTGTTGTTTTATAATTAGAAATTTAGGTAACCTGTGGTTTATGATTGCTGTTACAGCCAATGGGGGCTAGAGGAGAAGATAACAGATAGGAGAGAGAGCAGTTGGAGAAAAGAGAACAATGGGGCTATTTACATAGGGGGTGACAGGAAGATGAGACAGTTAGGGGCTAATTCAGGACACAGTTGGAGTTGGTGTGAGAAAATCGATAGGATACGTCAGTTCAAGTGCGGCTATTACATTGAATGGCTGACTATTTGATTGAAGGAATAGCCTGAGGTTATCGCGGTTCTAGTAGGCCGGGGTGACTTCAGGTTGAGAAGGGGTACTAGACCTTTCTTAGGAAGTAAGGGTAAGAGGAGCAGATGTAAGTGTAGACTGGATTAGCCTGGGTTGAGAGAAGGGGGGAACAACTAACATTGTTTGTTAAGGATGTTGGTTGACTAACGAGTTGTATGAGAGGGAGGTTGAAAGTATTTGTTTATGATGTGTGTAATATATGTTGAAGGACATGGTGTTTGCAGAGGAAAATGTTGAATGATCAGAATGAATGAAGATGATTGAGTTGTTGTCTGTTGTTTGTCTGTGTGTCTTTTAATTTCAGTGGGGTGATTGAGGCTGTGAGATATTGAATGAAAGAGTTTATTTAGTTTCTCTTTATTTTTAAAAAGGTGGTGTGGTATTTTGATTTGATTTCTTTTAAATGTTTTAAAGTTAATGTCACTGCCTGAGAAAACAGTTTACAGGTGAATGATGATTGAATTTAAATGTTTGTTTTCTTTCTTTCTAATCTTTAACTATGTGGACTGAATGTGTTTGAATGGAGCCTGTGGGGGTGACTGTGTGAAAACGGAGGTGTCAGGTCACAAGGACATGTTTGAATGGAGCAGTTTGTGTGATAATGAGAGCTGTGTGCATGTGATTTTGGAGTTTGTTCTTTTCATTCCTTTAATGTTTTCTCTGTGTGCATAAGAGCGTTCACAAGTGGGGATGCCACACAACAGATTGGAGTGTGTTCACTGAGATGGTTGATTTTGAATATTTGTCTTTTTCTTTTGTATTCAACTATTTTTTCATGATCTGGTGAGAGGACTTGTGCAGTCTTGTGGAAGCTGAGATACATCAAGACTGGATGCCTAAAGAGCTAAGTGGTTCATTGCACATTTGTGTGAATTTTTCAGTGGTGTTTCTCTTACAAGTATGGTAAATGGATGTGTAATCAGAATACAATTGTGCTTTGTCTCTTCACAGCTCAGTGGGTGGGGGTATACGAGACAACCCATGTGCAGGACATAATGAATACATTACATTAGGTACACGGCACGGTAACGTAAATCTTCAGTTTGTTTCCTGTTTCTTTTCAGTCCAATAGTGGTTAGTTACCAAAAAGGGGGGAGTGGATTCTTGTATACAATTGCCCCCGCCTCTACAAAACCCCTGAGGGGGGGGGGGCAGGTTGGCTTGTAAGGGAAAGATGTGGTACGCAAGATTGGAGACAGGTGTCTGACTAGTGAGAGCCGTTAACCTGCAGGCCTGTGTGGTGGACGGACGTGGGCAGGAAAAGCCTGCGACGAGTTCGCTCTCACCTGGCCTGAAACATGGCTACAGCTGTTAGCTACCAAGCACAGGAGAGGGGGTGGAGCCGGTCTGAGGACTGGCAGAAAAAATTTAAGCAAGATCCTCTGGGTAATGTGGTATTTGGTTGGGCTGTGGGGAACGGGGAGGATAACTGAACAGGCTACTGATGGGTCTTTGTTTTGTGCACATTTGATTTGATAGGACGCGCAAACAAAGGGCGGATAGATTGAGACACAACGCAGGGATGGTTAATGATATACACATAAATTAGGGAGTTAGGCGCTAGGGTAGATAGTGAATTTCTTTTTCTCATTGGGTGTTTTGTCTGCCTTCCCTGCCCATGGAGCTGTGGAGACGAGGAGGTAAGGTTGTATGACCAAGGTTAGTCACAAGGGGCATGGACCGCGGAACTGGTAGGGCCAGTATGGCCATGGCCCTACCTACTTTGGGATGTATCAAACATCAAACATTATGTAAACATTTAATATTTTAACATTTAATAATATAATATATCAGCAAATACATTTACGTTCTTAATGTATTGCACTTCTGCACGCTTCCCGGGTTAATTTCCATATCTGTAAGCCTATGTAAAAAAAAAGTAATAAAAAAAAACGTGAACTAGCCTATCACAAGCGACAAATTCTGTTTCCTAATGATTGATTGGCTATTGTACATTAGCTCACACTAACGCGCATCCATTTCAAATAGTGCTCTAGCCTCTATCTCTGAGCAGACTGCTAAAGCTTAAGCAATAATAATACGTTACCATTGATTGAACGATGAAGCCTCGAAAAATAACTGATTTATTTGGGTCAAAGTTATACCACCGTCACTCCAGCCAACGATGAGCTCTCTGAGATCCAGCTAGCCACTACCGCCAACGTTAGCCTCACCCCAGCAGGACCAGCCGACAAAGAGCATCCCTCTCCAGCAGTCAGTGCTCCTGCGGCTGCTGCTAGTGTTAGCACAGTTAGCCCCTCTGCTGCTACCGTTATGAGCCTCGCAGACGTCTACTGTTCCTCTCAAAGTCCAATCAACCAGATGACCCGCTGTTCTCGCAGGTACAAAATGGATACAAGGAGAAAGGACATCTCAAAGAAACTGGTCTGTTCATCCCAAGTGGTTCAAGGACCACAGATGGCTAACGTTTTGTCAAACAACTAAACAAGAGCAAAACTTTTCTGCACACAATTTCACCTTTGGACAAGGAAAGGACTCGGTTCGGGTTTAACCAAAACCAACGATAATGCATTTTCAGTGCTTGGATTTCAGAATTGGAAAAACGCTGTACATTCTTTTCGAAAACATGAGAGTAGCAAATACCACAGAGGCCATGGCTTACTACCAGGTACACACGTTTTATTCCCACCAACCTAGCACAGGTGAGTGTTGACATTTTTTAATCCTATGCAACTGGTTGACTGCCGCATCACATTATTTACGCTTTCTAATCATACTGGCTGGTTAAGTAATGCATTGCATATTATGATACTATTTGATTAACGTTATGCAACTGGTTGACCGCAGTGTCACAATATTATGCTTTCTAATCATACTGGCTGGTTAAGTAATGCATTGCATAATACTATTTGATTATGCAACTGGTTGACCGCAGTGTTACATTATTTACGCTTTCTAATCATACTGGCTGGTTAAGTAATGCATTGCATATTATTTATGATACTATTTGATTAACGTCATGCAACTGATTGACCGCCGTGCCACAATATTACGCTTTCTAATCATACTGGCTGGTTAAGTAATGCATTGCATATTATGATACTATTTGATTATGCAACTGGTTGACTGCCATGTCATATTATTTACGCTTTCTAATCATACTGGTTAAGTAATGCATATTATGATACTATTTGATTGTGACTAAATGTAGGCTATAATCAATAAACAAATGCGTTACGAGCATGTGGCTTGGTTTGGGCGGAGGGAGCAACATCACATAATTTTGGCCAATTGGCCCTACCCATTCCAAATGCGTTCCGCGGTCCCTGACAAGGGGGGAGGATAGATGAGAAGACCAATTGATGAATTATGCAAAATGTGATTGAACTATTTTTAAGAAAGAATTAGGAAGAAGAACAAATGTATTAAGTGAAAATATTGTGATACTAATGTATGTTTTCTCTCAACCAGATCATCTAAGGGTGTTGGAACAACTTTTCTATAGATTAAGAATACTGGGTTTAAGGTGTGATTTTTAGATAAAATTTGTGATTTTTAGATAAAATGTATTTATAATTGTTTTCAACATATTCAAAGTTTTTGTTTAAAAGAAAGTAGGCCGCTGGCTATGAGCCCTGAGGAGCAAAAGCCCATTGATGATATGTACAAAGAATAATGAGAACATTGAAAATTGAGAAAGAATTTAAAAAGTTTATGATTTTTATTTGTATGTTAAACTGTATGGTTAGTATGTATAGAAATCAAGTCAATGTACTGGTTTATGACAATATTAATTGTCAAAGGGAGGAATGTGGTAACATTGACTGTGTATTTCATAATCAAAATGTCTGTGGATAGAAACTATATGCAAAAGCCTTGGGTGCCGTTTGGAACAAACTGAGTTTCAGTTTTCAGTGCTAAATGAAGAACCATTCTAGAGACAGTTGCATCAGATAAACAGCAGAACAAAGGAACTGAAAAGTCACACCCAAGTGTTAGGAACAGTCATTTCAACCCCCACTCGTACAACTGGTTGACTGTGTGACTCAGCTTTGAGTAGAACTGTTTAAAGCCATACAAAAATAGATTATAGACAAGCACACAGTTGGATTATCACTGAAAATGCAAATATCTGTAAAAATGGTTAAATACAAATAATGTCTTAAGTACATAGTACTAGAATGATTAGATCTTCCCACGCTCAGAGTGGGAACTCTTGACTGTATGTTAATGTGGCCACCGCAGGCCACACCTCACTGATTACAGGCAGAGAACAGTTAGTCTGATCACAGATCTGACCTGCCTGTGAAAATGGCTCAAGGTTCATAGAAATGGTCAAACAAGATCATATTAATTAAACTGACTTATTAGATAAAAGGATTTGAATGTAATTTAGAATGTCACCTGATTATGAAAGTAATAGTGTTATTTCACTCTTGTTGTAAACCATGTATAGAAAATAAGTCTCAATTACAAAGGTTTAGTCTGGTAAAATACACGTATCAAGTTATTCTTAATCACTGTTTGGTATCAAAATGTAAGCAAATAATGCTGAATGTATAAGTAACTCATTACATTAAATCTAAAGGTTTTAGTGTTAAAACTGTTAACTCATCAAGAAACCACAGCCCAAAAGGAGGGGGCCACAGACACCAACCCCCATTGTGCAAAGACCAGACCGCCCCAACAGAGGAAACTCCATATATAGAATCAAGACAACCGGATTGGACCAAACGTAATTGTTGTGAAGGATCAGATTAAACCGAATATATATATTTATTTATGGATATATATTTAATAGTATTTGTATATCGTTTGATATCCCTTGTATATTCCTTGTACATATACACTGAATATCCCTTTAGTCTACTAACAGCCCATAATAGTTTCATTCTACCATTGGACAAGAACCTGGCGCCAGCAGCCAAGCCCCTTGGTTCAAGTTCAATCGTGCCGACGAACATGTCGTTACAAGCCCGGTTCCGCGTAGGAATACGTCTGGCGAAATACGAATGGTACTATTTGTTCACAGCGCATATATATATGGCGCAAGTAAAGTAGAACTTTCTTTTAGTCCATTAGTCCTTTACCCTCCAACCTAGTAACAGACGTGAAGCCTCACCCACGACGCACGTGTGGTGCAGTATGGCCTACTTGGCCTCAGAATAGGCATTGAGACATCGTGTGGATTAATAGTTGAATTGTCATAGTTTGGCACTATACCGTCGAGTGGGACGTATGATTCTATTAAGTTAATAATAGTCTATTATGTATGGTGCATCGTTCGGTTAGAATTATAAAGTGAGCAGTACCCCCATCGTTCCTGGCGTTATCTAGAGTCTTAACCAGGCTGAGCAGACCACGTGTGGTGCTTTCATCCGAGGAGTTCTGGGCCAGGACGAGTGGACCTGTACATTGGATTACTTTACCCGGACGACGGCGAGCCCTACATGGCTTGGATTATCTACATGCTTTGGGTGCTTTGATTATGCCATGGATAACGGCCAACACTGCTGAGTGTTGGAACTACCTCCCCGAGAGGAGTCCAGGTGAGACGGCGCTCTACCCCGAGTGAGGTCGCCTCATGTCTCTTCGTTGTGGACCGGCAGCTACCGTCTACAAGAGGGCCCAGCTGTATTCATCTGCGGACCGAGGTTCTGTGGGCACCGTGTTCAGCACTCTGAATTCTCCCAAGAAATCGTCGGCCAGATGGGATATCGCCAGCGGCTCTCCTAACCCCCCCCCCCCTACTGACTTACAACCAGCGGGACCCCCCTTTAGTGTATCCAGCTATAATCATTTAAGTACCATCGCTATAGTTCCCTAAATAACCAGGTTGTATACTTGCTCCCTGCGTAACCAGAGATTGGACATTCAATGTTGATTTACCTACGAATACTCATTTGCCTTACAAGTGCATTCAAATCATAAATGTCATTAAGTGAACGTTGTATATACCCTTTGCTATATAAAATATTCGATTTATACATTTGTGTGGACTTCGTTTCATCAGGTGGGAAAGTGTTCATCATATCTACATCATGTACTGTGTGGCCAGTATTTAAAGTACATAAAGCAGGTAGTGGTTTAATGATACCATACTTATCAATACAGTCAGGGAATTGTACCCCTCAGTTACAATTGGTCCTTCGAGCCGGAGGGTAACTAGTGTAATATTAATATAGTGTTATTAATATTGAAATGGCCTATGATGAACACTCCACGAAACGGTCCTCCTAACGTAGAACGCCCGCAGCGCAGACGACAGCCACCTCAGTACTTAGAGGATTACGCTGTCAGTCAACTACCTAGCCTTCGACAAACGGTAAACGCGGTAAAAGTAAAATTATGTCTGACCTTAACGAACTGGTTACCCCGACCACAGAGGCCCTAGTGGGTTCTAATGTAACTGACCAAGCTCACGGTGGGGACCAGGAGGGAGCTGACATGCCTTTACCCCCCGCCAATACCGAAGAAGTAGTCCCCGACCAGCCCCGGGAAGAAGACAACCCTACAGAGAGAGAACTCTGCACGGAAGAAGAGGAGGAGAGCGCCGAGGAAATAGAGCTCCGGGACTCCCCAACGAGTACCGTCAGGAGCGGCTTACCTCTACAACCGTCTTCCCCCAGCGAAGCGGAGAGGATGCTATCACAGGCGTTCCTCGTCAGCCTGACAGCCTCTACCGAACGCGATCGACTTCAGGGTGAACGCGATCGACTTCAGGGTGAACGCGATCGACTCCAAGCACAGATGCTTATCGAGCGCGAACAACTCCAAGCGCAGCAACGGAGCAAAGAAGAGCGCATACGCCTGAAGATGAGACGCCTTCAGACGGAAGAGAATATGGCAAGAGACCGGGCCGACGCCCAGCGCGCCGCTGCCGGTGCCCAAAGAGAAGCAGATCTCACCAAGCGTGAAGCCGAGCGCGACAGACTACAAGCGCAGCTAATGGAGCAGCTGATCCTCAAGGCAACACCCTCTCCCTCCGCCAGGGGTTCAAGGAACTCGTCGAGACAACAGTCAAGGGCAGCGTCTCCTAACCGAGCAAGCGACCCTGAACTTGACCAACAGACCAAGCCTATACCCCCCGCAGACCCCCTTCCCAGACCGGTCCAAGCGAGACCCAGCTACAAGGAAGGAGCGGCATACACTGCGGAGAAGCTAAATAAACGACTACAGGATCTAGAGGACCTGATAGAAGAAGAAGAGGGAGAGGAGGAGAACCAAGCCCGACGACAGCACAGTACTCCACCGGACCAAGAGGTCCAGTACAGCCCAGGCTATACCCCCGCGGCGCTGCGCTACAGACCCCCGACTCTATTCACGGGTGAGCACGACGCACGACCAGCCCCGAGGAATAGCACCTGGACCAGCAGGCCATGGTACCCTGCCGGTACCAGCCCACAGAGAGGCGCAAGAGGAGACTCGCCTAGGAGGTCTCTCCCCCAACGCTTGCCGATGTATCAGCCATCCACGGGGTCATACATTGCCACGCCGACGTTTCCAGACTTCACCTATGAGAATCGAGCACAGTACACGGAGCTCCGGATGTGCTTAGAGACAATGATGGTGGATGTCGCTGATGAACGCCACAAGTATGCAATATTACTGAAGCACCTGAAAGTACCGCGAGCGCACAATATAGCGCTAGCCTATGCCACCTCTACGACCCCATACACCGCGGCTCTAGCAGCGCTGGACCAGAGATATGGACGTATATGGGATTACGTAATCCAAGAGATAAGGCATATTGATCGCCTACCCCCAGCAACAGACAATCGCTCATTAGACGACCTGTCTATAAAAGTGCAGTCCCTGGTAGGGATGCTGGGAGCGCAACGGGAAAAGGGTATGCACGAGCTATACGCCAACTCTAACGTCGAGAGGATTTTAGAGAAGCTGCCACCCGCCAGACAAGAGCGCTTCAGGCGGCAGAGAGACCACCGTGATCCTAACGGTCCCGAACCATCCCTCCTCGATCTAGCCGACTTCCTGGCGAGAGAAGTCAGCAGCTTACGACTGGATACGTTCGTGCGGAGCACACCAAGCTCCAGAGAGGGACCCAGGAGAATAAACGATGGAAGAAGATCGGTGACTGTCATGCACCAATCAGAATCAGTACCGAGCAGTAAGAACCACAGTACCCCCTCGAGAAAAGAGAAGTGGAAGATGGTGTGCCCGTACTGCGAGAAGGAACACTGGCTGTCACAATGTGACCTGTTCACAAAGATGAATGCAGAAGAAGTGAGTCAATGGATAAAGTCCAACAGGCGCTGTTACCGATGTGCGCGCAGTCACATGGCAGCCGAATGCCGCCTAAAGAAAAGGTGCAGTCGGTGTGACGGAGCCCATCTAGATGTACTACACGACAGTAACAGAAGAAGGCCTGCACCTGCACCATCGAGCAGCACCAAGGCAAGTGTCATGTACATTGACCCCGCCAGCAGCAGCGGCGCCCAAGTGCTCTTAAAGGTAGTCCGTGTGACATTGAGCTACCAAGATAAAGTCATGGACACTTACGCCGTCCTTGATGACGGGTCAGAGAAGACCCTTCTGCTCGCGTCCGCTGCGGCCCAGCTGGGACTGCGGGGGAGCGAGAACCAAATGACGATTCGGACAATAAGAAGAGATTTAAAGACGATAAAGGGCGAGAATGTCTCCTTCACTATCGCAGCAAGCGGGCAGCCAGAGCGACGGTATAGGATTACAAATGCTTTCACCAGCCAAGAAATAGGAGCCAAGCTGATGGATAAATATGTGCACCTGCGTCAACTACCTATCCCGCTCATAGACGGCGCTACCCCGACCCTGCTGATAGGCTCCGACCATGCAGACCTCATCGTCCCGATTGACCGGGTCCATACAGGACCCCGAGGCTGTCCTGCAGCAGTCGAGACCCGCCTAGGGTGGACACTACAAGGCCCCCTCGCTAAATCTCTCAACCGAACAGCAGCCACTAGCTGCCTCCACTCCAGAGCGACAGAAGAAGACACCACTCTCCTGCAGCATGTCGAGAGGCTATGGACACTAGAGACAATGCCCTTTAAGAACGAAAAGAAAGACATTCGTTCTAAAGAAGACATTTACGCCATCAACCTCCTCGAGCAAGGGACAAAGAGAGTCACAGTCGGCGGAGTGATGAGATACGCAACTCCACTCCTGAGGCGAGAGGGAATGCCCACCTTTCACGCAAAGAAAGACGCCACGGAGCGGTATCTATTGAACACAAAGCAGCGCCTAGCCAAAGACCCCGCTCAAGAGAGTGTGTACCGCGCTGAGATTGAGAAGCTAATCACAGCGGGACACGTGACAAAGATTGACATTAAAGAGGCCGATCAGACGACCGAATCATGGTACGTGCCGCACCACAAGGTCCACCACAACGGCAAGGATCGCATTGTGTTTAACTGCAGCTACCAGATCGGATCCCAAAATCTGAATAAAGAGCTCTTGCCCGGCCCCACACTCGGCCCCTCTCTACTAGGCGTGCTACTACGCTTCCGCCAGGACAAGGTGGCTATCAGCGGGGATATCAAAGGGATGTTCCTGCAGGTGAGACTAGTGGAGGAGGACAAGCCCCTGCTGCGGTTCATATGGAGAGAGAGGATCGGAGATGAGCACCCAGCCATCTACCAGTGGGAAGTCCTCCCCTTCGGAACCACATGCAGCCCGTGCTGTGCTACATTTGCACTACAGAAACACGTCGCAGAGGACCCAGCAGCAGATGAAGAGGTCCGACACAGTGTGAAGAACAGTTTCTACGTGGACAACTGTTTACAAAGCGTTTCGACTCAAGAAGAAGCCGAGGTTCTCCTACTCAAGCTACGCGCCTCCCTGATCAAAGGCGGCTTTGATCTCAGGCAGTGGGCCAGCAGTGACCCGCACGTATTGCGCAGCCTCTCCCCCGCGGACAAGGCTGCCAGCAGCGAGACCTGGATGGCGACAATCCCAGGAGAAGCCCAAGAAATGACACTAGGATTAGTCTGGCGCTTCAAAACAGACTCGCTCCACTATAGACACAAACCCCTGACCACGGAGCAGGGAAGGTCGACGGCGATACCGACCACCAGACGGAGTGTGTACAGAACACTCGCCAGACAATATGACCCGTTGGGATGTATTCTACCTTACACCACCAGGGCAAAGATGATTGTACGAGCGCTATGGGACAAGGACCAGGGCTGGGACGACCCAATACCCGCACACCTTGCCTCCACCTGGAGAGAGTGGGAGACGGAGCTCCGCTCACTCCCAGGCGTCAATATACGCCGCAGGTACTTCCCACCCACAGTGAGGCCAGAGACATGCAAGACGGATCTACACGTCTTCAGTGACGCCTCCGAAGTAGCCTATGGATCGGTGGCCTACTTGCGTGCCCAAGAGAAGGGAGGAGAGATACACACTGCTTTCATCCTGGCTCGCTCAAGAATAGCCCCACGAAAGCAACAATCTATCCCGCGTCTAGAGCTCTGCGCAGCCCTAGCAGGAGCGCATCTAGCCACGTTAATCCAACGTGAACTCACCATTCCGGTGCACAGAACAATCTTGTGGTCAGATTCCACGACAGTACTCACATGGATCAAGTCTGATTCATGCAGATACAAGGTCTTCGTGGGAGTCAGAGTCACCGAGATTCAAGAGTTAACAGAAGCAGCGAGCTGGCGGTATGTGGACACCAAACACAACCCAGCTGACGTCATCACCCGGGGAATGTCCCTAGATGACCTCACCCGTCGCAACATCTACAGTGACGGACCAGAATTCCTCAAGCTCCCGGAAGAAGAGTGGCCTACGCCCACCCCACGGGAAGCGAGCAAAGAGGAGGCTGAGAACAAGAAACCTATGTTCTGTGGACTGAGCACAGTCGCCTCCACAGACCCCAACATAGATGATTGCATTACCCTACAGAGTGCGCAGCTAAAGACATTCCTGTGGCACCACAGAGAGATTCAGTCCACTGCCGACATTTCAGCAGCTGACTACGAAGAAGCAGAACTTCTTCTACTACAACGAGCCCAGAGAGACTCGTTCCCCGATGAGCTAGACTGTCTACAGGGAGGAAAGCCCGTCCCATCAGACAGCAGACTGCTCCACCTGGCACCCGAGAGCGACGCCCATAATCTCATCAGAGTGGGTGGTCGTCTGCGGAGAGCCCCCAATCTACCGGATGACGTTAAGTACCCGATAGTCTTGAACAGCCGACACAAGGTCACAGAGCTGATCATAAAGAAATACGACGAGGATGTACACCACGCAGGAGCAGAGAGAGTCTTTGCGGAGATCAGACGTCGCTATTGGATACTTCAAGGAAGAGAAGCAGTGCGACGCTTCCAGCGAACCTGTCTAGACTGCCGAAAGTGGCGCGCGCAGCCCAGCATACCCCGGATGGCTGACCTACCTCCCTGTCGCCTCCGACTCGGCGACAAGCCATTCCACTCCACAGGCATGGACTGTTTTGGCCCGTTGTATATAAAGAAAGGAAGAGGAACCGAGAAGCGGTGGGGTATTGTATTCAAATGCATGACCACCAGAGCGATATATATCGAACTCATTCCAACCATGAGCACAGACTCATTCCTTATGGCCTTCCGAAGATTCACATCACGGAAGGGAAAACCGTCTACATTGTTGTCTGATCACGGGACAAACTTCAAAGGCGGAGAAAGAGAGCTGAGAGAGAGCTTCCAAGCTATGGGCCCAGAACTTAAGACCCACCTCGCTCCATCCCAGATTGACTTCCAGTTTAATCCCCCGAACGCACCCCACTTCGGTGGAACCTGGGAACGAGAAGTACGTTCTATAAAGACAGCCCTGTACGCCGTGCTTGGGGCCCAGACTGTGGCGGAAGAAGTCCTAATGACAGTCCTCACGGAGATCGAGGGAGTATTGAACTCCAAGCCCCTCGGCTACGTCTCCAGTGATGTAGCAGATGTCGACCCAGTCACCCCCAACACACTCTTGATGGTGCGGCTGGACCCCGCGCTACCCCAGACAATGTACAGGCCTGAAGAAGCGAACGGCCGAAGAATGTGGAGGTACAGTCAAGTACTAGCTGACAAGTTTTGGAACAGCTTTCTACTCCACTACCTACCGTCTCTACAGACCCGCCAGAAGTGGGTAAAAGAGAGAGACAATTTGACAGAAGGAACAGTCGTCATGATTATCGACCAGTCACTACCCAGAGCTATGTGGCCGGCTGGCCGCGTAAGCAAAGTGATCACCGGTGCCGATGGCAAGGTCCGAGCAGCTGAAGTGCTCGTCCAAGGGCGAACTTACACACGACCCGTGGCGAGGCTAATAGAACTGCCCAGACTCCCAGACACTATCGATGACGACCATGACCCCACGACTTTGTGAGTTGACTGACCCTTACAGCGGACCTTGAGTGGTAGACAGTGCGGTTAATCTGTCTCTGTTTAGCTAATTAGGTGGGACTAATTAGGGGGCGGCTGTTGTGAAGGATCAGATTAAACCGAATATATATATTTATTTATGGATATATATTTAATAGTATTTGTATATCGTTTGATATCCCTTGTATATTCCTTGTACATATACACTGAATATCCCTTTAGTCTACTAACAGCCCATAATAGTTTCATTCTACCATTGGACAAGAACCTGGCGCCAGCAGCCAAGCCCCTTGGTTCAAGTTCAATCGTGCCGACGAACATGTCGTTACAAGCCCGGTTCCGCGTAGGAATACGTCTGGCGAAATACGAATGGTACTATTTGTTCACAGCGCATATATATATGGCGCAAGTAAAGTAGAACTTTCTTTTAGTCCATTAGTCCTTTACCCTCCAACCTAGTAACAGACGTGAAGCCTCACCCACGACGCACGTGTGGTGCAGTATGGCCTACTTGGCCTCAGAATAGGCATTGAGACATCGTGTGGATTAATAGTTGAATTGTCATAGTTTGGCACTATACCGTCGAGTGGGACGTATTTCTATTAAGTTAATAATAGTCTATTATGTATGGTGCATCGTTCGGTTAGAATTATAAAGTGAGCAGTACCCCCATCGTTCCTGGCGTTATCTAAAGTCTTAACCAGGCTGAGCAGACCACGTGTGGTGCTTTCATCCGAGGAGTTCTGGGCCAGGACGAGTGGACCTGTACATTGGATTACTTTACCCGGACGACGGCGAGCCCTACACGGCTTGGATTATCTACATGCTTTGGGTGCTTTGATTATGCCATGGATAACGGCCAACACTGCTGAGTGTTGGAACTACCTCCCCGAGAGGAGTCCAGGTGAGACGGCGCTCTACCCCGAGTGAGGTCGCCTCACGTCTCTTCGTTGTGGACCGGCAGCTACCGTCTACAAGAGGGCCCAGCTGTATTCATCTGCGGACCGAGGTTCTGTGGGCACCGTGTTCAGCACTCTGAATTCTCCCAAGAAATCGTCGGCCAGATGGGATATCGCCAGCGGCTCTCCTAACCCCCCCCCCCCCCTACTGACTTACAACCAGCGGGACCCCCCTTTAGTGTATCCAGCTATAATCATTTAAGTACCATCGCTATAGTTCCCTAAAGAACCAGGTTGTATACTTGCTCCCTGCGTAACCAGAGATTGGACATTCAATGTTGATTTACCTACGAATACTCATTTGCCTTACAAGTGCATTCAAATCATAAATGTCATTAAGTGAACGTTGTATATACCCTTTGCTATATAAAATATTCGATTTATACATTTGTGTGGACTTCGTTTCATCAGGTGGGAAAGTGTTCATCATATCTACATCATGTACTGTGTGGCCAGTATTTAAAGTACATAAAGCAGGTAGTGGTTTAATGATACCATACTTATCAATACAGTCAGGGAATTGTACCCCTCAGTTACAGTAATATTAGACTGCTATTATTGGTTGAGGTGAGAGTATAAAGATGAGAACGCATTGGGAAAGAGGGAGGCCAGCCCCCCCTGGCAACTGCGTCCTCTCTCAACCGATCCACTGTTCCACCAGAGAATGCTGTTTGCCATTACATGTGAGTAAAATCATGGACCCCATTGTTGGTTAGAGTGATTCCTATCTTAAGACCAGGTTTTACTCAGGTGTAAATGCTCAGTATATTCTCTCTTCATTTGATAAACAGGACTATTGTTATATGTACAGAACTTGTTTGATGTGAGAAAGCCACTGTGAATGGGCTATAATTATGCACACCTCAACAATCTCTTGTACAGCATGTCTGATGTAAAATGATGAATAATCCCTGTATGTAAACAATCTTTTATTCACCTTTGAGCCCTTCGACAATAAATCAGTTGATTTGAACTCTAGTTCTGTTGTCGGACTGCAAGTTTTATTTTCTACTGGCTATTTAGTCAGATGAGGACCTGTCTCTCTCATTCTCCTTCTCCCTCCAGTTAGCAACCTCAATGCACTGTGAATAATCCTTAGAAATGTACATAGAATATACGACAATACATATTCAGTCTAGTTCTGCTGTGTGTGTAGAGTGTTAGTTAGGATACATATTCAGTCTAGTTGTGCTGTGTGTGTAGAGCGTTAGTTAGGATACATATTCAGTCTAGTTGTGCTGTGTGTGTAGAGTGTTAGTTAGGATACATATTCAGTCTAGTTGTGCTGTGTGTGTAGAGTGTTAGTTAGGATACATATTCAGTCTAGTTGTGCTGTGTGTGTAGAGTGTTAGTTAGGATACATATTCAGTCTAGTTGTGCTGTGTGTGTAGAGTGTTAGTTAGGATACATATTCAGTCTAGTTGTGCTGTGTGTGTAGAGTGTTAGTTAGGATACATATTCAGTCTAGTTCTGCTGTGTGTGTAGAGTGTTAGTTAGGATACATATTCAGTCTAGTTGTGCTGTGTGTGTAGAGCGTTAGTTAGGATACATATTCAGTCTAGTTGTGCTGTGTGTGTAGAGTGTTAGTTAGGATACATATTCAGTCTAGTTGTGCTGTGTGTGTAGAGTGTTAGTTAGGATACATATTCAGTCTAGTTCTGCTGTGTGTGTAGAGTGTTAGTTAGGATACATATTCAGTCTAGTTCTGCTGTGTGTGTAGAGCGTTAGTTAGGATACATATTCAGTCTAGTTCTGCTGTGTGTGTAGAGCGTTAGTTAGGATACATATTCAGTCTAGTTGTGCTGTGTGTGTAGAGTGTTAGTTAGGATACATATTCAGTCTAGTTCTGCTGTGTGTGTAGAGTGTTAGTTAGGATACATATTCAGTCTAGTTCTGCTGTGTGTGTAGAGTGTTAGTTAGGATACATATTCAGTCTAGTTCTGCTGTGTGTGTAGAGTGTTAGTTAGGATACATATTCAGTCTAGTTCTGCTGTGTGTGTAGAGTGTTAGTTAGGATACATATTCAGTCTAGTTCTGCTGTGTGTGTGGTGGGGGGGGGGGGCTATACACTGATAAGCCCCCTGACAAGAGGTCCCAGACGCGTGTATATTTTCCCTAACAGAGTTGCACTTCCGTGTTCGGTTTGCGCGATCTGATTGGCCACTGATTCTACGCCCGAACAGCGCGTTACGTGGGCGGTGGTCTGGGGCTCGTGGGGAGGTGGTCTGGGGCTCGCGGGGCGGTGGTCTGGGGCTCGCGGGGCGGTGGTCTGGGGCTCGCAGGACGGTGGTCTGGGGCTCGTGGGGCGGTGGCCTGGGGCTCGCGGGGCGGTGGTCTGGGGCTCGCAGGGCGGTGGTCTGGGGCTCGTGGGGAGGTGGTCTGGGGCTCGTGGGGAGGTGGTCTGGGGCTCGCAGGGCGGTGGTCTGGGGCTCGCAGGGCGGTGGTCTGGGGCTCGTGGGGAGGTGGTCTGGGGCTCGCAGGGCGGTGGTCTGGGGCTCGCGGGCGGTGGTCTGGGGCTCGCAGGGCGGTGACCTGGGGCTCGCAGGGCGGTGGTCTGGGGCTCGTGGGGAGGTGGTCTGGGGCTCGCAGGGCGGTGGTCTGGGGCTCGCGGGCGGTGGTCTGGGGCTCGCAGGGCGGTGACCTGGGGCTCGCAGGGCGGTGGTCTGGGGCTCGCAGGGCGGTGGCCTGGGGCTCGCGGGGCGGTGACCTGGGGCTCGCAGGGCGGTGGTCTGGGGCTCGCGGGCGGTGGTCTGGGGCTCGCAGGACGGTGGTCTGGGGCTCGCGGGGAGGTGGTCTGGGGCTCGCAGGACGTGGTCTGGGGCTCACGGGGCGGTGACCTGGGGCTCGCAGGGCGGTGGTCTGGGGCTCGTGGGGAGGTGGTCTGGGGCTCGCGGGGCAGTGGCCTGGGGCTCGCGGGGCGGTGGTCTGGGGCTCGTGGGGAGGTGGTCTGGGGCTCGTGGGGAGGTGGTCTGGGGCTCGTGGGGCGGTGGCCTGGGGCTCGCGGGGCGGTGGCCTGGGGCTCGCGGGGCGGTGGCCTGGGGCTCGCGGGGAGGTGGTCTGGGGCTCGCAGGACGGTCCACACACCGCTATCAGTGTTCTTCTTCCCCTGTAGGAGTCGCTGTCCACAACGTCCAATCCCCACCCACCGGCTTTCCCACCCTCTAACACTTGCCAATTGTGTTAGTATGACGGCCGGCCAAGCCGGTAGCAACGCTGAGAGCTGGGCTCGATACTAGCATCTCCTGCGTTAGTGGCGAGCGCCTTGCCCACTGCGCCACTCAGCCGCCTTCCTGTAATTTAATTTTCTAATAAATAATGCATGATCAAATTCAACAACTTGTGCTTTTATTTTAAATATTCCTTAGTTCCACATTGAAATTACGTGATACATTAAGTGTGGGGTCGGCCAAAGCAAATTCCTAAATTAAATGGGGTCGTGGTATAAAAAGGTTTGAGCACCCCTGCTAACCCTAACCCTAACCCTAACCAATCAAAACATGTAATCTGATCACAAGTATAATGTTTAACCCTAACCCTAACCAATCAAAACATGTAATCTGATCACAAGTATCATGTTTAACCCTAACCCTAACCAATCAAAACATATGTAATCTGATCACAAGTATAATGTTTAACCCTAACCCTAACCAATCAAAACATGTGATCTGATCACAGGTATAATGTTTAACCCTAACCCTAACCAATCAAAACATGTAATCTGATCACAAGTATACTGTTTAACCCTAACCCTAACCAATCAAAACATGTAATCTGATCACAAGTATAATGTTTAACCCTAACCCTAACCAATCAAAACATGTGATCTGATCACAAGTATACTGTTTAACCCTAACCATAACCAATCAAAACATGTTATCTGATCACAAGTATAATGTTTAACCCTAACCCTAACCAATCAAAACATGTAATCTGATCACAAGTATAATGTTTAACCCTAACCCTAACTGTAACTGAGGGGTACAATTCCCTGACTGTATTGATAAGTATGGTATCATTAAACCACTACCGCTTTATGTACTTTAATTACTGGCCATACAGTACATGATATCTAAATATAATGAACACTTCCCACAATGAACCGGTTCTACACAAAGTTGTCTTTAAGTATTTATTGCAGCAAAAGGTACATAATACTTCTCGATTATACTTTGAATGCACTTGTAAGGCAAAGGAATGTGCGTAGGCAAATCAACAATGAATGTCCATTCTCTGGTTACGCAGGAGGTAATTATACAACCTGAATCTTAGGGAATTATATCTATGGTACACTAGTAATATATAGCGGGAGATACTGGAAGGGTCCCCCTGGTTGTAAGCCAGCAGGGGTAGAGGATCTGTCGGTAGTAGAGAGTCTGGTCAGCGATGACTAAGGAGACTCCAAGTACAGGAGACGGTGCAATAGCCTCTTGATCCACAGACGAATACAGCTGTTCTCCGTAGACTGTAGCTCCACAGTGAAGAAAGCTAGCCGGCCTCAGGCTCTCTGAGGCGCCGACTCGACTTGGCTCCTCGCGGGGTAAATCCAACACGTGCAGGCGTCGGCGATTCTCCGCTCCATAAATCACAGGACCAAAACAAATATAATCCAGCCACAAAGGGCTATGTAGTCGTCGGGTAGATTAATCCAGTGTACATGTCCACACGGTTCTCGTCTAGGTCTCCTCGGGTGAAAGCGCCATGAAAGCAGCCCAGCCTGGATAAGAACTCTAGCTAATACGAGGAAGCGTTGGTGATGCTGGTCACTGTAGAACTTTAGCCGCACGATACACTATACACAAATAGACTATTACTGACTTAATAGAAATATGTCGCACTCGACGGTATAGCGCCAAACTCTGACAATTCAGTTATTAATTCGCACGCGGTCTCAATGCTCTATTCTGGGGCCAAACAGGCCATACTTCACCGCACGTTGTATCGTGGGTGAGGCTTCAACTTATTGGGTAACTCTTGACTTCTGACTAAGTAAGACTAAGTGCTTCTGTATTCACCTGCGCCGTATTTATACGCACGGTGAACAAACTAGTGCCAGCCTCATTTCTGTCTCGTAGCCCTGGGCAAGGCCGGGCATGTTCAGACATGTCTTGACGGTGACTTTGAACCTGACTCTGGAGCCGCGGCTCTGGCGCCGGTGGACCGCTGTCCAATAGGAGAATGAAATATTATGGTCTGGGCTAAAGGGATATTCCGTGTATATGTACAAGGAATATACAAGGGATATCAAACGATATACAAATACTATGCAATATATATCAATAAATAAATATATATATTCGGTTTAATCTGATCCTTTGTAACAGCCGCACCCTAATTAGTCCCACCTAATTAGCTAAGCAGAGACAGATTAACCGCACTGTCCACTACTCAATGTCTGTTGTGAGGGGTCGGTCAGTTCACAAAGTCATGGGGTCATGGTCGTCATCGATAGTATCGGGGAGCCTTGGCAGTTCTATTAGCCTCGCCACGGGTCGGGTGTAGATCCGCCCTTGGACGAGCACTTCGGCTGCTCGGACCTTTCCGTCGGCACCGGTGATCACTTTGCTTACGCGGCCAGCCGGCCACATAGCTCGGGGTAGTGACTGGTCGATAATCATGACGACTGTTCCTTCTGTCAAATTGTCTCTCTCTTTCACCCATTTCTGGCGGGTCTGTAGAGACGGTAGATAGTGGAGTAGGAAGCTGTTCCAAAACTTGTCAGCCAATACTTGACTGTACCTCCACATTCTTCGGCCGTTCGCTTCTTCAGGCCTGTACATTGTCTGTGGTAGCGCGGGGTCCAGCCGCCCCATCAAGAGTGTGTTGGGGGTGACTGGGTCGACATCTGCTACATCACTTGAGACGTAACCGAGGGGCTTTGAGTTCAATACTCCCTCGATCTCCGTGAGGACTGTCATTAGGACTTCTTCCGCCACGGTCTGGGCCCCAAGCACGGCGTACAGGGCTGTCTTTATTGAACGTACTTCTCGTTCCCAAGTTCCACCGAAGTGAGGTGCGTTCGGGGGATTAAACTGGAATTCAATCTGGGATGGAGCGAGGTGGGTCTTAAGTTCTGGGCCCATAGCTTGGAAGCTCTCTCTCAGCTCTCTTTCTCCGCCTTTGAAGTTTGTCCCGTGATCAGACAATAATATAGACGGTTTGCCTTTCCGCGATGTGAATCTTCGGAAGGCCATAAGGAATGAGTCTGTGCTCATGGTTGGAAGGAGTTCTATATGCATCGCTCGGGTGGTCATGCATTTGAATACAATACCCCACCGCTTCTCGGTACCTCTTCCTTTCTTTATATACAGCGGGCCGAAACAATCCATACCGGTGGAGTGAAAAGGCTTGTCGCCGAGTCGGAGGCGACAGGGAGGTAGGTCAGCCATCCGGGGTATACTGGGCTGCGCTCGCCACTTACGACAGTCTAGACAGGTTCGCTGGAAGCGCCGCACTGCTTCTCTCCCTTGCAGTATC
Source organism: Notolepis coatsorum (assembly GCF_963971535.1). NCBI lineage: Eukaryota > Metazoa > Chordata > Actinopteri > Aulopiformes > Paralepididae > Notolepis > Notolepis coatsorum. The sequence continues at coordinate 653,740 of NW_028174869.1, forward strand.
CAATAACGACGTCTGATCTCCGCGAAGACTCTCTCTGCCCCGGCGTGATGCACATCCTCGTCGTATTTCTTTATGATCAGCTCTGTGACCTTGTGTCGGCTGTTTAAGACTATCGGGTACTTGACGTCATCCGGTAAGTCTGGAGCTCTCCGCAGACGACCACCCACTCTGATGAGACCATGGGCGTCGCTCTCGGGGGCTAGGTGGAGCAGTCTGCTGTCTGATGGGACGGGCTTTGCTCCCTGTAGACAGTCTAGCTCATCGGGGAACGAGTCTCTCTGGGCTCGTTGTAGTAGAAGAAGTTCTGCTTCTTCGTAGTCAGCTGCTGTAATGTCAGTAGTGAGCTGAACCTCTGGGTGGTGCCACAGGAATGTCTTTAGCTGCGCACTCTCTAGGGTGAGGCAATCGTCTATGTCGTGGTCTGTGGAGACGAGTGTGTTCAATCCACAGAACATAGATTTCTTGTTTTCGGCCTCCTCTTTACTCACTTCCCGTGGGGTGGGTGTAGGCCACTCTTCTTCCGGGAGCTTGAGGAACTCTGGCCCGTCACTGTATAGGTTGTGACGGGTGAGGTCATCCAGGGACATTCCCCGGGTGATGACGTCAGCTGGGTTGTGTTTTGTGTCCACATACCTCCAGCTTGCTACTTCTGTTAAATCTTGAATCTCTGGTATGGGGTCGTCCCAGCCCTGGTCCTTGTCCCATAACGCTCTTACAATCATCTTTGCCCTGGTGGTGTAAGGTAGAATACATCCCAACGGGTCATATTGTCTGGCGAGTGTTCTGTATACACTCCGTCTGGTGGTCGGTAGTGCAGTCGACCTTCCCTGCTCCTTGGTCAGGGGTGTGTGTTTATAATGGAGCGAGTCTGTTTTGAAGCGCCAGACTAGTCCTAATGTCATTTCTTGGGCTTCTCCTGGGATGGTCGCCATCCAGGTCTCGCTGCTTGCTGCCTTGTCCTCGGGGGAGAGGCTGCGCAATACTTGCGGGTCGCTGCTGGCCCACTGCCTGAGATCAAAGCCGCCTTTGATCAGGGAGGCGCGGAGCTTGAGTAGAAGGGCCTCGGCTTCTTCTGGCGCCGAGACGCTTTGCAGACAGTTGTCCACGTAGAAACTATTTCCTACACTTTGTCGGACCTCTTCATCAGCTGCTGGGTCCTCTGCAACGTGTTTTTGCAGTGCAAACGTAGCACAGCATGGGCTGCATGCTTTGATCAGGGAGGCGTGGAGCAGCGCACGACGTCGCCAGTCAGTTTTCTTTATGTGTCCCGCTGTGATTGGCTTGTCAATCTCAGCGCGGTACACAGTCTCTTGAGCGGGGTCTCTGGCTAGGCGCCGCTCTGTGTTCAATAGATACCGCTCCGTTGCTTCTTTTGGGGCGTGGAAGGTAGGCATACCCTCTCGCCTCAGGAGTGGAGTTGCGTATCTCATCACTCCGTTGACTTTGACTCTCTTTGTCCCCTGCTCTAGGAGTGCTATAGCGTAAATGTCTTCCTTGGAACGAATGTCTTTCTTTTCGTTCTTAAAGGGCATTGTCTCTAGTGTCCATAGCCTCTCGACATGCTGTAGGAGGGTGGTGTCTTCTTCTGTCACTCTGGAGTGGAGGCAGTTAGTGGCTGCTGTTCGGTTAAGAGACTTAGCGAGGGGGCCTTGTAATGTCCATCCTAGGCGGGTCTCGACTGCTGCAGGACAGCCTCTGGGCCCTGTGTGGACCCGGTCAATCGGGACGATGAGGTCTGCATGGTCGGAGCCTATCAGCAGGGTCGGGGTGGCACCGTCTATGAGCGGTATAGGTAGTTGACGCAGGTGCACATATTTATCCATCAGCTTGGCGATGGGGTAGGTGTACTGCGACAGGCCTATTTCTTGGCTGGTGAAAGCATTAGTAATCCTATACCGTCTCTCTGGCTGCCCGCTTGCTGCGATAGTGAAGGAGACATTCTCGCCCTTTATCGTCTTTAGATCTCTTCTTATTGTCCGAATCGTCATCTGGTTTTCGCTCCCCCGCAGCCCCAGCTGGGCCGCAGCGGACGCGAGGAGAAGGGTCTTCTCTGACCCGTCGTCAAGGACGGCGTAAGTGTCCATGACCTTATCTTGGTAACTCAGTGTTACGCGGACCACCTTTAAGAGCACCCGGGCGCCCCCGCTGCTGGCGGGGTCAATGTACATAACACTTGCCTTTGTGCTGCTTGAGGGTGCAGGCTTTCTTCTGTTACTGTCGTGTAGGACATCTAGGTGGGCTCCGTCACACCGACTACACCTCTTCTTTAAGCGGCAATCGGCTGCCATGTGACTGCGCGCACATCGGTAACAGCGTCGGTTGGACTTTATCCATTGACTCACCTCGTCGGCGGTCATCTTCTTGAACGTGTCACATTGTGACAACCAGTGTTCCTTTTCGCAGTACGGGCACACCATCTTCCACTTCTCTTTCATCGAGGGGGTACTGTGGTTCTTGCTGCTCGGTACTGATTCTGATTGGTGCATGACGGTCACCAATCTTCGGCCATCGTTTGCTCTCCTAGGTCCCTCTCTGGAGCTTGGGGTGCTCCGCATGAACGTATCCAACCGTAGGCTGTTGACTTCTCTCGCCAGGAAGTCGGCTAGGTCTAGGAGGGATGGCTCGGGACCGTTAGGATCACGGTGGTCTCTTTGCCGCCTGAAGCGCTCTTGTCGGGCGGGCGGAAGCTTCTCTAAAATCCTCTCGACATTAGAGTTCGCGTACAGTTCGTGCATACCCTTTTCTCTTTGCGCCCCCAGCATCCCTACCAGGGATTGTACCTTGATAGACAGGTCATCTAGTGAGCGATTGTCTGTGGCTGGGGGTAGGCGGTCAATATGCCTTATCTCTTGTATTACGTAGTCCCATATGCGTCCATATCTTTGGTCGAGTGCTGCTAGAGCCGCTGTGTATGGGGTAGTAGAGGTGGCATAGGCCAGCGCTATATTGTGCGCTCGGGGCACCTTGAGGTGCTTCAGTAGGATAGCATACTTGTACGGTTCATCAGCTACATCGGACATCATTGTCTCTAAGCACATTCGTAGCTCCGTGTACTGTGCTCTGTTCTCGTGGGTGAAGTCCGGAAACGTCGGTGTGCCAATGTATGATGCCATGGATGGCTGGCACATCGGTGAGCGTTGGAAGAGAGGCCTCCTAGGCGAGTCTCCTCTTACGCCTCTTGGTGGGCTGGTACCTGCTGGGTACCATGGCCCGCGTATCCAGTTGCTATTCCTCGGGGCTGGTCGTGCGTCAAGCTCACCCGTGAATTGAGTCGGGGGTCTGTAGCGCAGAGCCGCGGGGTTAGAGCCTGGGCTGTACTGGACCTCCTGGTCCTGTGGAGTACTGTGCTGCTGTCGGGCTTGACTCTCCTCCTCTCCCTCTTCTTCTTCCTCTGGCAGGTCCTCTAGATCCTGTAGTCGTCTATTTAGCCTCTCCGCGGTGTAGACCGTTTCTTCCTTGTAGCTGGGTCTCACTTGGACCGGTCGGGGAAGGGGTTCGGAGGGGGGTATAGACTCTCTCTGGTGGTCGGGCTCAGGGTCGCTTGATCGGGTAGGGGAGGGTGCCCTTGACCCTTGTCTTGACGAGGCCCTGGAACCCCGTGCGGAGGGAGGGGGTGTTGCCCTGGTGATCAGCTGCTCCATTATCTGCGCTTGTAATCGGTCGCGCTCGGCTTCGCGCTTGGTGAGAGCGAGGTCGCGCTCTGCTTCTCTTTGGGCACCGGCAGCGGCGCGCTGGGCTTCGGCGGCGGCGCGCTGGGCTTCGGCCCGGTCCCTTACCATATTCTCTTCCGTCTGAAGGCGTCTAATCTCTAGACGTATACGATCTTCGTCGCTCCGTTGCTGCGCTTGAAGGCGTTCTCTTTCCATGGAAGAATGTTCGCGCTCACTAAGCGTCTGTGCTTGGAGTCGATCGCGCTCTGTTGAGGCTGCTAGGCTGGCGAGGAATGCCTGTGCCAGCATCTTGTCCGCCTCGCTGGGGGAAGACGCTGGTTGAGGTGATCCGCTCCTGGCAGTACTCGTTGGAGATCTGTTCTCCTGTGGCGAGTCCTGGAGATCCATCTCCGGGGTGCTCTCCTCTTCTTGTAGCGGGTAGAGTTTCATCCCTGGAGAGCTGTCTTTATCCTGGAGCTCTCCGGGGACTACTTCTTCGGTCTTGGCGGGGGGTAAAGTCGTGTCGGGTCCCTCCTGGTCCCTACCGTGAGCTTGGTCAGTTACGTTAGAACCCACTAGGGCCTCTATTGGCGGGGTAGCCTGGTCGATAGGGTCGGACATAATTTTACTATCTACTTTTTCCGCGTTTACCGTCTGTAGAAGGCTAGGTAGTATATTGGCAACGTAATCCTCTAAGTACTGAGGTGTCTGCCGTCTACGCTGCGGGCGATCTACTTTAGGAGAACCGTTTTGTGGAGTGTTCATCATAGGCCATGTCAATATTAATACCACTATATTAATATTACACTAGTTACCATCCGGCTCGAAGGACCAATTGTAACTGAGGGGTACAATTCCCTGACTGTATTGATAAGTATGGTATCATTAAACCACTACCGCTTTATGTACTTTAATTACTGGCCATACAGTACATGATATCTAAATATAATGAACACTTCCCACAATGAACCGGTTCTACACAAAGTTGTCTTTAAGTATTTATTGCCGCAAAAGGTACATAATACTTCTCGATTATACTTTGAATGCACTTGTAAGGCAAAGGAATGTGCGTAGGCAAATCAACAATGAATGTCCATTCTCTGGTTACGCAGGAGGTAATTATACAACCTGAATCTTAGGGAATTATATCTATGGTACACTAGTAATATATAGCGGGAGATACTGGAAGGGTCCCCCTGGTTGTAAGCCAGCAGGGGTAGAGGATCTGTCGGTAGTAGAGAGTCTGGTCAGCGATGACTAAGGAGACTCCAAGTACAGGAGACGGTGCAATAGCCTCTTGATCCACAGACGAATACAGCTGTTCTCCGTAGACTGTAGCTCCACAGTGAAGAAAGCTAGCCGGCCTCAGGCTCTCTGAGGCGCCGACTCGACTTGGCTCCTCGCGGGGTAAATCCAACACGTGCAGGCGTCGGCGATTCTCCGCTCCATAAATCACAGGACCAAAACAAATATAATCCAGCCGCAAAGGGCTATGTAGTCGTCGGGTAGATTAATCCAGTGTACATGTCCACACGGTTCTCGTCTAGGTCTCCTCGGGTGAAAGCGCCATGAAAGCAGCCCAGCCTGGATAAGAACTCTAGCTAATACGAGGAAGCGTTGGTGATGCTGGTCACTGTAGAACTTTAGCCGCACGATACACTATACACAAATAGACTATTACTGACTTAATAGAAATATGTCGCACTCGACGGTATAGCGCCAAACTCTGACAATTCAGTTATTAATTCGCACGCGGTCTCAATGCTCTATTCTGGGGCCAAACAGGCCATACTTCACCGCACGTTGTATCGTGGGTGAGGCTTCAACTTATTGGGTAACTCTTGACTTCTGACTAAGTAAGACTAAGTGCTTCTGTATTCACCTGCACCGTATTTATACGCACGGTGAACAAACTAGTGCCAGCCTCATTTCTGTCTCGTAGCCCTGGGCAAGGCCGGGCATGTTCAGACATGTCTTGACGGTGACTTTGAACCTGACTCTGGAGGCGCGGCTCTGGCGCCGGTGGACCGCTGTCCAATAGGAGAATGAAATATTATGGTCTGGGCTAAAGGGATATTCCGTGTATATGTACAAGGAATATACAAGGGATATCAAACGATATACAAATACTATGCAATATATATCAATAAATAAATATATATATTCGGTTTAATCTGATCCTTTGTAACACTAACCAATCAAAACATGTAATCTGATCACAAGTATAATGTTTAACCCTAACCCTAACCAATCAAAACATGTGATCTGATCACAAGTATACTGTTTAACCCTAACCCTAACCAATCAAAACATGTAATCTGATCACAAGTATAATGTTTAACTCTAACCAATCAAAACATGTAATCTGATCACAAGTATACTGTTTAACCCTAACCAATCAAAACATGTAATCTGATCACAAGTATACTGTTGAACCCTAACCCTAACCAATCAAAACATGTCATCTGATCACAAGTATAATGTTTAACCCTAACCAATCAAAACATGTAATCTGATCACAGGTATACTGTTGAACCCTAACCCTAACCAATCAAAACATGTCATCTGATCACAAGTATAATGTTTAACCCTAACCCTAACCAATCAAAACATGTAATCTGATCACAGGTATACTGTTTAACCCTAACCCTAACCAATCAAAACATGTAATCTGATCACAAGTATACTGTTTAACCCTAACCCTAACCAATCAAAACATGTCATCTGATCACAAGTATACTGTTTAACCCATAGATATATATAGAACACTAGATAGCTTAAGGCGGAGTGACCGGAGTCACCAGCGTCACTGAACCGCCGCCATCTTGCCCAGGTCAGCCTTGAGTGAGAGTGAGTGAGCTGCACAGACAAAAATACTCATAACTCGCTGAAATATTGACGGATTTACAAACGGGTTGGTTTGCTATAAACATCAAAGATGTAGTTATGATACTGCATACTTATAAAAAAAAGAATTAAAGATGTTTTTTTTTACAAACCGCTTGAATCATAGCCACGTGAATAATGCTTGTAATAAACCAAACCGTTTGTAAATCCGTCAATATTTCAGCGAGTTATGAGTATTTTTGTCTGTGCAGCTCACTCACTCTCACTCAAGGCTGACCTGGGCAAGATGGCGGCGGTTCAGTGACATCGTTCTCCATTGGCCGGCAGCGCGGGTAAGCTATCTAGTGTTCTATATATATCTATGGTTTAACCCTAACCCTAACCAATCAAAACATGTCATCTGATCACAAGTATAATGTTTGAGTCAAATGAAACATGCAGTTTATCATAACACACTTAAACACTCAACACATCATCCATCTATCAGTCTATATTATCTATTTAATACATACGATGGTCTGATAAAAAAAACATTGAGTTTCAGCTCAGCTGCAAGCCACACACACACACACACACACACACACACACACACACACACACACACACACACACACAACACACACACACACACACACACGCAACACACATGCATCAGCTGGCAGTGGAGGTCACATCAGTAGAGTTTTGACTTTAAAAGGGACAGTGGGGGGGGGGGGGGGGGGGGGGGCATGAGAGAGCCCATATGGACACATCTGACAGAAGGACAGAGGCTGTGCCAGAGGAGAGAGAGAGAGAGAGAGAGAGAGAGAGAGAGAGAGAGAGAGAGAGAGAGAGAGAGAGAGAGAGAGAGAGAGAGGAGAGAGAGAGAGAGAGGGAGAGAGAGAGAGAGAGAGAGAGAGAGAGAGGAGAGAGAGAGAGAGAGAGAGAGAGAGAGGGAAAGAGAGAGAGAGAGAGAGAGAGAGAGAGAGAGAGAGAGAGAGGAGAGAGAGAGAGGAGAGAGAGAGAGAGAGAGAGAGAGAGAGAGAGAGGAGAGAGAGAGGAGAGAGAGAGAGGAGAGATAGAGAGAGAGAGAGAGAGAGAGAGAGAGCGAGAGAGAGAGAGAGAAGAGATTTTGATTTTATAAAAAACTTTATTTATTTACACACCAATACTGCAATTTAAAAAATAAAAAACAAAATAACTCACATCTCAACAAAACCAAACCCGAGGGGAAAAAAAAACGCAAACTCCAACAACACAACCATGAAACCACACCAAAAAAATACCTATGGTACATTCATGAAAACATCACAGAAAGCCAAACAGTCATCCACCACCGAGCAAATAACCTCCTCGTAACACCACTGTTCCACAAAAGTATCTACATTTTTCATCTCCTTATAGAATATATAATCTATCCAGACCCTTGCTCTTACCAATGCTGAAAACACACTGGTCAACTCCTGAAACTCTTCACCCTCGATTTTGCTTTTCCTTGTAAGGTAAATTGCCAATTTTGCTTCACCCAGCAGGAAATTTAACAGTTTCCACTTAAACGCATTGTTTCTTCTGTACCCAGCTCCAAATATAAAAACAGCCTTGGACCACTCCACGTTAAAAGACAAAAACAGGATTCTTAATGTATCAAATAAAAACTCAAGCCTCCCACACTCTAAAAAACAATGGAAAATATTTTCCACACAACCACAGAAAGGACATTCATTTGAAACATTAGGATTCATAACCGAAATAAAAGCATTTACAGCAACAGCACCATGGAGAATCCTCCACTGTAAATCCCCAGTCCTTTTTCTTGATGGGAGTTTGTACAAAGCTCTCCATCCTGGACTTAAAACACAGCCCACATCAAAATGTTTTCTCCACACATCAGGAGTCAAGCTCCTCTTCTCCCCCATTAGCTTGCCCGCGTTGAGAGCTTTGACACAACAGTTGTAAATAACTTTACCCCCGACAGTATATAAATCCAGTCCTTCGAACCTGTTTCGTCCAAAAGGCGCCCAGAACAACCATTAACATCAGTATAAAGTTCCACCTCTGAAAAGGGTCCTCTTCATCTGGGATCTCCTCCCCCGCACAGTACATCCTCAAAAGTTCAAAATCTTCCAACGACAGTCTTTCAGCCCACCGTTTTAAAATATAATCCATTTTTCGAACTGAATCCAGGCCCAGCTATATCCACAATTTTCCCCAGCGTGAGTATTCCGTATTTGCACAGTATATGTCTGAGTCCTGGTGTCGAACTGTCCGTAACATCCAATCTTGCCCCTCCGACAAGAGGTTCTCCCAACAACCAATACAATGAAAGAGCAGGTTCAGACACTTTTCTTTTAAATAAATTCCATGCTTAAAAACCCCTTTGTAAAATGGAGACAATTCTGACAAACTTAACAAATGACCATCCATTAAAAACAAACCAGCATCAACACCGAACCCATTTGCCCTCCTTAAAATCACACTTGCAACATTCCTCCACACTAGAATATTGCCTGCATAAGTGAGGTACTTTTGTACAAACTGAAGACGGAAAGTTGCCATCCTACTCTCTAAGTGTATTAACCCTTGCCCCCCCTCATCCTTAGGCAAAAACAGAACAGCTTGAGGTACCCAGTGTAACTTGTCCCAAAAAAAATCCACTAAAATGGCTTGCACGCTTTTTAATAATCCACTAGGTGGAGGCAGAGGCAGAGGCTACCAGGTTGTTTATTATCAACACCCTTCCTCTGAAGGACATCTTTGGTAACAACCACTTCCATTTATCTACTCTTCCTTTCATCTTTTCTATTAGCCCTTCCCAATTCTTTTTTACTGTTACCTCATCACCTAAAAAAATTCCCAGATACTTGATACCCCCTCTTTTCCATTTTAAGCCCCCTGACAAGACTGGTAAACCACCAGACCACTTCCCCACTGCTAATGCCTCGCTCTTTCCCCAATTTACCCTTGCCATTGTTAAAAAACTAAAATCACTAACACATTCCCCTAGAACATTAACATCATTTTGGTGTGTGACCAGGATTAAAACATCATCAGCATATGCAGATAATATCTGCGCATTTTTCAAACCTGGTAAAACCAGACCGGAGATTCCAGCCCGTATCCTATACAGTAGAGGTTCAATGGAAATAGCGTACAACATTCCTGACAATGGACACCCTTGCCTAACCCCACGTTCTACATTGAACGGAGCACTCAAACCCCCATTGATCTTCAATACACTCTCAATGTCCCGGTACAAAACTTTGATCATCGCTATAAGACCCGGGCTGAGACCAAAACGCTCCAAAATCTTCCAAAGATAGAGGTGCTCAACCCTGTCAAAGCTTTTTCTTGGTCCAGTGAAATAAACCCAACATCTAAGCCCAAAGAACTAGAGACATCCAAAACATCCCTAACTAGAGACACATTGTCTGTAATGGATCTGCCAGGCACACAGTAGGTTTGATCTTTATGTACGATTTCCCCAATCACCTCCCTGAGTCTGTTGGCCAGGGCTTTCGACAGGAGCTTGTAATCCGAACAGAGAATCGCAACAGGCCGCCAGTTCTTAATGTCTTGCAGATCTCCTTTCTTGGGTAACAAAGTTATCACCGCTCTCCTGCAGCTCAAAGGCAATGACATTTCCTCAAAACTCTCATTGAGCACCTCCAGCAGATCTTCACCCATCTCCTCCCAGAAAGCTTTGTAAAACTCAATGGTCAGTCCATCAATGCCAGGGGCTTTCCCCCCCTCCATTCCCTGCAGTGCAGTGTACAGTTCGTTCAGACCCAGAGGGTCCCCAAGACCGGTATTCTCTTCCTCAGAGATCTTTGGAAGACCCTCACAAAAAGAATCAAACAGCGGTTCATTCTCCTTATATTCACTCTTATACAACCGTGAATAAAAACTCACAGCTTCATGCCGAATCTCTCCGTCCTCTATTAGCTCTCGTCCTTCAGCCGTACGCAAAGTGTGCAGAAAACGTCTATGCCCATTCTTCTTTTCCATACCAAAAGAAAAAACTGGAAGGTGCATCCATCAAATTAGCACTTTGGAACCTCGACCGAACCAATGCTCCCTGTGCCTGTATGCCTAGCAGATCCTTAAGCATATTTTTCTTGGATTTTAGAACCTCAAAATATCCTCGACTCCGTGTGGACTCAAACATATTCTGAAGGCCCTCAATCTCAGCCTCTAGATCCCTCATTGACCTTGTAATGCCCTGTGTGACATTAAGAGTGAATTGCTGACACAACTGTTTAATTTGAACTTTCCCACAGTCCCACCACTGCCTCAGGGACATAAAATCCTCTTTTTCACCCCTAAACCTTTTCCAAAAAAAAATAAAAGTCTCCTTAAAATTAACATCACACAGTAATGTGGAGTTAAAATGCCAATATGCACTCTTTGGTTTTACCCTTGAAATAAAAACCACTTAAAACCAACGAATGATCAGTAAAACCCACAGGCATAATTTTACACACCTTAACAACTCCACAATGATGTTTAAAACAATAAAACCTATCCAACCTAGCTAGAGAAATAACATTTTCTCTAACATGAGTCCAAGTATATTGTCTCTTGTTGTCATTTAATATATAAATATTAATAAAAACCATAGTATGCCTTTCAAACTTGGCTGTTACTACCATCAGTCTCCCCTCCACTTTCGACTGTATATCATAAGACAAAGGTACAAAACGTTTTGAAAATAAAATGCCAATCCCCCCATTCACTGAGGTCAGGGAGTTTAAAAACACCTCACCCTTCCATTCTGTCTTCCAGTCTGTTTCATTTGACATATCACTATGCGTTTCCTGCACAAACATAACATCAATGCTTTTCACTTTGATCATTTCATATAACAGAGCTCTTTTCTTTATGTCCCTTGCCCCATTCAAATTCAACGTGGCCACTCTAAAATTACTGCTCATAAAAAAAAGAGTAAAACACCCACGTGAACAAAATCACCAAAACAACAAAACTATACCGATTCCCCCCCCATCATCATCTTCTTTGTTGAGGTCCTTCTTAACACTTTCAGCGCCACGCCTGGTTTTCCGTTTTACCGCTTGAATGCCACCATCGGCGCCAATGTTAACGTTAATATCGCCTAATCTATGTTTTAAATTATGGCTATGTGTCTAATCTGCCCATTGCATTATCAAAGACTATTTTCCAGTCAGTGCTGTGAAGGCAGATTGTTTTTTTATCGCGTCGTTGCCGTTTCAGAGCAGTTAGAAAAGCCCCCGTTTTGATATAAAAAACAGCTCATTCTGGAGCATTCTATGAAAATCGTCTTTTAGTGGAATATTCCACAACGTTGATATTCGTCGGCCTTTTTATGAATCGTTTTCAAATAAACGCTAGATGATCAATATTATACGTGCACGCACGCACATTACGGCCGCGCACTGATAATCGCTCCGTTGATTTGCTCACGGACTTTTACAGTGAAACCGAAAGAAGACATTTCACAAAACAGCTTATAACTTCATCAAACTTACTCTGATTATCCTACCACTGATAACATAGAGTCCTTACCTGACATCAGATGGTATCCAACTGGTATATTCCAATTCCTGATCACCATTCGAAAAAATCGATACGTGTATGGATCCAACGCGATACAGTAGAACTCCATGATCCGCGGGGATCTGAGGCTCCAGAATGAACTCTGGTAACCCCGGCTGGATCAGTGAACTGGAAAATGTGGAGTACCGGATTTTTTTCCCCATTCATTTTCATTGAGTCCATTCCAAAATCACTTATGTCATCTGGGAGACGACAGGGGGCGCTTTTTTCCACAGTGATCGTCGGCGCCCCTCGGCTATACTCGGGTAGGCTCGGGTGATGCAATAATTTTTCAGATCGCAAAAAAAAAAAAAAAATCCGAGAAATCTCGTGAGTGGCTAGCAACCACCTATAAAAAAACACGAGAAATCTCGTGAGTGGCACTGAAAGAGTTAACCCCCTGTACCAAAACCCTCAACCAGTAAAGGGACACCTTAAAATGTCCATCCCCAAGTGACAACACACCAGTCCTGTCAATTGGGACCTGAGGTAAGAAAATCAGTGAGGTCAAGGAGCAAAAAAAAACACTCTCTCCATGTCCCTTGCCCCATACAACAAACAAAACAAAATCCACTCTAAAAACACCCCCCATTAAGAAAAAAAAAGAAAAAAACAACAAAGAAAACAAAAAAACAACAAAACTACACTGAGTCCACTCCGTCCTCCACCTTACTGGGGTCCCGCTGTACCTTCTGTAAAAAATTTCTCATCCTGTACATCTCTGTTTCAGCAAAACGACCATCTCCTTGAAACCTCATATTTTTCCTTGCTGACACAATAAACAACCCCTTATCTGGAAAAAAATCAGTTACCTCTACTCCCCTCCTATTTTTTGTCATCTGTAAAAAACTTTTCATTTTCCCCAATGAATAGCCCTCATTGCCTGTATTAGCTTCATCGCCCTCAAATTCCTCATCATCCTCACCAGCGCCCATCTCCGACCATATACTCTCTTGTGAACTCTGTGTACTGCAGAGTACTTCCTTCACATCTGCCTTCTTAGCTTGAGAGCTTGACAACTCAACTACTTCTAGCTTCCTCTTCTGCCTAACAACCATCATCCCGTCGTCCCCCTCCTCCATGTCAATATCCTCTACTTCCTCCACCCTGACCCCCCCAACCGAGTCCTTTGACCCTGTTCCTTCAACAGTCCCACCTTCTTCCTGCCCATTCATCTCATCCACGCTGATCCCAGCCCTTCCACGCTGATCCCAGCCCTTCCACCCTGTCCCTGCAGCTTAACTACCGCCACCTCATGTTCACTTCCATCCTCCGTAATCCTCCCTACCACGACCCCCCCCCCCCCCCCTCATTCTCATCCCCACCAACTGTCCCTTTTACTTCAACAGGTCCACCTTCCTCCTGGCTGCTTATCGTGTCCCTGTCGACACAAGCCCCCCCACCCTGTCCCTTCAGACCAACTACAGCCACCTGTTCACTTCCATCCCCTGTAATCCTTTCCACCACGACCCCCCCCCCTCATTTCCATCCCCAACACCTGTCCCTTGTACTACAACAGTTCCACTCTTCTCCTGGCTATTCAACGTGTCCCGGCTGACACTAGCCCCTTCTACCACCCCCCCCCCACATTTTTATCCCCACCAATTTTTCCCTGTACCGCATCCCCAGCCTTACCCACTCCTTCCATTTCCTTATCACTTCTATCTGGTACAATAACCTTCTCAGAACTCTCCCCACCACCCCTCTTCCCCTTTACCCCCCCCCCCCTCAACTCCTTGATCCACACGGTCCACACCCCAAGCTGCTCTTCCTTTCTTCATTGCGCTCTTCCCATCATATGCCCCCCTGCTCGGCCCCTCCCCAGGGCATGCTTGTCTTTGATGCCCCTCCCTTCCACACGCAAAACATTGCATGTTCTGTGTCGTCGCAAAAATAATATACTCAAAACGGTCTATTATTACTTTGAAATTAAGATCCAACTCATCATCACGTTTGTTCATAATAATGAACGTCTGCCTTCTGTGAGAAACCACATGCTGTAATTCAGGTGCTTTAAACCCCGAAGACATCTTCTTTAAGGGAGATACAATCTTCCCAAACCTGGTGAGTTCTCTTAATATAAGCTCGTCGCCCACCAACGGGGG
>NW_028174869.1:673091-695591 GCF_963971535.1 Notolepis coatsorum
TCACTCTATCTCTCTCTACCTTCCTCACTATCTCTCTCTCTACTTTCCTCACTCTCTCTCTCTCTCTCTACTTTCCTCACTCTCACAAACATGTTGGATCATGCCGCCATCTTTCTTGTCCCAGCATATAAACAGAGATCATGTGACGCCGTCGTGTCACGTGAGGTAAAAAAATGGGACGACCAATCAGAGGCCACGTTTCAGGACGCACTAGATGACGCCGACTGGGGAATGTTCAGGAGGAGTAACAGTGACGTCAGCGATTTCACAGACGCTGTGGTGTCATTCATAACAACACTGGCTGATAGTATCGTCCCCACAAAGAAGGCGAGGGTGTTCCCAAACCAGAAACCATGGGTGGACAGTACCATCAGAGCAGCCCTGAACTCTCGCACCACTGCTTATAACCGGGGCAGAGAGTCAGGAAACATGGAAGAGTACAAGACAACAGTCTACACTCTGCGCAAGGCTGTCAAACTTGCTAAGAGGACATATGCCGACAAGATGGAGGCACAAATGGCACAGAATGACACAAGAGGCTTATGGCAGGGACTGAGGGCTATAACTGACTACAAAGTCAGCGCCCCCTCAATGGGGAGCGACGACGCCTCCCTTGCGGACCAGCTCAACACCTTCTACGCGCGGTTTGGTGAAAACAGTGGCACTGCTAGCCCAACGGCTAGTGACGTCACTGGTGCGCCGGCTGTTGTGGAGGGGGGGGGGGGCATCCGCGGGGGGGCGGGGACGCTCTCTCATTGACGGTACACAGTGTGAGAAGAGCATTTATGCAGGTGAACACCAGGAAGGCTGCTGGCCCAGATGGAATAACAGGACGCATACTTAAGTCCTGTGCCAACCAGCTTGCCCCGGTGTTCACCGCCATATTTAATCAATCCCTGGTGGAGTCGGTGGTCCCTGCCTGCTTCAAGATGTCTACCATCATCCCTGTACCGAAGAAACCCTCCCCAACATGTCCAAATGACTACAGACCGGTGGCACTCACCTCTGTGGTCATGAAATGTTTTGAGAGGCTGGTCAAGGACCACATTTGTGCCTCCCTCCCCAGTGATATGGACCCTATGCAATTTGCATACAGGACAAACAGGTCCACTGACGACGCGGTCTCCCAGGTACTACACAGCACCCTCTCCCACCTTGACCGTCAGAAGGGGGGCTATGTGAGACTGTTGTTCATTGACTACAGCTCAGCGTTCAACACCATAGTCCCCACCAGACTGGTGGACAAGCTGATCGAGCTGGGTCTGAGCTCCGCTCTGAGCGCCTGGATACTGGACTTTCTGAGTGAAAGACCCCAGGCGGTCAGGGTGGGGGGTCAGACCTCCAACACCATCACCCTGAGCATCGGGTCCCCCCAGGGCTGTGTTCTGAGCCCCCTGCTGTACTCACTCTACACACACGACTGTGTGGCCAAGTTCAGATCCAACTCCATAGTGAAGTTCGCAGACGACACAGTGGTGGTGGGGCTGATCTACAACGACGAGAAGGCCTACCGGGAGGAGGTTGAGGTACTGGAACGCTGGTGCCAGGACAACAGCCTGCTCCTGAACATTGGTAAAACCAAGGAGCTGATCGTGGATTATAGGAGAGGACAGCAGGAGACACACACACCACTGATGATTAACGGGGCTACCGTGGACAGGGTGAGCAGCTTTAAGTACCTGGGGGTCCACATCTCAGAGGATCTGACATGGTCAACACACATAGACACAGTAGTAAAGAAGGCGAAACAGCGCCTCTACCACCTGAGACAGTTAAGGAAGTTCAGAGTATCGGGGAAGATACTCCAGTCCTTCTACTCAGGAGCTGTAGAGAGCATCTTGACCGGAAACATCACTGCCTGGTATGGAAACAGCACGGCACAAGACAAGAAGGCCCTACAGAGAGTGGTGCGCTCAGCCGAGCGTACCACGGGTATTGCACTACCTCCCCTGCAGGTTCTATACAACAAGAGGTGCAAATCCAGAGCCTGCAGGATAATGAAAGACCCTCACCACCGCAATAACAGCCTGTTCCAGCTGCTGAGGTCAGGCAGACGCCTGCGAACCCCAGCTACTAGGACAGAGCGGCTTAGGCTCAGCTTCTTCCCCCAGGCCATCAGAGCCCTGAACAATGAACATTGAGTGCCACAGAACACTGAACTATCCACACACAAGCACACATGAGCACACACACGACACGCACGCTGTGCACGCTCACACACTAGCAGCCACTTAACCCTTTAACATGAGCGGGCACACACTCATGCCGCACACTTATGGCCAAAAGGAAAGGCCACTTTAACTCTTTCAGTGCCACGCCTGGTTTTCCGTTTTACCGCTTGAATGCCACCATCGGCGCCAATGTTAACGTTAATATCGCCTAATCTATGTTTTAAATTATGGCTATGTGTCTAATCTGCCCATCGCATTATCAAAGACTATTTTCCAGTCAGTGCTGTGAAGACAGATTGTTTTTTTATCGCGTCGTTTCCATTTCAGAGCAGTTAGAAAAGCCCCCGTTTTGATATAAAAAACAGCTCATTCTGGAGCATTCTATGAAAATCGTCTTTTAGTGGAATATTCCACAACGTTGATATTCGTCGGCCTTTTTATGAATCGTTTTCAAATAAACGCTAGATGATCAATATTATACGTGCACGCACGCACATTACGGCCGCGCACTGATAATCGCCCCGTTGATTTCCTCTCTGACTTTTACAGTGAAACCGAAAGAAGACATTTCACAAAACAGCTTATAACTTCATCAAACTTACTCCGATTATCCTACCACTGATAACACAGAGTCCTTACCTGACATCAGATGGTATCCAACTGGTATATTCCAATTCCTGATCACCATTCGAAAAAATCGATAAGTGTATGGATCCAACGCGACACATTAGATCTCTATGATCCGCGGGGATCTGAGGCTCCAGAATGAACTGTGGTAACCCCGGCTGGATCAGTGAACTGGAAAATGTGGAGTACCGGATTTTTTTCCCCATTCATTTTCATTGAGTCCATTCCAAAATCACTTATGTCATCTGGGAGACGACAGGGGGCGCTTTTTTCCACAGTGATCGTCGGCGCCCCTCGGCTATACTCGGGTAGGCTCGGGTGATGCAATAATTTTTCAGATAAAAAAAAAAAAAAAAAAATCCGAGAAATCTCGTGAGTGGCTAGCAACCACCTATAAAAAAACACGAGAAATCTCATGAGTGGCACTGAAAGAGTTAAATTAGAATAACAGGAACAGTGTATTGCACTACCAAAGCTACCTAGCATGTCCTATATGCTCTGTAAATAACTATGTACAGATACCGAGATGTCACACCAGTTACCTGTTACCTGTTTATTGCACAATGTTGTTTTTTATTGGATTCTATTATATGTTGTAACACTGTATTGCACATCGTTGCGGGCAAGACCACCCGCATTTCATTGTATACTTGTATGCCGTGACAATTAAAACTCTTGACTTGACTTGACTTGTCTCTCTCTCTACCTTCCTCACTCTCTCTCTCTCTACCTTCCTCACTATCTCTCTCTACTTTCCTCACTCTCTCTCTCTCTCTACCTTCCTCACTCTCTCTCTCTCTACCTTCCTCACTCTCTCTCTCTACCTTACTCACTCTCTCTCTCTCTACCTTCCTCACTCTCTCTCTCTACCTTCCTCACTCTCTCTCTCTCTACCTTCCTCACTCTCTCTCTCTCTACCTTCCTCACTCTCTCTCTCTACCTTGCTCACTCTCTCTCTACCTTCCTCACTCTCTCTCTCTACCCCACTCTGTCTGTGTGTGTGTCTCTCTCTCTCTCTCTCCCTGTGCTCTGTGTGCGTCTCTCAGATTCTCTCTCCCTTGCGCTCTCTCTCTCTCTGTCAGTTAATTAATGCATTGTGACCCCCCCCCCCTTTTCATGCAATAAATTAATTTCACACTGTCACTTTGAAGATACTAATTAAGATATTCAAACATTTGAAAGGAGGGCTGAGTGACTAAATGGTGGAGTCTACGCTCTAATGGTGGAGTCTACGGGCCAATATCATATAGGCTACTGCCCCTGTTTTAGCCTGGTATCTGCCCTGTTTTAGCCTGGTATCTGCCCTGTTTTAGCCTGGTATCTGCCCTGTTTTAGCCTGGTATCTGCCCTGTTTTAGCCTGGTATCTGCCCCTGTTTTAGCCTGGTATCTGCCCTGTTTTAGCCTGGTATCTGCCCTGTTTTAGCCTGGTATCTGCCCTGTTTTAGCCTGGTATCTGCCCTGTTTTAGCCTGGTATCAGCCCTGTTTTAGCCTGGTATCTGCCCTGTTTTAGCCTGGTATCTGCCCTGTTTTAGCCTGGTATCTGCCCTGTTTTAGCCTGGTATCTGTGTTATGGTTTGTAACCGACCCCAATCGCACAACACAAGACAGGTATGATGGTTTGCCAAGAAACAGATATTTATTTAGAACAGGGAAAAAGGGCACTGTCCCTTTAAGGGAGAAAACACAAAACACTGGAATAACACAAGAGGGGAAGGTAAAGTGCCTTTAAGAGGCGGGCAGGAAAAGGGAACACTATGGGAAGGTAAGGGAACGCCTAAGGGAAGGTTAAGGGAACGCCTAGGGAACAGAGGAACTAGAGACTAGGAGAACTAGGGAAAGAGGACTAGGGACTAGGAGAACTAGGGATAGAGGACTAGGGACTAGGTGGAACTAGAAGGGGAGAACTTGGGACAGAGGGGACTGAGGCCCGCGGAGGCGGGCTGGGGAACAGGGAGGAACTGGGGACAGAGAACCGCGGAGGCGGGCTGGGGACAGGGAGGAACTGGGGACTGGTGGGAAAACATCTGGGCCGCTCTGCAGAACAGAGGAGAGGGTTAATATTCAAAGGGAACAAACAGAGCAGATGCAGAACAGTCCAAATAACAAAGTAACAAAGTAAATACTATCTTCGTGTGAACAAACACACAGTGGGAGATGAAATGTCCAAAATAATATCCACGAGAGAACAAAACAGAGTGGGAGATGAAATGTCCAAACTAATAACTAAGTGAGAACTAAAGGAGGCAATACGCTGGGTGAGTGACATCACAATCAAAACTCACCCAGGCGTATGCGTAATGGTGCAGGAACAGCAGCGGGACGAGGGCAAGGGGCATTACGCTGAGTGAGTGACATCACAATCAAAACTCACCCAGGCGTATGCGTAAAGGTACAGGGACAGCAGCGGGAACGGGGGCAAGAGGCATTACGCTGAGTGAGTGACATCACAATCAAAACTCACCCAGGCGTATGCGTAAAGGTACAGGGACAGCAGCGGGAACGGGGGCAAGAGGCATTACGCTGAGTGAGTGACATCACAATCAAAACTCACCCAGGCGTATGCGTAAAGGTACAGGGACAGCAGCGGGAACGGGGGCAAGAGGCATTACGCTGAGTGAGTGACATCACAATCAAAACTCACCCAGGCGTATGCGTAAAGGTACAGGGACAGCAGCGGGGCGAGGGCATCGCCACCGGGTGGCTGGCTGTCCGAGCCGAGGGACAGAGTGCTGGAACAGTGGCGGTGGCGAGGGTGTCGTCCACCGGGTAGCCGCTGTCGGAGCCGAGGAACAGAGTGCTGGAACAGTGGCGGTGGCGAGGGTGTCGTCCACCGGGTAGCCGCTGTCGGAGCCGAGGAACAGAGTGCGCGCCACACCTTGGTGTGCGCGTCGGAACAGTGGCGGTGGCGAGGGTGTCGTCCACCGGGTAGCCGCTGTCGGAGCCGAGGAACAGAGTGCGCGCCACACCTTGGTGTGCGCGTCGGAACCGAGAGACGCATCTGGTGCGTCTGCGTGGAGGAGTGTGCCAAGCAGGAAGGTCTGGAAGATGCGCGTCGGCGCGCTGAGGTCTGGAGAGCGTGCCAAGCTCGAAGGTCTGGAAGATGCGCGTCTGTGCGCTGGTACGGAGGAGCGTGCCAAGCTCGAAGGTCTGGAAGATGCGCGTCTGTGCGCTGGTACGGAGGAGCGTGCCAAGCTCGAAGGTCTGGAAGATGCGCGTCTGTGCGCTGGTACGGAGGAGCGTGCCAAGCTCGAAGGTCTGAAGTGGAACACTGGAATACCTCCCGTAGAGGATTAGAGAGCGCAGTACAGTGTCTCCCTCCAGGCAAACGGCGGCAGGTGGCGAAGGCTTGAGCGCATCTGGCGCGCTGGTCTGGAGTGGAACACTGGAATACCTCCCGTAGAGAATTAGAGAGCGCAGTACAATGTCTCCCTCCAGGCAAACGGCGACAGGTGGCCAAAGCCCTTGAAGATGCGCGTTGCGCGCTGGTGACTGGAGAGCGTGCCAAGCCCGAGGGTCCGGGAGATGCGCGTTGGTCTAGATGTGCGTCAGGACGAACAGCTGCGCTGGGGTCTGCAGTGGAACGCTGGGGTGCCTCCCGTGGAAGTTACAGGGAGCGCAGAACAGTCTCCTCCACAGGCTACGGCGACAGCAGACGAAGGCTGGAGCAAAACATCTCAAGGCTGGAGAAATCCATATACAGCATTGGTAGACCAGAGGATCTCCCGAAAGAGTCTAGATGTTAGAGAATATGACTCAGCATGAATACAACACGACCCCACGCCGAAACGAGGGGAAGAGCCCTGGTATTTAAAGCCCACAGGGGAACTAATTAGCCTGCCACCACAGGTGCGAGAGGTAATTGATAATAGTCCAGGTGTGGCCACTGAGAGTAAACGAGAGTAAAGAACGAGAGGGTGGGGGCTAGAGAGAGTGAGTGAGAAGGGAATTTCTAACAGTAGGCTTTAAAGAAACAGAGAAAAGGTGGTGAGCAGCGGGCAAAACCTCACAGTACCCCCCCCTCAACGGGAGCCACCCGGCGACCCAAAACAAATACAGACAGAGTGGCAGGGGGCAAAACAAGAGGTACTGGCCAAGCCAGCAGGGGAAGCCACCACAAGAGTGGGGCTAGCAAAAGAAACAGGGTCGCCGAGGGGTAACTAGGGTAGCAGAGGGGCAACTGGTCTAGAGGAACTGGGTCTAGAGAACTAGTCTAGCGAACTGGGCAAGAGAACTGGTCTAGAGAACTGGTTTAGGGAACTGGTCTAGAGAACTGGTCTAGAGGAACTGGTCTAGAGGAACTGAGGGGCAAGCAGGGTAGCTAAGGGGTAACCATGGAAGCACCGGGAAAGGGCTAGCAGAGGGAAGGTTAGCTGCCAGGGCACTGATAGCTACAGGGCCTATGCTAGCTGTACTGCTACATCAACATAGAGGCTGCGCAAGCTGCCGGAGCCAGGCTAGCAGAGGGAAAGGGTAGCTGCCAGGGCACTGATAGCTACAGGGCCTATGCTAGCTGTACTGCTACATCAACATAGAGGCTGCGCTAGCTGCCGGAGCTAGGCTGGCAGACAGGGCTGGACCAGCATGAGAGCACAAGCTAGCTGGAAGGACAGTCCTAGCTGTGTGATAAACTACACAAAAAAGTGGAGGCCATGCAGAGGGACCGGGTTAGCTGCTTGGGCCTGGCTAGCTACAGGGCCCATGCCAGCTGCAAGGCTGCATTAACATAGAGGCTGTGCTAACAGCCGGGGCCAAGCTAGCAGACCGGGGCCATGCTGAGGGACTGGGTTAGCCGCCAGGGCATGGCTAGCTACAGGGCCTATGCCAGCAGCAAGGGCTGCATAAACATAGAGGCTGTGCTAGCAGCCGGGGCTAAGCTAGCAGACAGGGGCTCTGCTGAGGGACTGGGTTAGCTGCCAGGGCATGGCTAGCTACAGGGGGGTCAAACAGGGCAAAACGGGAAGCAAACAGGGGAGCTAACCGGGGAGACTAACAAGCTAAACAGGGGAGTAACAGGCTAACAAGGGAGCTAGAGGGAACAAGAAAAAAAAAGGCAAACTCAACATACACCGTCTGTGCTGGCTGGGGTCGTCGATTTGGGTGGGGTCGTACTGTTATGGTTTGTAACCGACCCCAATCGCACAACACAAGACAGGTATGATGGTTTGCCAAGAAACAGATATTTATTTAGAACAGGGAAAAAGGGCACTGTCCCTTTAAGGGAGAAAACACAAAACACTGGAATAACACAAGAGGGGAAGGTAAAGTGCCTTTAAGAGGCGGGCAGGAAAAGGGAACACTATGGGAAGGTAAGGGAACGCCTAAGGGAAGGTTAAGGGAACGCCTAGGGAACAGAGGAACTAGAGACTAGGAGAACTAGGGAAAGAGGACTAGGGACTAGGAGAACTAGGGATAGAGGACTAGGGACTAGGTGGAACTAGAAGGGGAGAACTTGGGACAGAGGGGACTGAGGCCCGCGGAGGCGGGCTGGGGAACAGGGAGGAACTGGGGACAGAGAACCGCGGAGGCGGGCTGGGGACAGGGAGGAACTGGGGACTGGTGGGAAAACATCTGGGCCGCTCTGCAGAACAGAGGAGAGGGTTAATATTCAAAGGGAACAAACAGAGCAGATGCAGAACAGTCCAAATAACAAAGTAACAAAGTAAATACTATCTTCGTGTGAACAAACACACAGTGGGAGATGAAATGTCCAAAATAATATCCACGAGAGAACAAAACAGAGTGGGAGATGAAATGTCCAAACTAATAACTAAGTGAGAACTAAAGGAGGCAATACGCTGGGTGAGTGACATCACAATCAAAACTCACCCAGGCGTATGCGTAATGGTGCAGAAACAACAGCGGGACGAGGGCAAGGGGCATTACGCTGAGTGAGTGACATCACAATCAAAACTCACCCAGGCGTATGCGTAAAGGTACAGGGACAGCAGCGGGAACGGGGGCAAGAGGCATTACGCTGAGTGAGTGACATCACAATCAAAACTCACCCAGGCGTATGCGTAAAGGTACAGGGACAGCAGCGGGAACGGGGGCAAGAGGCATTACGCTGAGTGAGTGACATCACAATCAAAACTCACCCAGGCGTATGCGTAAAGGTACAGGGACAGCAGCGGGAACGGGGGCAAGAGGCATTACGCTGAGTGAGTGACATCACAATCAAAACTCACCCAGGCGTATGCGTAAAGGTACAGGGACAGCAGCGGGGCGAGGGCATCGCCACCGGGTGGCTGGCTGTCCGAGCCGAGGGACAGAGTGCTGGAACAGTGGCGGTGGCGAGGGTGTCGTCCACCGGGTAGCCGCTGTCGGAGCCGAGGAACAGAGTGCTGGAACAGTGGCGGTGGCGAGGGTGTCGTCCACCGGGTAGCCGCTGTCGGAGCCGAGGAACAGAGTGCGCGCCACACCTTGGTGTGCGCGTCGGAACAGTGGCGGTGGCGAGGGTGTCGTCCACCGGGTAGCCGCTGTCGGAGCCGAGGAACAGAGTGCGCGCCACACCTTGGTGTGCGCGTCGGAACAGTGGCGGTGGCGAGGGTGTCGTCCACCGGGTAGCCGCTGTCGGAGCCGAGGAACAGAGTGCGCGCCACACCTTGGTGTGCGCGTCGGAACCGAGAGACGCATCTGGTGCGTCTGCGTGGAGGAGTGTGCCAAGCAGGAAGGTCTGGAAGATGCGCGTCGGCGCGCTGAGGTCTGGAGAGCGTGCCAAGCTCGAAGGTCTGGAAGATGCGCGTCTGTGCGCTGGTACGGAGGAGCGTGCCAAGCTCGAAGGTCTGGAAGATGCGCGTCTGTGCGCTGGTACGGAGGAGCGTGCCAAGCTCGAAGGTCTGGAAGATGCGCGTCTGTGCGCTGGTACGGAGGAGCGTGCCAAGCTCGAAGGTCTGAAGTGGAACACTGGAATACCTCCCGTAGAGGATTAGAGAGCGCAGTACAGTGTCTCCCTCCAGGCAAACGGCGGCAGGTGGCGAAGGCTTGAGCGCATCTGGCGCGCTGGTCTGGAGTGGAACACTGGAATACCTCCCGTAGAGAATTAGAGAGCGCAGTACAATGTCTCCCTCCAGGCAAACGGCGACAGGTGGCCAAAGCCCTTGAAGATGCGCGTTGCGCGCTGGTGACTGGAGAGCGTGCCAAGCCCGAGGGTCCGGGAGATGCGCGTTGGTCTAGATGTGCGTCAGGACGAACAGCTGCGCTGGGGTCTGCAGTGGAACGCTGGGGTGCCTCCCGTGGAAGTTACAGGGAGCGCAGAACAGTCTCCTCCACAGGCTACGGCGACAGCAGACGAAGGCTGGAGCAAAACATCTCAAGGCTGGAGAAATCCATATACAGCATTGGTAGACCAGAGGATCTCCCGAAAGAGTCTAGATGTTAGAGAATATGACTCAGCATGAATACAACACGACCCCACGCCGAAACGAGGGGAAGAGCCCTGGTATTTAAAGCCCACAGGGGAACTAATTAGCCTGCCACCACAGGTGCGAGAGGTAATTGATAATAGTCCAGGTGTGGCCACTGAGAGTAAACGAGAGTAAAGAACGAGAGGGTGGGGGCTAGAGAGAGTGAGTGAGAAGGGAATTTCTAACAGTAGGCTTTAAAGAAACAGAGAAAAGGTGGTGAGCAGCGGGCAAAACCTCACAATCTGCCCTGTTTTAGCCTGGTATCTGCCCTGTTTTAGCCTGGTATCTGCCCTGTTTTAGCCTGGTATCTGCCCTGTTTTAGCCTGGTATCTGCCCTGTTTTAGCCTGGTATCTGCCCTGTTTTAGCCTGGTATCAGCCCTGTTTTAGCCTGGTATCTGCCCTGTTTTAGCCTGGTATCTGCCCTGTTTTAGCCTGGTATCTGCCCTGTTTTAGCCTGGTATCAGCCCTGTTTTAGCCTGGTATCTGCCCTGTTTTAGCCTGGTATCTGCCCTGTTTTAGCCTGGTATCTGCCCTGTTTTAGCCTGGTATCTGCCCTGTTTTAGCCTGGTATCTGCCCTGTTTTAGCCTGGTATCTGCCCTGTTTTAGTCTGGTATCAGCCCTGTTTTAGCCTGGTATCTGCCCTGTTTTAGCCTGGTATCTGCCCTGTTTTAGCCTGGTATCTGCCCTGTTTTAGCCTGGTATCTGCCCTGTTTTAGCCTGGTATCTGCCCTGTTTTAGCCTGGTATCTGCCCTGTTTTAGCCTGGTATCTGCCCTGTTTTAGCCTGGTATCTGCCCTGTTTTAGCCTGGTATCTGCCCCTGTTTTAGCCTGGTATCTGCCCTGTTTTAGCCTGGTATCAGCCCTGTTTTAGCCTGGTATCTGCCCTGTTTTAGCCTGGTATCTGCCCTGTTTTAGCCTGGTATCTGCCCTGTTTTAGCCTGGTATCTGCCCCTGTTTTAGTCTGGTATCTGCCCTGTTTTAGCCTGGTATCTGCCCTGTTTTAGCCTGGTATCTGCCCCTGTTTTAGCCTGGTATCTGCCCTGTTTTAGCCTGGTATCTGCCCTGTTTTAGCCTGGTATCTGCCCTGTTTTAGCCTGGTATCAGCCCTGTTTTAGCCTGGTATCTGCCCTGTTTTAGCCTGGTATCTGCCCTGTTTTAGTTTGGTATCTGCCCTGTTTTAGCCTGGTATCTGCCCTGTTTTAGCCTGGTATCTGCCCCTGTTTTAGTCTGGTATCTGCCCTGTTTTAGCCTGGTATCTGCCCTGTTTTAGCCTGGTATCTGCCCTGTTTTAGCCTGGTATCTGTTATGGTTTAGCCTGGTATCTGCCCTGTTTTAGCCTGGTATCTGCCCTGTTTTAGCCTGGTATCTGCCCTGTTTTAGCCTGGTATCTGCCCTGTTTTAGCCTGGTATCTGCCCTGTTTTAGCCTGGTATCTGCCCCTGTTTTAGCCTGGTATCTGCCCTGTTTTAGCCTGGTATCTGCCCTGTTTTAGCCTGGTATCTGCCCTGTTTTAGCCTGGTCCCTGTTTTAGCCTGGTATCTGCCCTGTTTTAGCCTGGTATCACCCTGTTTTAGCCTGGTATCTGCCCTGTTTTAGCCTGGTATCTGCCCTGTTTTAGCCTGGTATCTGCCCTGTTTTAGCCTGGTATCTGCCCCTGTTTTAGCCTGGTATCACCCTGTTTTAGCCTGGTATCTGCCCTGTTTTAGTCTGGTATCTGCCCTGTTTTAGCCTGGTATCAGCCCTGTTTTAGCCTGGTATCTGCCCTGTTTTAGCCTGGTATCTGCCCTGTTTTAGCCTGGTCCCTGTTTTAGCCTGGTATCTGCCTTGTTTTAGCCTGGTATCACCCTGTTTTAGCCTGGTATCTGCCCCTGTTTTAGCCTGGTATCTGCCCTGTTTTAGCCTGGTATCAGCCCTGTTTTAGCCTGGTATCAGCCCTGTTTTAGCCTGGTATCTGCCCTGTTTTAGCCTGGTATCTGCCCTGTTTTAGCCTGGTATCTGCCCTGTTTTAGCCTGGTATCAGCCCTGTTTTAGCCTGGTATCTGCCCTGTTTTAGCCTGGTATCTGCCCTGTTTTAGTCTGGTATCTGCCCTGTTTTAGCCTGGTATCTGCCCTGTTTTAGCCTGGTATCTGCCCCTGTTTTAGTCTGGTATCTGCCCTGTTTTAGCCTGGTATCTGCCCTGTTTTAGCCTGGTATCTGCCCTGTTTTAGCCTGGTATCTGCCCTGTTTTAGCCTGGTATCTGCCCTGTTTTAGCCTGGTATCTGCCCTGGTTTAGCCTGGTATCTGCCCTGTTTTAGCCTGGTATCTGCCCTGTTTTAGCCTGGTATCTGCCCTGTTTTAGCCTGGTATCTGCCCTGTTTTAGCCTGGTATCTGCCCTGTTTTAGCCTGGTATCTGCCCTGTTTTAGCCTGGTATCTGCCCTGTTTTAGCCTGGTCCCTGTTTTAGCCTGGTATCTGCCCTGTTTTAGCCTGGTATCACCCTGTTTTAGCCTGGTATCTGCCCTGTTTTAGCCTGGTATCTGCCCTGTTTTAGCCTGGTATCTGCCCTGTTTTAGCCTGGTATCTGCCCCTGTTTTAGCCTGGTATCACCCTGTTTTAGCCTGGTATCTGCCCTGTTTTAGTCTGGTATCTGCCCTGTTTTAGCCTGGTATCAGCCCTGTTTTAGCCTGGTATCTGCCCTGTTTTAGCCTGGTCCCTGTTTTAGCCTGGTATCTGCCCTGTTTTAGCCTGG
This sequence comes from Notolepis coatsorum, assembly GCF_963971535.1. NCBI lineage: Eukaryota > Metazoa > Chordata > Actinopteri > Aulopiformes > Paralepididae > Notolepis > Notolepis coatsorum. Next base: position 686,026 of record NW_028174869.1, read on the forward strand.
TATCACCCTGTTTTAGCCTGGTATCTGCCCTGTTTTAGCCTGGTCCCTGTTTTAGCCTGGTATCTGCCCTGTTTTAGCCTGGTATCTGCCCTGTTTTAGCCTGGTATCTGCCCCTGTTTTAGCCTGGTATCTGCCCCTGTTTTAGCCTGGTATCTGCCCCTGTTTTAGCCTGGTATCTGCCCTGTTTTAGCCTGGTATCTGCCCTGTTTTAGCCTGGTCCCTGTTTTAGCCTGGTATCTGCCCTGTTTTAGCCTGGTATCTGTTTCAAGTTTCAAGTTTCTTTAATAGTTGTCATACAGAAGTACAGAATACTTTCATACAAAATGCTTCTTACTGTTACGCTCCAGAGACTGTGCTAGACAAGATAGTATCAAATAACATAGTATAGCATGTAGTTTAGAAGAAGAAAATGAGGTCACAGTGTTCGGTATAGACATATGTACAATGTTCTGAGTTACCATATAATATACAATACTATGCAGTGTACTAATGTACAGTACTATATAGTGCAAAGCAGAAATGGGATGAGGTACAATTTAGGTACAATTTACAGTAAGGTGTACGAGTTGTAGTGCAATCCTTCATCAATAAATATAAAGTGTGGGGAGTGGGTGCTACAGTGTGTTTGTTTAAAGTGGGTGTGTGCTATAAAGTGTGTGGAGTGGGTGCTACAGTGTGTTTGTTTAAAGTGAGTGTGTGCGTGTGGATGTGTGTGCTATGTGCGTTTGGTGGTTGTTGTTGTGTAGTGTTCATTCATTGTTCGTTTAGCAGCCTGATGGCCTGGGGATAGAAGCTTCTTCTGAGTCTTTCTGTGCTCGCCTTGAGACTCCGGTATCGCTTGCCTGACCGCAGCAGTTCAAAGAGGCAGTTGTTCGGGTGACTGGAGTCTTTAATGATTCTCTTAGCCTTGCCCTTGCAACGCTTGTTGTAAATGTTCTGGAGGGTGGGGAGCCCCCCTCCAATTGTGCGTTCGGCTGAACGTGTCACTCTTTGTAGTCTGCTTCGGTCTTGTGCAGTGCTATTCCCAAACCAGGAGGTGATGTTGCCGGTCAAGATGCTCTCTATTGTACATGAGTAGAAGTTCTTAAGGATCTTCTGACTGACTTGGAACTTCCTTAGGCGCCTGAGGAAGTAGAGGCGTTGTCGTGCCTTCTTCACAACACTGTCAATGTGTGTGGTCCATGTCAAGTCCTCGGATATGTAGGCTCCGAGGTACTTAAAGCTGTTGACTCTCTCAACCGGTGCCCCGTCGATGCTGAGGGGGCTGTAGTCCTTGACCCCCGACCTCCTGAAGTCCACAATCATCTCCTTTGTTTTGCTGACGTTCAGGGAGAGGCTGTTTTCCTGGCACCATCCCGCCAGGACCTTGACCTCTTCCAGGTAGGCCCTCTCGTCGTTGGCAGAGATCAGGCCCACCACCACTGTGTCGTCAGCAAATTTGATGATTGTATTGCTACTCCGCTGAGCCACACAGTCGTGTGTGTACAGGGAGTAGAGGAGGGGACTCAGAACACAGCCCTGGGGGGCCCCTATGTTGAGGGTGATGGATGAGGAGGTGCAGTTGCCTGCTCTCACCACCTGGGGTCTGCCAGTCAGGAAGTCCAAGACCCACTGGCAGAGGTCATAGTTCAAGCCCAGGTCCCTGAGCTTGGCTATCTGCCCTGTTTTAGCCTGGTATCTGCCCCTGTTTTAGCCTGGTATCTGCCCCTGTTTTAGCCTGGTATCTGCCCCTGTTTTAGCCTGGTATCTGCCCTGTTTTAGCCTGGTATCTGCCCTGTTTTAGCCTGGTATCTGCCCTGTTTTAGCCTGGTATCTGCCCTGTTTTAGCCTGGTATCTGCCCTGTTTTAGCCTGGTATCTGCCCTGTTTTAGCCTGGTATCTGCCCTGTTTTAGCCTGGTATCTGCCCCTGTTTTAGCCTGGTATCTGCCCCTGTTTGAGCCTGGTATCTGCCCTGTTTTAGCAAAGCATAGTTCTACATAGCTGTGATATGAAGCTAGCAAAGCATACCGGTACATATACAGCTGTGATATGAAGCTATCAAAGCATAACGGTACATATACAGCTGTGATATGAAGCTATCAAAGCATAACGGTACATATACAGCTGTGATATGAAGCTATCAAAGCATACCGGTACATATACAGCTGTGATATGAAGCTATCAAAGCATAACGGTACATATACAGCTGTGATATGAAGCTATCAAAGCATAACGGTACATATACAGCTGTGATATGAAGCTATCAAAGCATAACGGTACATATACAGCTGTGATATGAAGCTATCAAAGCATACCGGTACATATACAGCTGTGATATGAAGCTATCAAAGCATAACGGTACATATACAGCTGTGATATGAAGCTAGCAAAGCATAACGGTACATATACAGCTGTGATATGAAGCTATCAAAGCATAACGGTACACATACAGCTGTGATATGAAGCTATCAAAGCATAACGGTACATATACAGCTGTGATATGAAGCTATCAAAGCATAACGGTACATATACAGCTGTGATATGAAGCTATCAAAGCATACCGGTACATATACAGCTGTGATATGAAGCTATCAAAGCATAACGGTACATATACAGCTGTGATATGAAGCTATCAAAGCATAACGGTACACATACAGCTGTAATATGAAGCTATCAAAGCATAACGGTACATATACAGCTGTGATATGAAGCTATCAAAGCATAACGGTACATATACAGCTGTGATATGAAGCTATCAAAGCATACCGGTACATATACAGCTGTGATATGAAGCTATCAAAGCATAACGGTACATATACAGCTGTAATATGAAGCTATCAAAGCATAACGGTACATATACAGCTGTGATATGAAGCTATCAAAGCATAACGGTACATATACAGCTGTGATATGAAGCTAGCAAAGCATAACGGTACATACAGCTGTGATATGAAGCTATCAAAGCATAACGGTACATATACAGCTGTGATATGAAGCTATCAAAGCATACCGGTACATATACAGCTGTGATATGAAGCTATCAAAGCATAACGGTACATATACAGCTGTGATATGAAGCTAGCAAAGCATAACGGTACATATACAGCTGTGATATGAAGCTATCAAAGCATAACGGTACACATACAGCTGTGATATGAAGCTATCAAAGCATAACGGTACATATACAGCTGTGATATGAAGCTATCAAAGCATAACGGTACATATACAGCTGTGATATGAAGCTATCAAAGCATACCGGTACATATACAGCTGTGATATGAAGCTATCAAAGCATAACGGTACATATACAGCTGTGATATGAAGCTATCAAAGCATAACGGTACACATACAGCTGTAATGAAGCTATCAAAGCATAACGGTACATATACAGCTGTGATATGAAGCTATCAAAGCATAACGGTACATATACAGCTGTGATATGAAGCTATCAAAGCATACCGGTACATATACAGCTGTGATATGAAGCTATCAAAGCATAACGGTACATATACAGCTGTAATATGAAGCTATCAAAGCATAACGGTACATATACAGCTGTGATATGAAGCTATCAAAGCATAACGGTACATATACAGCTGTGATATGAAGCTAGCAAAGCATACCGGTACATATACAGCTGTAATATGAAGCTATCAAAGCATAACGGTACATATACAGCTGTGATATGAAGCTATCAAAGCATAACGGTACATATACAGCTGTGATATGAAGCTAGCAAGCATAACGGTACATACAGCTGTGATATGAAGCTATCAAAGCATAACGGTACATATACAGCTGTGATATGAAGCTATCAAAGCATAACGGTACATATACAGCTGTGATATGAAGCTATCAAAGCATAACGGTACATATACAGCTGTGATATGAAGCTATCAAAGCATAACGGTACATACAGCGAGGGAACCATGCCAGCAGCACTACCATCTGCATCTCAGACACCATTCAGCAGGAAGATTCCTGTCCAGAGATGATTAAATTATCTTAAAGTGGAACCAGGGTTATTGTAGAGCACAGATGTTCTGACTGGCTTACAGAACCAGGGTTATTGTAGAGCACAGATGTTCTGACTGGCTACAGAACCAGGGTTATTGTAGAGCACAGATGTTCTGACTGGCTTACAGAACCAGGGTTATTGTAGAGCACAGATGTTCTGACTGGCTTACAGAACCAGGGTTATTGTAGAGCACAGATGTTGTGACTGGCTTACAGAACCAGGTTATTGTAGAGCACAGATGTTCTGACTGGCTTACAGAACCAGGTTATTGTAGAGCACAGATGTTGTGACTGGCTTACAGAACCTGGGTTATTGTAGAGCACAGATGTTGTGACTGGCTTACAGAACCAGGGTTATTGTAGAGCACAGATGTTGTGACTGGCTTACAGAACCAGGGTTATTGTAGAGCACAGATGTTCTGACTGGCTTACAGAACCAGGGTTATTGTAGCACAGATGTTGTGACTGGCTTACAGAACCAGGTTATTGTAGAGCACAGATGTTGTGACTGGCTTACAGAACCAGGGTTATTGTAGAGCACAGATGTTGTGACTGGCTTACAGAACCAGGGTTATTGTAGAGCACAGATGTTGTGACTGGCTTACAGAACCAGGGTTATTGTAGAGCACAGATGTTGTGACTGGCTTACAGAACCAGGGTTATTGTAGAGCACAGATGTTCTGACTGGCTTACAGAACCAGGGTTATTGTAGAGCACAGATGTTGTGACTGGCTTACAGAACCAGGGTTATTGTAGAGCACAGATGTTCTGACTGGCTTACAGAACCAGGGTTATTTCAGAGCACAGATGTTGTTGGTAGACCTGCAGACCATGTGATGCTTGAAACAGTTCAAGCAGAAGGTTCTTGTCTAGAGAGGACGAGAGGGAATCCGACGGTGTGGCGAAGACGACGTGTCACGTTGGATCAGTGCCAGAGGGCTTCTGGGGACGCCGCCCCGGGGAACAGAGTGGAGCCAGACGACCTGGTTCTGGGAGAGCAGGCCGACCCATCAGGCCCACGAGTCACTACAGTGTACAGCGGGACGCTGGAGTCTAGGGCCGTCCCCGACTAAGGATTTGGATGGTCGACTATGATTGGCCAAAATGTGCCGTTAGTCGACTATTGGTCGACAAAAAAAAAGAAAAGTATAATATTTGTAATTTCTTTTTTTCATTTTTCTCATTTTTATTTTATTTTTTGTATCATTCCATTTGGGCTGTGGGGGGTGCTTAATGTCTGAAGGAGTCGACTGAAGGCTTCTTGTCCTCTGTGGGGGGGGGGGGGGGGTGCTTAATGTCTGAAGGAGTCGACTGAAGGCTTCTTGTCCTCTGTGGGGGGGGGGGGTGCTTAATGTCTGAAGGAGTCGACTGAAGGCTTCTTGTCCTCTGTGGGGGGGGGGGGTGCTTAATGTCTGAAGGAGTCGACGGAAGGCTTCTTGTCCTCTGTGTGGGGGGGGGGGGTGCTTAATGTCTGAAGGAGTCGACTGAAGGCTTCTTGTCCTCTGTGGGGGGGGGGGGTGCTTAATGTCTGAAGGAGTCGACTGAAGGCTTCTTGTCCTCTGTGGGGGGGGGGGTGCTTAATGTCTGAAGGAGTCGACTGAAGGCTTCTTGTCCTCTGTGGGGGGGGGGGTGCTTAATGTCTGAAGGAGTCGACTGAAGGCTTCTTGTCCTCTGTGGGGGGGGGGGGGGGTGCTTAATGTCTGAAGGAGTCGACTGAAGGCTTCTTGTCCTCTGTGGGGGGGGGGGTGCTTAATGTCTGAAGGAGTCGACTGAAGGCTTCTTGTCCTCTGTGCAAAAGCATGCAATTGGTCCACTGATGGATACATCTTGATATTTGTCTAGTCTAGTGTGTTCATTAGATGGTGAAATCCTCTTTCAGTGCCTCTGTGCCTGTTTTCGTAGGCAGTTAGCCTCTGGTATGCGTGCCATTAGCGTTAGCCACGCTTCTAGGCCTCTTTTCTTTTGGAAAGAATGATACAATTCTTTTTTTTTCTTTTTTTTATATTCGACTAAGAGGTTGGCCAGTCGACTACGGCTCCTTTCGACCGACTAATAGGGTCAGCCCTACTGGAGTCACAATATACTGTAGACTCAGTGACTCAGGTACGAGCTCATTCTCCTACGTAGAGAGTTGGATGACGTTCCACTGTCAAACAGCCCAAAGAGGAAGTAAACTATATAACCAGAGCCTCCTTTACTCTCGATTATTATCATCCTATTATTCCCATAACATATTGAATAAATTATAATGTATTATTATTAGGGATGTCCGATATTATCGGCCAACCGATATTATCGGCCGATATCGGTATCGGTTTTCAAAGAAAGAAGAGGGTACTCTTCTTCCAGTTCACAGCCAAACCCAGCTGGTGAGGTGTTCCACCACCTGCCTGGTATGAGACCTGGCAGCCTAAATATTAAAGGCAACCAACTTGTGTCTAGCCACGCCCAACTTGCGTCTAGCCACGCCCCCGCGGCGACGCGGCAGCAGCAGAGCTCAATTGGCAGCGCTGCATTGCTGTGGATCCTACGGCCTGTTGCTGGCAAGTTCGATCCCCTTCAATTTTTTTTTTTTTTTTTTTTTTACCGTGCATTCGCATTCTTTCGCCGTTAAGTTTAGGCATAACTTTAAGCATTTGTTTCGGAGTTGGTTAAGGTTAGGCATTGTTTCGGAGTTGCTTATGGTTAGAAGGGTTACGTTTAGGCGCTGTTAAGGAGCTGGTTATGGTTAGAGTTTGTCTTAGAGAATGGCAATGTTTCGGAGTTGCTTATGGTTAGAGGGGTTAAGTTTAGGCGCTGTTAAGGAGCTGGTTAAGGTTAGAGTTTGTCTTAGAGAATGGCAATAGACAGCCTATTTCCGCGCTGCAGCCCGAGGCAATAGACAGCCTATTTCCGCGCTGCAGCTCTCTCGTGCTGCGGCGGTCACATGGGCGTAGTGGCCAATCAGAGAAACGCTAAACACAAGTTGGTTGCCGAAAATATTCACGCAACCTGGCAATCTCCTCTGACCGGCTGAGGACCAGAATGTCGTCGAGGTAGAATAAAATTTGTATCCCCTGACGACGCAGAGGGCCCAGCGCGGTCTCCACGGACTTGGTGAATGTGCGAGGAGCCAGAAGTAGCCGAACGGCAGCTTCTGGTACTCGTACGCTATACCCTGAAACAGGAAGCATAGGAATTCCTGTGAGGAGGGAAGATCGGGATGTGAAAATACGCATCCTTCAGTCTATGGAGGTGAACCAGTCTCCCACTCTGACAGCGCCTAACAGGTGTTTGACGGTCAACATTCTGAACCTTCTCGCCACAATCACATTGGTTGCCGTTCACGAGAATTCTCGTTTCTGTGGCCCAACGGTTCAGTGCCAAAAAACGAAGATTCTCGTTTTTGGGTCGTTATTCTTTTATTTGCTATTGCCATTTCATAATCCATCGAGGCACCTTGTGCAGGCTGTCCTGAATGGGTCTGAGATCGCAAACGTCCAATACCGCCGCCTAACGCCTTGCGGCCGCTATTTAACCATTTCATTATATTTAGTTATTGCACTGCACTGGCAGTTGAACTGCATTGAACTGAGAAAAAAAACCTCATAACTGAACTGGCACAGAACATGAACTGCACTGGCACTGTTTGCAGATGTACTGTCATTAAAGTTAGTTAAAAACATAATTTTGTATTGTTTTTATTTGTAAAATCCAAAGGAAAAAATATTAAAATCAGAGAAATCCGAAAACAGGAACATTTAAAACCGAGAAATCCAAAAACAGGAAAAGATACAAATGGATTTCATAGGGCCCTAGTTAAGGTGAGTTAATAAATTCACTCTGAAAATCTGCTCTGCTCTGATAAACTGACTCTTGGTCAGAGCGTCCAGTCTGCACTCAGAGCCCTCAGAATTTCTGAACAACTTGAGTGCGCTCGCTCGGACACTGGTTGTAAATAGTTATGAGTGTTGTATGTGCCTCCCTGTATTGTAAAGAGTTCATATGTGTGTTGTCACTACTGTATGTATAATTGTAAATAAGTTAATTTGTGTTGTAAATAAATAAGTATCTCTCTCTCTCTCTCTGTATCTCACTGCTCTCTCTCTCTCTTCTCTCTCTATGTATCTCCTCTCTCTCTCTCTCTCTCTCTCTCTCTCTCTGTATCTCACTGCTCTCTCTCGTATCTCTCTCTATCTCTGTATCTCTCTCTCTCTCTCTCTGTATCTCACTGCTCTCTCTCTCTCTGTGTATCTCTGTATCTCTCTCTCTCTCTCTCTGTGTCTCTCTCTGTATCTCTGTATCTCTCTCTCTCTCTCTTGTATCTCTCTCTCTCTCTCTCCTCTCTCTCCCTCTCCTCAATTCAATTCAATTCAAATGGCTTTATTGGCATGACGTACTTCTACATGTTGCCAAAGCAATATTAAACATAAACATGGATTACAACAGATATAAGTACATACAAATATCATCGTAAAATAAAACATCAAATATTACGGCGTAAACATGTCAGGTGACTGTCACTCACTGTCCCTCAGTTTGTGGCAGGCAGCAACATAATATGCTGCTGCTAGCTCACAGCTTGTTGAGTCCTCCCCTAGTAGGACTGGTAGTTTTCCTGTATCTGGTAGTGCGAGAAAGCCTTTTGTTATTAATTCAAATTTTTTTAAATGCGTTTCTCTAATATATTTATATTTTTCACATTTGGTGAAGAAGTGCAACTCAGTTTCAGGCTCACTGAGGATGCAATGACAGCACAGCCTTTGCTCTGCAGGGAGCCAGGTTTTCCTGTGCCTCCCTTTTCAACAGCGAGGCTGTGCTCACTCAGTCTGTATTTGGTAAAGGTCTTTTTAGTTGTTGATCAGTCACCATGCTCAAATAATCTGCTATGGTGTACTGTCGATTTAGAGCCAGATAGCACTGCATTTTGCTCTGTGCTTTTGTTTGTGTTTTCCAATAGGTGATGTAGTTTTGTTTTAGCTGTGTAGGAATTTGATTTATTCTGATTGGTGATGTGTTCTGTTCCTGAGGTGTGTTAAGAGAGCAGGTTTGTGGACTCAGCCTCAGGACCAGCTGGGTAAGGGGGTTTCTGATACTCCTCAGCTCTTGGCACTGCAGGGCTTGATAATGGTACGATAATGGTCTCTCTCCTCTCTCTGTATCTCACTGCTCTCTTCTCTCTCTCTGTATCTCACTGCTCTCTCTCTCTCTCTGTATCTCACTGCTCTCTCTCTCTGTATCTCACTGCTCTCTCTCTCTCTCTGTATCTCACTGCTCTCTCTCTCTCTGTATCTCACTGCTCTCTCTCTCTTTGTATCTCACTGCTCTCTCTCTCTGTATCTCACTCCTCTCTCTCTCTCTCTCTCTCTCTCTCCTCTCCTCTCTCTCTCTCTCTCTTCTCTCTCTCTCTCTCCTCTCTCTCTCTCTCTCTCTGTATCTCACTGCTCTCTCTCTCTCTCTGTCTCTCTCTCTCTCTCTCTCTCTCCTCTCTCTCTCTCTCTCTCTCTCTCTCTCTCTCTCACATTCAATTCAATTCAATTCAAAAAGGCTTTATTGGCATGAAATTTCACAAATGTTGCCAAAGCACAAT